>NC_035435.2:130149787-130749787 GCF_002127325.2 Helianthus annuus | reverse complement strand
GATACCTTACAAAAAGGTTTCTTCCCTTCTGCAACACGATTTTTATTCCATACCTTCCTCATGTGTGTTTCAAATAAAACCACCTCTTTTAATGAAATACCATTGAAGATTCAAAATCTGGGATATGCTATACTTCAAGAAGAAAATTTCAATTATTCCCAGGTAATCTTCAATGATTTGGTTAAAAATGTTGAAACAAAATCATTTTTACTGTTTCCAAGATTTTTGAGTTATTATTTTGAGAAAAAATTCAGTAAAGATGTTGCGGTAATAAACCAAGGTGACTCTTTTCAGATAAACAGCTTAACTGCTGAAACATTTACAAGAATGTCAACACCTTGCAAAACACAAGCAGAAGTGCCTGAGCAGACTTTAGCAGCAAACACTGCTCCTCAGGTATCTGCTGCTGAGCCCACTGCTCAAGGTGATCAAGGTAGCCAACCAACTGCTTTGAAACCCACACCTAAAATCACCAAAAAGCCATAGAAAAAGAAAAATCAAAAACCCCCCAAACCCACCAAAAAGGCAACTCTGGAGGATGAGATACCAGAGCAACTACCTGTGACAGCACAAAAGTCACAACAAACCACTGCTGCTACTTCCTCACAGCAGTTGGTAAAAATATCTCAAACCCTAGACGAAACTCCTCATGTCTCTTCACAAAAAGAACAGGTTGTACCACAAGGGTCACCACATCATGATGCTCTGGAAGCACTCGTTTCCATCATCCACAGCCCAATACCCGGGGCAATTTCGCTTTCTAAACCTACCTTCACATCCCCAATTCCACCAAATACCAAACTACTGTTGGATGCAATTGATCTGAACCTGGCACAAACCAGTCCTTCTCAATCACCTGTCCATGAGAATATACCTCAACAACAGACTGGGCCTGATGTATCAATCTTTGCTAACCCACCAACACAACCTGAGGAGGTTACACCCCTTGAGTTACAAGTAACTCTTGGTGGTAATCCAAGTGAAGCAGCCAATACAAGTGTTGAACCTACAGGTTTACACTTGGACAGTGGTTACATCAATAAGACTTCCTTGGAGGCAATTCCTTCCATAACACCTCTGTTATCTGCTAGTGAGTTTGTATTAACCATTGGTTCCATCAAAAGATTATCAAGTGTTGAAGGAAGAAGACCCCAGTACCAAGAAAAAGGCGCATCAGTTGTTGATGTTTGGAGTGCACTCCCTACCTCAACATCTGATAAAACCACTGCTAGTGGGAAATCAGATGATCCCATTAAATTGGGTGATGGTTTAAAGTACCAGGAATTGACGGCAAGAGTTGAAAAGCTGGATACATATGTTGTAGAAATCAAAGACATGCTACAACAGTTGTTAACAGTTCAAATGGTACCATCCACTCCTGTTCCACCTCAAGCACCTGCTCCACCACCAGCAGATGTTACAAATGAGCTCTGGAATCTTTTTCAACCATTTCTCCACCAACAACAACAGATGGCTGAGCAGCAGCATGAAAAACATGTTCAAGAGCTCAGAGAAGCAATGGAGTCTAGTTTCAAAACCACACATGCAGACATCAAGGCTCAAAAAACACATCTGTTGACAACCACTGGCACTGCTCCTCCAACAGTTCTTTATATTGATGAAATCCCCTCAGATAATGCCAAAAAGGGGGACAAAATTAAGGAGTGGATATAGAAAGGTATTGATAATGGGGTATATCTTGATCCAGAAAAGGATGCAATGCTCAGAAACATTCCTTTGCCAGATGGTAGCAAAAAGGTTGATGTTACCCAGAATGCACTTGATGATGGTGTCATAAGTGTAAAAAGGGATAGAGCGGCAAAGGATTTATCAAGGTGGAATGAGGAGAAGAGAGCTTTCATGGAGCTGAATGAGCAGGGTTGTTCTGGTGAAAAGGATGATCAAAATCCTGTTCCAAAAAGAAATCTTACTAGAAAAGTAAGGAAACCCAAATCCACACCATCCAGCCTTCCTAAGCATACTTCAAAACCACCATCCAAAAGCCACCAACATCAAACCTCCACCCAAACAGTTGCTGAAACTTCTGTTGTTCCAACATCTGTTGGTACTTCAGTTGTTACAACAACTGCTCTCACTACAACATACACCACTTCAACACACACCACTACCACTGCCCTATCACCATCAAAAACAACATCTCCACCATCATTTCCTGCCATAAAGCAGAAGACAGCAGATGTTAAAACATCTGTTGTAATGGCAACAGTGGTTGAAACACCAATTGTTTCAATAACTGTTAGTCAGTCACAAACCACTGCCACTCAAATCACCTCCACTGTTCCACCCAAAACATCATCTGCCTCTCCTAAAATAAAAAGGAGAAAGATTATCATATCAGATGATGATTCTCCATCACCACCACCAACAGCTTCAAAATCCCAAGCACTTGTCACAATTCCAAAACCCATTCCTCTCTCTTCAGCTCAAATCCAAAAGCCATTACCTCCTGCAGGTGTTTTATTTCCTTTGGAACTCATAGCAGTTAGGGAAGAGATCAAATCTTTCTACTATGAGGATGACCCTGCCAAAAGGAGTTTGCCATCAATTGAAGCATATCCCAGGCCAAATAATATTGAAGAATATTTGCAAATCAAGGCCAAGCAGGCAGAGGATATCTCAATCAAAAATAAACATGGGAAATCTGATAGAGAATTCCAACAAAACTATCAGTTTCTACTCACATAGGTTAGATCTATGGAGCAGTTTGCCAAAAATGTATGTCAGCAAATCTCTGAAAGGGCAGATGAGTCCCTGAGAAAAGACTACATTGAAAATATCATGACCTACAAGAAATACAAGGGGGAGAGACATATGTACAAAAACTGGACCATTCCTGAGCTTGAAAAAGAAGTAGCCAGGATTCATGAAATGATAAAAAAAATAAGGTCAAGCAGTTTCCTCCTGAAAAATTCAAACAAGTTGAAGCAGACAAGGCCTTAGAGTTGAAGAGAATGAAAGAGGAACTGGTAACAGCTGATTATGGGTTAAAGAATTCTGTGTCAAAGTGGGGAGAAGCGAGGGTCAGGGCCACCTATAAAAGGTTGGAGGAACTTAGGAAGAAAGATCCAACAGCTCCACAAAAACCTGACAACTCCAAAGCAGAGGTCTCAAAACGACCACCAAAGCTGCAAGCCAAAAGAACCACTGCTCCTACTGGTGCTGACATCTACAAAAGAAGGAGTCAAAACCAGTTGGGTGCTGAAACAGTTCAAGATCTAATTGCTGGAAATGACATTGTAAAAAAGGGCATTATGTTAATGATGAAAGAAGAATCTGAACTGAAACAATCTGCAAGTACTGCTCAACCAGTCATGAATAGGCCAACATCACCAAATACCTCATCAAATAAAAATCTCCCAAGAAACCCACTAGGCTCAAAAGTACTAAAGTGGAAAACTGATAAACAGACCCACGTACTGACAGTGTTCAAGTCTAGTGGAGAAGTGAAGAAATTAACAAGGGAACAAGCTCTTGGCCAGAGTCTTGAAGATTTGCAGGATCTCCTTGATCTTCCACTTAGCAGGGATGATGATGATACAGATGCCTTAATCTTTGAATTGCAACTCAAAGGGCAAATAAGGGAACTGCTGATGAGGTAATAAAGATCTACAATAATGAAGAGTTTTGGCATTATCTGTTCCAGGGGAGAGTGTTGGGATTGAACCCTGCCAAAGAAACAGATAATGAAAGCCAAAACTGGATCAGAGCAGTGGATCCAGAATAAGCAGATGTTTGGTTGTAAGTCTGTCCCCTTGGAAGTGGTTTCAACATCTGCTGACCTCCTATCTGCTGATCATGCAAACTGCTGACCTACAACTGCTGATCAAGTCAATGTCTGTTGAAGAACTAAAGCTCTGCTGCTCAATCTACTGCCTTGGTTCAAGCACTGCTGATCATGACAAGTACTGTTGGGTTCACAGCAGTGGAAGGATGCAGCAGCAGTTTATGTTTACTTTATATATTGAATTGTAACAATCAGTAGTTAGCATAGCAGTGTTTGTATAGGCCAGTTGTTAAGAGTTTGTTAGGAGGTTAGATGTCACTTTCATGGTGACGTCATGTTAGATGCTCAGTAGTTTGCTAGTGCCTATAAATAGAACAGTACTCTGTACTGTTCTGTTTAGCTCATTCACCATCTTCTTCCTGCACGAACAAACACTGAGCTCGGGCTGAGGGGGAGTTTGCGAATCATACATGCATTGTAATCAAAGTTTGAAATAAATTTAATTATTTGATTCTGTGTTGAAAATGTATGATTGAAAGCATTTCTTCTGTTTGATTGTGAAAAGTTTGCTTCCATTTAATTTCCGCTGCACAACTCACTCATAATTCCATCTTAATTCAAACACAAATAACAATCAATCCAAACTCAGATCCTAACAATACAACTATTTAATATGGAACATAATCAAAAGATAACGCCACAAATACAAACTAATTCGATTTCCAAGCGGTAATCTATCAAGTTTATTCACATGGAGGCTTGTTTCCAGAAATCTATAGGCTTTCGGTGCTAGAAGGAAAAGGCCAATATGAATCCTTAGCATAAAGCATCTTTCATATATCAAAATAAATGTGTATCATACTATCATGTGCCAATATTGATCTCTTTACACATGAATGATTTACTCGGATTGTATTATATCTTAAACGGGTCAACCCAAAACATTTATTTAAGGTAACAGGTCAAAAGATTGAAAGTTGACCATGTCTATTGTTAATACATAAAACCTCCTAAACCGTTTGTTATAAGAAGAGCTATAAAGTTGTCATTAAATGATACTTAAAAACATACAAAATGTATATGACATATAAATATCTTGGCTAGTAGAGGTCAGAGGTTCAATCCCCATGGTGTGCAACGTTAGCCATTCAAAAAAAAAAATATATAAATATCTTGGCTATAAGAAGAGTTATAATGTTGTTGTAAACTTAATCACGGATTATCAAATTATAGACCAACTTATAAACTTATTGTCCGGTTATTATTCATGTTTATAATTTACCTAGGTTATCACTCGGGCGCTTCCCAGACTTGAGTAAGTTATTTTTATTAATTATTAATTTAAGGAAAAAGATTGTTACATCGAACCACTTTCATCGTCTATTTTACAAAATCTAGCAGACTTTAGCTTGGACTTAAGTCTTGAACATAGAATGTTACAATCATCATAAATGTTGAACGATTAAAATGGTTTTCTAATACATTAAGTACTTCCAGATTGTCGTAAAAGATGACCCCCGCTGATTGTTAGTTTCTATGTCCTTGTGGCAATACTTGATGATAGATAACATGCTCATAAGCAAGAAAAAAAACATATGGTAAAGCAATGTCACACGGGTTCAAGCCCAAACGATCACTTATGTTTTGATTATACTACAAATAATTTTAGTACTAAATTTTGGCACAAAGCAATTGCATACAAGTTGAGAACATTTTCCAAGAAAATATAACATAATAGCAAATGTTTCACTTAAAGATTAGAACTATGGAAATGGTAACGGTGCTCCTTTGTATTTTGGTCATTTTAAGGGTCGCCATCTTGAATTGCATAACTAAACAAAGTAGAGTATCATTAAAAGGTATGAAGTCAACAACAATGAATACTTGGCATAAGATTACTTGGTTGAGAGACTGCATCATGATTGTCCAATCTAGTTGGGTCCATTTGACCACGGCATCCAGTTGCGGTACTTTTGCAATAATAAAGTTTTTACAGGCATATTTGGCATATTATTTATTAATAAATTTTGAAAATGGATAAACAATGCATTTGTAGGTGTGCTTAAGCCACAGTTAAAATTACCTGGTTGAGAGGCTGCATCATGATTGTCCAATTTGGTTGGATCCATTTGGCGTTAGCATCCATTTGCGATATGAGTCTAAGATTCCAACAAAGTATGCGAATTAACCAATTAATTAGTAGTACTCCTAGCGAGAGCAAATTACATTCTTAAAGAAAAATGAACCAAACTTGCCAGCTCATTAAAACTTACCTAGTTGACCCGTTAATAAGAATTAACCAATTCGACCCGTTTAAGAAAAAAATGATTGTTCTGTTTGTTTAATAAAATTGAACTGCTTGAGCCATTTAGTAAAACGAACCATTTGAATCGTTCTATAAAGTTGACCGTTTCACCCGTTCTATAAGGCTGACCGTTTGACCCATTTAATAGAACTTTAGAACTATGCAGCTCACAAAAACTTATAACGCTTTTATCTACCCGTTCGAACTATGTAAATTTATAATTTTCATTAATTGTTAAAGATTAAAATAATGCAAACTTTTAGTCCTGCAAAAATCATCCATCATGTACAGAAGTTGTTGCAAATTTTCTTCACCAAAACTTATTAGCAGTTTTACCGGTACCGAAATTTGCACTGAAAATGTTCGGTATGGTGCGGTACCGGTATTTGAAGGCAAAATTTGGTAAACTACCGGTATCATACCGAACCGGTACTGGTACCGAAAACACCAAAAAATGGGTACCAATTCGGTACGGGAAATTCGGCACCAGTACGCGGTACCAAATGCTCATCCCTAAAAATTAATATGATGAAATAAAGCAATAGTGTTGGTGACATACTTATCTAAATGGTGGAAAAATCAAGAATATCAATGTGTAGCTATGAATAAAACTGACCTGTTGGACCCCGTTTGAGCTATTTAATAAAACTCTAGAACCATGCAGCACACAAACACATAACTTTTAGCATAAGATTAATATGATGAAAAAAATCCATGGTGATGTAAAAAAACACAAATATCCACAACATTGAAGAAATCTGCACTTTATAGTCATTGAGGAAAGGATGACCAAAAGCTAGCTGTTGAGATATGTGTAAACAATCAATAATATCCTCATATTGGCTCTATTCAAATAATAAATACGATGATTAAATTTCTTTTTTTTTTGTTAGCTCTAATTGCACATTCTAGCTCCGAAATATGTAGAAAAATCAGTACGAAGGCCATTATCCTTTAGTTTCAACTAATAAGAACCTAATTAAGATAAAAAAATAAAAAATAAAAACAAAAAGTGGAACAGTTATAAAACGCACATAAAATACAAAGAACCTTGTTGTTTGGCACTTAAATCGCAAATTGTTTAGCCCGTCTTGCTGACCAGGTAACCTCCAGCCTCCTCGAAACAATGCTAGAGCCTCCATACGCATCCTGAGTCACAAAACCAAATAGGGTTAAAAGTTAAACCTACCAGTATGATACATAAAACCAACATCAAGGTAAAAATAAAACATATCACTAAAACAAAAATTTATCAACTGCACATATTAAATACTAACAAAAAAAGGCTAGACTTTTATATAGAGCAGCAAGGACCTTAGTTAGTTACTCGACTTTAGCTATAGATTGTGAAGAACCTGTAAGCTCAACTGCTCTGTTAAGTGAATGAGGATTGGATCTAGGGATGAGCGAAATGGACCCGGTACCGGTACCGAACCGGTACCGGTACCGAATTTACCGAACCGGGTACCTTTTCGGTACCGACTTTTAACATTTTCGGTACCGGTTCGGTACCGGTCCGGTACGGTGCCGGTTCGGTACCGGTATTTACCGGTTTTTACCCTCAAATACCGGTACCGTACCGGTACCGAACCGGTACCGGTACCGATACCGAACCGTACCGAACTGGGTATATTCGGTACCGGTACCGGTACCCACTTTTGAGGATTTTCGGTACCGGTTCTTTCGGTACCGGTACCGGTTCTTTCGGTACCGGACGGTACCGAGCTCATCCCTAATTGGATCTTTGCTCCAGATTGTAGGGTTGTAAACCGTCATTACTGAAAATAATGACCCGGACCTTTGTGCGCCTTGGAAAACATATAAGACTGGTTATATTACAAAAGAGATTTAGTCAAAGTCATCAAATACAAAACTACCAGTTTTACAATAGGATGCGAGAACCTGATACATACATATAAAGCCAACTATTAGCCCAATACATAAAAAATTTGTCGTTTCTATCAGTTTTCCATCACTTTTCATCAGAGTATCTATTTACAAAGTTGTAACACCAGCCAATTCATAAACCAAGCAAGCAGGCCTTCATATTTATTCTTATTTGTACAAAGTTTCAAAGTGACATCTTTATTGAATCTAGGAATTGAAATCACACACAAATTACATAACACTTCGATCAACTTTTATCCTCATCATCTTCATCACAATCAAGAAGAATGCACAAATATCTAAATAGCTTATGAATCCCCAAAACATCCATGGTCAAAGAACAACAACCAGTACACTAAAGATAGACGATAACAAACATCAATAGTCAAAACATGTAGGTATAAAACTTTTAGCATAGTATATCGGATGAACAAAAACACTAAATCAATAATCAAATTAATTGGGGAAAACAATACATAAACCATGCATATAAAACCCCTAATATATAAAAGCATTTTCGCAATGAATTGTAAATAGATTTTACCTTCAAATGGGAGAAACGATGGCCTCGAATCCACATGGACACAAATTGAAGAGATTTAACAGCAGAAAGTGTGATGAAACCCCTAATTTCCGTAAAAATAATCTCCGAAATTATGAATTTGTCCGCATTTTTAAGGAAACCGTAGTTGCTTGATGAAACCCTAACAAATCGGAAACCGAAAGCGATGAAATGAAACCCTAACAGATCGTAAAAAAGTTGGATGAATCAAACTTACTTGAACCCAATCATATTTCGTCATCATATGCTCCAATGTTTCAATCATACAGAATTAGACGGAGATCCAACGCAGAGAGCAATGAATATTGAAGACGCAGCTTTGAAGGAGATTATGGATTTGAATGAAGAAGAACAAAACAAAAATCCAGATCACCTGACCTTTGAATGGAGCAGAGTATAGCGTGAATGAGAAGCTGTGAATTTAGGGTTTGCGATACATCTGTATAACTGATTGTGAGAGTCTTTGATTGAGGAACAATGAATGATGAGAGATGAGAGAGAAAGCGTACAAAAGAAGCATTTTCCAATCCTTGCATATGAGCAATGCCACATGTCCTATCATTTGAGATTTGCCATCTCATTGCCTATGTGGCTGCTTAGTTGGCTTCAACCATTGGGTGACATGTGTTCCCTAATGGTTTGCTTTATTAGAGATATAGATTCTAAAATAAAGTGCAAG
Organism: Helianthus annuus; assembly: GCF_002127325.2. Taxonomy (NCBI): domain Eukaryota; kingdom Viridiplantae; phylum Streptophyta; class Magnoliopsida; order Asterales; family Asteraceae; genus Helianthus; species Helianthus annuus. The sequence continues at coordinate 130,740,609 of NC_035435.2, read as the reverse complement.
AAAAACAAGTAACTTGACTAAGATTCGGTGGTGGCAGGCTCCTAAATTCCTCTCACCTAATTTTGATAATAGGCTTTGGATACAAAGCATACGCCTATTTCATTAGGACTACATACCCGTGTATTTTCAAAAACACATGGGGAGTTTTAACTTCATGTACATCATGATATGGAGATAAACAGATTTTAGATTAGTTGGTTCAAGGCATTTAATGAACAGATGGTGTTCAAGTTAACATGTTTAACTCTTTAATAAATTAACCATGTTTAAACTTTAAAATGTAGTGTCTACACATCAACATGTCTAAAATTAGACTAAAATAACATATGATATGTCTAACCCTTTTAAATCTATGTTATAATTAATATATAATCCGTCTGCCCGGTTAAGAAATAAGTTACATGAGTAGTACTCGAATTACATGTTAATAACAAGTGTCTGATTTAACACAAATAAATACACTAAATTCGATTTTAAACCTCACACAATTGTCTACACCTTCATATTATTACTCTATAATTATTTTAATGCTACTTGCATATTATTACTCTAAAGGTATAAATTTACAACTAAAAGTAGAAATGTATATAAAAAATTACATTTAAAATGTTAACCCAACGCTCAATCTATTTTATTTTGTATGATTTTGAGTAAACTACTTCGTGAATTTAAGTTTTAACAATATATACGCGCGCGCATACCAAATTTAAAAAAAAATGTTTATTGGGTCAACCAATGAACCCCATTTAGTCGATTCACTCACGACCCGTTTAGCTAAACATGTTTAGATTGTCTTAATTTCCATGTCACATACACTACATCGCACCCGACGTTGTACATTGCATTGAGAGAAGGGCTTGGAGAATTCCACCGGCGTTGAGTTAATATGTGTGCACATGTGTCGTGTTGTCATTGTGTGTTGGAATTAGCCATTTACCTCAACGGCTAGTAAAAAAAATTTTCAAACAATTTACTCTATATAAACACACAATTTTTACACCATTTTCTCATTCAAACTAAAACTTTCATCTCACATGCCACAACACTCTCGCACACAACGTTGCGTAATGCTGGTTATTCCATGGATCTTAGAAGAGGACATCATGTTATGCGAATCGTGGATCGCGGTCCATGAGAACCAAATGCCTCCGTTAAACACGTCTCCTTTTGGGGAACTAGTTCATCAAGAACTTTGTACTCGTAGGGGTGATGCCATCCGACCCAAACATGCACTTCATTCACGTTTTCGGATGATTCATGTTGAATGTATGAGATTTGAAGCAGTTCTCAACAACGTGGACAACGACGATAGTAGCTAAACGAAGATGACATCATCCAAGTCGGTCTCCTCGGGTATTTTAACATTTACGGGCATGACTCAGACACTTTGTGGCGTGGGATTTTTTTTTTAATTTTTTAAGTTTTATATTGTCTTTAATTTTTAATGTTATATGGTTAATTAGTATTAATTGTTTTTTTTGTTTAAATTTAATAGATTTAATGTAATTTTTAAATATATATTAATAATAAAAAGGGGAATTGGCCCGTAATAATCTCAACTAGACGTCATTGGCCATTTTCAATCACACCTTTGAATATTCCCCATGCCAGTCCCACTTTTCACCTATTTTTCATCCACTGGTCCTCAGTTAAAAAAACTTAACAAAGTTAAGTTTTTTTTTTCTGAATTACAAACTAACGTATTAAGCTTTGGATCAGAACGAGGATACAAGTCTATTGATGTAAAACTTACCTAGGAACGATGCTACAAACGACTTGATTTTTGTTAATTGGAAGTTGTAACACCCGAATCGAAGCACCGTTTTCATCGTTTGGAGCACAATTTCAAGGTAGGTTTTACATCATTCGACTCGTATCTTCGTTGTGATCAAAAGTCCTAGAACGTCAGCTTGTAATTCAGAAAAAAAACTTAATGGGTTTTTTTAACTCAGGACTGGTGGAGGAAAAATAAGTGAAAGGTGAGTCTGGCATGGGGAATATTCAAAGGTGGGACTGGCAATGACGTCTAGTTGGGATTATTACAGGTCAATTCCCCTAATAACAAATGTGTGCCATGTCACACCCCCAAAATCCACACGCGGAGAACCACCGCATGGGGGCGTGACATGACCAGGATCAAGCCACCAATCATATTGAACATTGCAAGTATTAAATAAAATTCAACCCATCAATATAAAAGTTGGTCACAACCAAACATAGTTAAAGTATAGCGGAAGCATAATTGTGAAAACCCAAACATGAGTAAAAGTTCATAAAGTGTAAATGTTTAACATGGAACTCAACAGTCAATGTTCCCACAACGATTGCGCCTCCCGTGCAAGCTCCATGAGTACCTATTGTCCTGCAAGGCATGTAACAGAGAGTCAACAACTAGTTGAGCGAGTTCACAGTAAGCAAGTTCGTAATAGTAAGTTCGTTGCATCACCATGCATTAGTAACTAAGTCAATTGTATGTTCATATAGTGGGGGCTTCCCATGTGTGTGTGTACTAGACTAGAGGTAACCATAAGTGTTCTTCTTAACCCGAGAACAGTAGTACGTACGAGGTTTACGTAGGTTTTACGTAAGCGTCTGTTAGTGCACTACGGCTATTGACTTCGTCTTGTTTCATGTAATAGAATAGGATAGGATAGAATATTGAGTGCACGAGGTTCGAGACATGAAAAGTGGTGGTTTAGCAAGTAGATCCGCTTATATGGACATTGTCCATATAAGCGAACCACTCACATCACACAGGTCCGCTCATATGACATGGTCACATAAGCGAACCTGGAATACTATAAATAATGCACTGGTTTGTTTCATTTGGTACGGTCTGAACTTGTAACGAAGTGCTGCCAAATTGCTTCCAGGTTGTAAACATTGTCAAGAATCAATATAAGAAGCATTATATTTAGTTTGAGCGTCTGATTCACTGATTCCGCCTTTGAATTAGATAAACGACTCTTCTGATCGACTCATTCAGGGTCAACGACGATCCAACAAGTGGTATCAGAGCTCAGGAGGAATAGTTCAGCTCAAATTTGATCCGTTTTCTGTCTTCTACACCTTCTTTTTAGATTTGGACAAGTTTCCACGGTTAAAATTGGACAAATTTTTCATAGAATGTGTGTTAGTGACTAATAACAAACCCTTGAAAGTTTCACATCATAATTCGAACTAAAAATGGACAAAATGCACAAAATACTCTTCGATTGTAGGTTCGCCCTTTCGGACATCAGATAGGTTCGCTCGTGAGGTTCGCTCGAAAATACCTAGATCCGCTTGAAATTCAAAGGTTCGCTCATGAGATCCGCTCGAAATTGCCTAGTTTCGCTTATTTGAACTGTGTAGTTCCGCTCATCCAGACAATTTGAGATTCGCTCGAAAGAACTTCTTAGGTCCGCTTATTCGAACTTGTAGATCCGCTCGAACAGACTATAGGTTCGCTCGAACAATCACTTACTAGGTTCGCTTGAACATACATAATCTGGTCCGCTCATTTGTCAACAAGAGATCCGCTTATTCTGTCCAATCAAATTCGCTTATTCGGTCAAAGTTTGGTTCGCTTATTCGGTCAAAGTGGTCCGCTTATTTGTCAAGTCTGGGTTTCGCTCGTTCGTTCAATCTGATTTCGTCCAAGTGTCAAGATCATTTCACGACAATCGAGTGTTACTGTATTTCAAATTACTTGATATTGTTTAAACTGATTAAGTTTGTTTGTTTGCTTCCAGGTCATTGACTTTCAGGTGTTTAAAGATGTCAAACAACGGTGAAGAGTTCTACAAGACATTCTACAACGCGTTCACTTCCGAATCATCAGATAGAAGATCTGAGTTGAAAGAATATTCGAGAGAAATTTCGGAGAATTTGAAGTTCGAAAACATGTATGGAAGTCAACAGAAGCCACCAAAGTTGATGAAAGTCGAAGACTATAATTGGTGGAAAAACAGATTTGAAGGCTGGGTTAAAGCATTTGCTCCTGAAAGCTGGTTAAGATGACAAATGGATACATTGAACCAGTGAAAGAGGGAGGAGAGTTGATAGATCCAAAAGATTACACTGACATTGATATAAAAAGTGTTGTGGCTGAATCTAGAATGATAACGTTGATCAAACAGTCAGTGAGAGAGGATATCATCTCTTTACTTGAACAGGAGAAAACTTCAAAGAGTTTGTGGGAAGCGTTAGGGAAGAAGTGTGTTGGTAGTAATGAAATTGTTAAAAACAAAAAGAAATTATTGCGTAAAGAGTTTGATGTGTTCAATTGCATGAAAAATGAATCGGTTTGTAGGATGATCGAGAGATTTGGACATCTGAAGATGGAGCTAGCCAGATATGAAATCTCATATCCTGAAGAAGAGATGGTGGATAAACTGTTTGATGCATTGCCCAATGATCAAGATTGGCAATATTTTGCTCTTATGCTGAAGAATACAATCAAGCCTGGTGATTTAAAGATTGATTTGCTGATTGAAAGGCTTGAAAGTCATGAGTTGGAGATAAAAAGATCGAAAGTCAACAGTCCAGCTTATCAGCAAAATGTGGAACTGTATTACAGAGGAAATATACCACAAGCTGGGTCTCCAAAAACAGCATTCTCTGCAGAAAGCTCGAGTTCAATGAACAATGAAAATCTTCACAGTGGTTTTCACAGTGGTTCTTCTTCAAACGCTTCAGACCAATCTGCTTCAAAGAAACTATTCCAGTGTAATATCATAGTAGATTTGAAGAATGGACAGAATTTCAGCGAAGAATCGGCAAAACAACAGATGGTTTTTTTGGCATCTGTACTTGAATCGTATGAATGCCTCGTTGCAGGGAAGATTGTCAATACCAATTTGACGAAAGAAGATTATGATCAGCTAGACCCCGAAGAGATGGAACTTATGGATATAAGATGGTGCATGGCCAGTGCGGTTCGTCGAGCACAGCGGTTCATGGAGATCACGGGGAGAAAGTCAATTGGTGGTCCATCTACAAAATTGGGTTTTGATAAATCCAAAGTGACATGTTTCAAATGTAAACAAAAAGGTCACTTCAAGCGCGAGTGCAAAAATGCGTATGCTGCTGATGATTCTGAGAATCCTTTCAACGAAGATTATTACAAGAAAGCGATATACCATCAGAACAAGTCTGAGCCACCGAGGTTGAAACAGCAAGAAGAAAAATCAAGAGCTCTTGCAGTTATCTACGACGATGAAGGATATGATTGGAGCAAAGAAGTTTTACCTGAACAAGATGCTGTTGGGTATGCTTTTGTTGCTGATGCTGATCCTGACAGGTGGTGGAAAGCAGACTATGCAAGATGGGAGATTGGAAAGCTAGATGAACCTTTCAAAGAAGCTCAAAGAGCCAAATGATGGAATGAAGAGTTAGAATGTTACATGGATCCACGGGGCAATCCGGTTGTCGACCCTTCAAAAGTGGATTTCAAAGCTGTAACAAATATGCTTCCAAGGCAAGCTACGTTCAACACACGAAGATTATCTGATAAAGAGTATTTTCCTGACTTGGAAAAGAAGATAAGAGAGGTTTTTGATGCAAGTCTACCGAAGGTGGTAGAGATGAGAAAGAGAAAAGAAGAAGGATTGAAGAAGTAAAGGCTGTTGCGAAGACTGCTGCTGAAAAGGAACAGAAATCTGAAGAGATAGGAAAGGCTGAAGAGGAGAAGGCAGTGGAAGATCAGAAAGCTGAGAAAGAAGATTCGGTGCTAGAAGAGATTGAGGTAAGAAAATCTTCTGATTTATCGAATGTTGATTTAGTTGATAAAAATGAAAACAAGTGCAAGAATTGCATAGAAGTGTGCAAAGCCTGTACAGAAAAAGATGACATTATAAAAATAAAAGATAATGAAATGAATAAACTTGAAGATGTTTTAAAAATAAAATGTAAAGAAAGAATTGAAACAAAAGAAAGCTTAAAATTAAAAGTTGAAAAGTTAACACAGAAATGTCATGATTTTGAAGAAGAAAATAAGATTTTGAAAGAAAAATGTGCCGCAAAATGTGTTGATTGTGTTGAGAAAGAATCTAAATTTCAGGATTTACAAAAACAATATGATTCTTTAAAATGGTCGAGTCAGAGAGTACAAGAAGCTTATGATACTTTGAAGAGCCAAGTCAAAAGTTTTGATCAAAGATTGTCAGAAACTTTAATCACTAAAGAAATGTATGAAAGAAAGGTTAAAGAAAAGCAAATTGAATTGAACAAATGTGTTGATGAAATTGCTAATCTTAAACAAGTCTTGGCTGAAAAAGAAAAGATTGTTACAAAACTTCAAAGTTATCATAACTCTTCGTACATTCTCGAACGCATTTTTAACATCACACCAGATGACAAAGATACTAATAACTGTAAAAAGGGTATTGGTTCAGAATTTCATCAGGTACCACCACTATTGAGAGACAATTATACTTTTTATGATGAGGAAAAGGTGGCAAAGGGTTTGAACATAGCTGACCAATTACCTGAAAGTATCGATGTGATTTACACCAAATCTGATGATGCCAATGATTCAGAGGTGGTGAGTAAGGTGGTTGATAGTGTTTTGAAAGATGAGTCTAAAAAAGGTAAGTCTAAATCACAGGATGAAGACGAAGGAAATCTTTATGATGGATATCTGAAAGATACAAAATCCGAGAAGAATTTGAATGATGATTCAAAGGGATTGGTTTATACCATGATTGGATCGGACAAATTATTCTTAGATGTTGTCTTCCCGATTCAGAATGTGATTTCAGAGAAAATTGACAAAGTTTTCAAGATGGTTGAAATTGAGAAATCTGAAATGTCGAAGTTTGCTGGTAAAGGTTACAAAGGTTCTTATAACAAACCTGGTTCTAAGAAGAAAAACATGAAGGCTGGTTTGGGATATAAGAAGAAACAAAATCGAAACAAAACTGAAATGCCAAATTTTCAGACAAAAATGAGTTTTGTTCAAGGAAAAAGCTTCACAGAAGAAGAAAAACTCAAAATTGGACAACAGTCTAATGCAGAGGTTGAGGCTATGAAAAAGAAACAACAGCAGGCCAAGGATGTTTCAAAGAAAGTGTGTTTTAAATGTGATCAAATTGGACATGTTGCACGAAAGTGTCCAAATCCAAAGCCTGTTGATGTTAAAGAACAGAAATCTGAGAGTGGGAAACCAAGGTCAACCAGATTTGATTTGAGACAAACTTGGAGGTACACTACAAACAAGTTTGCCTCAAATCAAAATTGGAAATCAAACCCGAACAGGTTCAATTCTAGACAAACCTGGAATTCTCACACACCCAGATTGAGAACAACACAGAGTTGGAGAACATCTGTCGATATGACAAAACCTCAAGAGTTTTGGAAACCTAAAAATGTTGTTCAAAATCAAAAGGAAGGTTCAGAAAGGAACAAATTTTTACAAAAGAGGTACTCCGGGAGGTCAAGTGTGGAGTGTTAAGAAACATATCAATTCTATAAAAGAAGAAAAAGTTGAGGTTAAAATTGATGATGTTTTTGAGAAAAATGACAGGAATTATCCGGTTTTACATGGAAGAATTAATGTTCAATTACCTGAGTCTAAACAGGCTTGGGTTGCTTTGTTCAAATGATCAAATTGTTGTTTGTGCAGGTGCTCAATGGTACTGAAGATTGTGAGATTGTTAGTTGGAGCCGCCTGGCACAGGAAGAGGTTGAAGAACCCTGGTTTTGTGTCAAACAGGGAGTTTATTTGTTGATTTGTGTACTGTGTGTATTGTTTGTTGTTAAGTTTGTTTGAATAAGTGTTGATGGACTACGCCGAAACCCTCACGGCTGAACAAGCATGATTACTGTCACAGATTGAAGCACGGTTTTCTAACTGTCAAAATCAATGGGTTGTAAATCATGGGGGTACTATATGCTAGATTTTCTGCAAATCAGAGCACTTTAAGCAGAAAATGGATGGCGAGACAAAGCTATCAGTATCGGTTTGTCAAATTTCTTTTAATGATTTTGCGTTTTAGGGGGAGAAAATTGTTAGAAAATACAATAACATTAGAAAATTTGAAATATACAAAAACATGATAAAATTCAAAATTTGAGTTTTGCGTAAAAAGAGGAAATGATAGTACATCAGTAGACAGTTACAGTATGCTAAAGAATTGTAAAGAATTAATAAGCGTTAAACAGTCTCACTGATGATATGTCGATAGGTTTTTATACACTTAGTAAGTTTTTTTGGGATATAAACCTAAATTCAAACACTTGCTTATTTTGTGGGGAACACTACTTAAATATATAGGTAACCCCTGAAATCTCGTTTGAAAGGTCCCATATTCTGAGATACTAGGTCTTTATATTCAGTGATATCTGGGGTATTATTCCGGGACTTCTGTTGTATGGAAGTACTGACCTAGTCCCCGAATAATACTTTCTGCAAATGCTTGAAATATAGCATCGCCCTCAACAAGCTGATGAAACAATAAAATTGATAGTCGCTGCTGTTGTAACTAAAAGATCCTCTAAAGGGGACACACCAAAAGTCGAGCCGTCATCTCTCTGCTGAACGGAAGTTCTGACCTGAGCTCTCACGGTTTCGCACCTAACCCCTTACAGACATCATCTGTGGTATACTCACCTGTAAGACTGAATATCTGGGATTCTGGATACGGGAGTATATTCAAGAGGTGGGACACATGAATAAGTGTAAGTTCATAAGACATCTAAATCGTATCCTGAATTAGTTGAAATTTGTATGAAAATTTAAGTGGATCAGTATATCGACAATCTAACTGAATTGTTTAATTCTTAACGTGTAACTAAGCTCAATGGTACTTGTGACTTGTCAAAGACTGATATGATTCTCTGACGCATACACAAACAAAAATATTATCTGTAAATATGTTTGTACATATTTCTTTAGTGCTTTATATTTTCAGAAAATACGAAAAGATTTTGATTTCTGCTTTATTTTCGATAAACCGATGTCTGAGTTGCTGAGTTTCAAAATCTAAGTAAGCTGATTGTGTTTCTGAAAATAAAACAAGTTCATTAATTTGAAACTTGAAATTTCTAGAAAAGTTCAAAAACAGTTTGTGATATCTCCAAGGTCATTAATTTGAACTAGGATGATAAACTGTGAGAGAGTTGGATTCTTGAATGCTGCCATATCTGTTGAGTTAGTTGATAGGGGGAGTAGATTAGAGGATTTAATTAATGGTTTCAAAATGTTGTTACTTATTATTTGTATGAGTGATTGCAGGAAAGATCCAAACTACGATCCCAAAAGCAAAGTCTGAGGGGGAGTCTGATGACAAGCTGAAAGAGAGGATGAGCTTGTAGCTGGAAAGCTAGGTGTCGATCCCTAAAAGCACGGAAGCTTGACGAGAGGGGGAGCCAGCTGACAAAGGAAAAGTTGATGTTAGAGCTAATGATGAGATCTTGGTGAAAAAGTCAAAGAGAGAAGATGATCAAAGAGAAAGATTAAAGGATACTTTCATTGTAACAATCTGAACAAGATGGCAAGATGATAACAGAGAATGGTCACTGAAGACTTCATCAATATCCGAGGGTGAGTCTGTTAGTGCACTACGTCTATTGACTTCGTCTTGTTTCATGTAATAGAATAGGATAGGATAGAATATTGAGTGCACGAGGTTCGAGACATGAAAAGTGGTGGTTTAGCAAGTAGGTCCGCTTATATGGACATTGTCCATATAAGCAAACCACTCACATCACACAGGTCCGCTCATATGACATGGTCACATAAGCGAACCTGGAATACTATAAATAGTGCACTGGTTTGTTTCATTTGGTACGGTCTGAACTTGTAACAAAGTGCTGCCAAATTGCTTCCAGGTTGTAAACATTGTCAAGAATCAATATAAGAAGCATTATATTTAGTTTGAGCATCTGATTCACTGATTCTGCCTTTGAATTAGATAAACGACTCTTCTGATCGACTCATTCAGGGTCAACGACGATCCAACAGCGTCCTTCTTCACCCGAGGACAGTGGTACGCGGGGGTTTACATAGGTTTTACGTAAGTGCTCTTCATAACCCGAGGCAGTAGTGAGTATTAGTTTACGTAGGTTTTACGTATGTGTCCTTCGCAACCTGAGGACAGTGATGAGTACAAGTATACGTAGGTTTTACGTATGGGTCCTTCACATCCGAGGACAATGGTAGATAGTCTAGTAACAGTGTAAGTACAAGTATTTGTTCAATCCCATTCCTTCAATCCCATTCCCTACCCACCGGGAAATCCCATGCCTTGGTAAGAGTGTGAACTCACCTTGGTTTGCTCGGCAGATTACACGAAAGGTTACGTGAACTAAGAGTGGTCAACCTCGTCCTAACAGGGTTACCATACAAGTCAGGTTTTGGTTTCAAGTAATGCACATATGTTTACACATAACTAACAGGTTTCGAGCACGTATGAATCATGGCAAACACGTATTGTACGTTTACAGTCAAGAGCATAACACAATCATACTTGTGCGATTTAAATATAAGCCCAATAGTACCCGGCCCAACATGTTGTGCGATCCACAACATGTTGTGCGATCCAACATAAACCCGGCCCAAGTAGTTAAGCAGTCCAACATGCATATGGCCCAATAAACAAACAAGAGTCTTGTGCGACCCGGACGGACTTGTGCGATCCGATTAGTCTTGTGCGAATGGGGTCTTGGGATGTCCGGCCCAGCAGTATCAACAGTTTACTCATTTGTGTGTGGCCCAACATATTGTGCGATCGGCACAGGCTTGTGCGATCCACAATATGTTGTGCGATCATGCATGGATGATTTGTACATAGTGCTCTAATGCGTTGCACTCTAGCTTATGCGACTGTGTTGTGCGATCCATCCCTTGTGCGATCAGGGGTGGACCTTGTACGATCCCACGAGCTTGTGCGGTCGACTTGTGTGTTTGGAAACTTTATGAAATCAGTTATGAGATCCCGTAATTTAGCAAATCGGTTACATTGTTTCCATTATCCGATTTAAATCAATCATCAATCAGTTACTCTATCATTGACTAATTCCATAATTACAATTTATCAATCAACACAATTACAGTTTCCAACCAATCGCTAAATCGATCAAACAAGCATAACTCAACCGATTTCTCATGAACCCTAGTCCGATCAAGCATGACAAAACACAAGCAACAATTCCAACAGTTACAGATATTAACATAATTCATGATCTTGATCTCTAACATGCACACTAACATAATCAATCCAAACAATAACCCATATATACTTGTCTACTGCCGATGAATCATGCAATCGATTCTAGATTATTATTATTAGCATCATATGATTAACAACCCTATATTGATCTATCATGCGGTACATGTGAGCCGATTTTATGTCAAATCAACATATATCATTCATGAATCCTCATGTAGAACAAGCATATCACAATATAAATCATGAAATCATATAACCAATTATAATAATACTAACCGATTAGAAAGAACAAGAGTGATCCAACCCAAAAGCTTAGAGAGAGATGGGAGAAGTGCGGCCGTCGGTTTAGAGAGAGAGAGAGAGCTAGAGAGTAGGGTTTGTGTGTGTTCTTGTTTAGCAAGTTATGAGAAGTAAACCCCTAAGTTGGATATGTGCATACGTATAAAAGAGTGGGCCGAACCCTCCCTTGGGCTGCCCTTGGTTTCGGATACAAGAAGTATGGCCCGAATGGGCTTGTGCGATCGAGTTGGGGTTGTGCGATTACATTATATCAACATATAACATATATATATTCCATTAAAAATCACGTATCACATAATCACAGAAAGTTCACATATGTTACATTAAACACAAAAATAGGTTCTGAAATACGAGTTGTCACATTATCCCCAAGTTGAAAGAAATTTCGTCCCGAAATTTGGTACGTACCCACTGAGGAAGCTAGTTAAGTTGTATGGTTTTCCTGGGGTGTCACATCCTTCCCCCGATGATCTGGAATTTCGTCCCGAAATTCCGTGGTAGCTTCAGCCTCAGTAGTGGTTGTACTGTTTGCGAATAATTGGGGATACTTTTGCTTCATTTGGTCTTCGCGTTCCCAGGTGAACTCTGGGCCACGACGGGAGTTCCAACGAACTCGAACAAGAGGTATTCTAGTGTCCTTGAGGACCTTGACATCCTGGTCCGTGATTTCAACCGGTTCCTCTACGAATCGCAACTATTCGTCGATAGTGAGCTCCTTCAAAGGAACTATGAGGATCTCATCTGACAGACACTTCTTCATATTCGACACGTGAAAGACGTTGTGAACTGCACCGAGTTCTGCTGGTAGGTTTAGTTTGTAGGCCACCTTGCCTATTCTTTCTATGATTTCGAATGGTCCGACATACCGCGGATTAAGTTTACCCCGTTTGCCAAAACGAACCACACCCTTCCAGGGTGAGACTTTGAGTAGCACTCCATCCCCAACTTGGAACTCGAGTGGTTTCCTGCGCTTATCAGCATAACTTTTCTGACGGTCACGAGCCACCGCCATGCGTTGCCGTATCTGTGCAATCCGTTCAGTAGCATCAACTACCATTTCTGGACCCGTGATTTGACTATCCCCCACCTCTACCCAACAGAGAGGTGACCGGCATTTACGTCTGTACAATGCCTCGAATGGAGCGGCTTGAATGCTGGTGTGGTAACTGTTATTATACGAAAACTCCACCAAAGGGAGATGTTTTTCCCAGCTGCTGCCGAAATCGATAACACATGCCCGAAGCATGTCTTCTAGGGTTTGAATCGTGCACTCAGACTGCCCATCCGTCTGAGGGTGATAAGCTGTGCTCATGTCTAATCGAGAGCCAAAAGATTTGTGCATTGCTTGCCATAGTTCTGAAGTAAATCGTGCATCTCGATCAGAGATAATAGAGGTCGGCACTCCGTGCCTTGAGACAACTTCCTTAAGATATACGTCTGCTAGAGTGGAGAACTTATCCGTTTCCTTAATAGCCAGGAAGTGTGCAGACTTTGTGAGTCGATCCACGATCACCCAAATGGTATCGTTCCCACGTTGAGATCTAGGCAAGCCAGTAACAAAGTCCATGGAAATTTCCTCCCATTTCCATTGTGGTATCTTTGGTTGCTGAAGTAGGCCTGATGGTTTCTGGTATTCCGACTTGACTCTCGCACAAGTCAAGCACTTGCTAACGTATGTTGCTATGTGAGCTTTCATGCTAGGCCACCAATACGTAGTTCTGAGATCGTGGTACATTTTATCCGAACCTGGATGTACCGAGTAGCGAGACTTATGTGCTTCGTCCATTACAAGCTCGCGTAAGTTGCCATAAAGTGGGACCCAAATGCGTCCTGTTACGTAATAAGCGCCGTCTTCCTTTTATTCTAATCGTTGCCTTGAGCCACGTAAGGCTTCAACCCTGACGTTTTCTGGTTTCAATGCTTCTACCTGAGCATCTCGTATCTTAGCAGGAAGACCAGACTGAATAGTAAGTTGTAGTGCTCGTACGCGCCTAGGCGTAGTATCCTTTTGACTGAGGGCGTCAGCCACAACATTGGCTTTGCCCGGATGGTACTTGATGGCACATTCGTAATCATTAAGTAGCTCAACCCATCGACGTTGACGCATGTTCAATTCCTTCTGCTTGAAGATATGCTCGAGACTCCTATGATCGGTGTAGATAGTGCACTTGGTACCGTACAGGTAGTGTCGCCATATCATAAGTGCAAAAACAACAGCTCCCAGCTCTAAGTCGTGCGTAGTATAGTTCCGTTCATGAACCTTAAGTTGACGTGACACATAAGCAATGACCTTGTCACGTTGCATTAACACACATCCAAGACCCTGAATGGATGCATCACAATATACCACAAAATCGTCCGTGCCCTCTGGCAATGAAAGAATAGGTGCGCTGCATAGTCTATCCTTTAAGTGCTGAAAGGCTGTTTCCTGTGTATTGTCCCAACGATAAGTGACGCCTTTCTGTGTCAGTAGTGTAAGCGGCTGTGCAATCTTTGAGAAGTCTTTGATGAACCGTCTGTAATAACCCGCCAAACCCAAGAATTGGCGTATTTCCATTGGCGTACGTGGTGCAGGTCAGTTCCTGATCGAATCTACCTTGGATGGATCCACATGAATCCCGTCCTTGTTTACCACGTGGCCTAGAAAGTGGACTTCACGAAGCCAGAAGTCGCATTTTGAAAGCTTGGCGTACAACTGTTCTGTTCGAAGGAGCTTCAAAACAAGTCGCAAATGCTGCTCGTGTTCCTCCTGACTCTTGGAGTAGATCAGGATGTCGTCGATGAAGACAATCACAAACTTGTCTAAATAAGGCTTGCACACTCTGTTCATAAGATCCATGAAGACTGTCGGTGCATTCGTTAACCCGAATGGCATAACTAGGAACTCGTAGTGGCCATAGCAAGTTCTGAATGCTGTTTTGGAGACTTCCTCATCCCGGACTCTCAACTGATGGTAGCCTGACCTCAGATCTATCTTTGAGTAGTAGCTCGATCCTTGCAACTGATCGAACAAATCATCAATACGTGGAAGAGGATAGCGATTCTTCACTGTCACCTTGTTGAGCTCGCGATAATCTATACACATCCTGAAAGTTCCATCTTTCTTCTTTACAAACAATACTGGAGCTCCCCAAGGCGAAGAGCTAGGACGAATAAAACCCTTATCCAAAAGCTCTTGTAGTTGCTTAGACAGTTCTTCCAGCTCAGTTGGAGCTAAGCGATATGGTGCGCGAGCTATGGGTGCTGCTCCTGGAGCTAGTTCAATCTGGAATTTGACCTGGTGATGAGGCGGTAGACCAGGTAAATCTTCAGGAAACACCTGAGGAAAGTCACGTACTACTGGAATGTCCTCCAATCTCTTCTTTTTCGTTGCTGCATCTGTAACAAGTGCCAAAATGGCAGTGTGACCCTTTCGTAAACACTTCTGGGCCTTCAGGAAGGAGATGATGCCAACCACTACACCACTCTTGTCGCCTTGAACTTCAAGAGGTTCTTGACCAGAACGAGGAATACGAACTATCTTCTCCTTACATAAGATCTCTGCTTGCTGTTGGGATAACCAATCCATACCAATAACGATGTCGAAACTACCCAGATCTATAGGGATAAGATCGATGGAGAAGGTCTGACCAGCGAGGATAAGATTACAACCCTGAACTATGTGTGTGGCCTCTAGACTTTTACCGTTAGCTAACTCTACGACATGTTTAGTGTTCAAAAGTGTGGGTGTGCGCTTGAGCATTTGACTAACTTTCAAAGACATATAACTGGTATCCGCACCCGAATCAAATAATACAGTAACATAAAAGTCGTCGAGAAGAAACTTACCCATCACTACGTTGGGATCGTTCCTTGCGTCACCCTGCCCCAGCACAAATGCACGTCCCCTAGCGTCGTTGTTCCCATCATTGTTATTTCCTCCGTTGTTGTTCCCATTGCCTTGGTTATTGTTGTTATTGTTGTTGTTCTGGTTTCGGTTTAGTTGGGGGCAGTGTCTCTTGAAGTGACCTTCAGCGCCACAATGAAAACATCCCTTGTTGCCCTGTTGTTGATTCTGTGGCGTTTGTTGCTGCTGCTGGCGATCCTGAGTTACAGGCCGTGGGCTCCTACAATCCTTAGCCTCATGACCCATCTTGAGACACCTTTGACAACGACCTTGTTGCACTGGCCACTGTGGTGTCTGTTACAATTGTTGCACCTTGGGTGATTTCCTCGGTATCTACCCTGCCCGTGACTACCAGAAGACTGCTGACCTGGACTCTGGTAGTTGTCAGTCTTTCGTTGTTGAACCTGGGACTGATTGTAGCTGAACCCTTGCTGGAATCCCCATCCCATTTCCTCTTGTTGTCACTAAGAGTAGCAGGAGTAGTAGAAGTGGTAGCTGTAGTGGTTTCACTGATACGTTTTGGCAGCCTGTTCTGTTCCACTGCCTGATCCGTGAGGCGATGAGCAAGACGTTGAATGTCCTGGATATTATCGAGGTTAGCCGATGTCACATGGCTCTGGTTTTCTGGCGCTAGACCCTTGAGATACAACTCAATGCGCTTGATTGGAGGGTCCACCATAGTTGGACACAAGATGGCCAGCTCGTTTGACCGTTTCGTATAAGCTTCAATTTCCGGCCCTGTCATTTTCAGATGAAAGAGCTCCACTTCCAACTTGTGGATGTCATCACGTGTGCAGTATTCTCGTTTGATGAGTTCCTTGAAATCATTCCAAGGAGTGGCGTTAGCAGCTGCCAGCCCTAATATCTGAACTTGCGCATTCCACCAAGTCAGCGCAATTCCTTCTAGAGTACCAGTTGCGTACTTCACCCTGCGAGCCTCAGGGCATTCACACATCTCAAATACGGACTCTAGCTTTTCAAACCAATGGAGGAGTCCGACTGCTCCTTCAGTGCCACTGTACGTGCTTGGACGACAGTCCATGAAATTCTTGTAGGTGCAAACAGGTGGCTGAGCGTGTTGACCTCCTGCTTGTGCGGCTGCAAGTGCCGCAGCAACTTGTTCGTTAATCAAAGCCGTCAACTGGGCTTGAGTCATGTTAACGCGTCCACTCATGATCTTCATGTCAAAGGGAACATAAGTGAGAGAGAGGTTCGCGAAAAGTGCGATGACAGAAGAGAGTAAGCACACAAGTGTTCTCAAGCAATAGTGGTTATGTGTATCTAAGCATACCATGAGCAAGGTTCTATGTAATCTAGCAAGTAGGCAATAAAACATGTACCATATTACCTAGAATGTTGAGTCTTGCACGTGGAGCGAGGCGTCGTTGTGGATCGTTGAGCACTGTACAGGTTATAGTCTGGTTTTAATAAAAACGTTTTCCCCCTTATTAAAACCAAGTTCTCTATAACCAATGGCTCTGATACCAATCTGTCACACCCCCAAAATCCACATGCGGAGAACCACCGCATGGGGGCGTGACATGACCAGGATCAAGCCACCAATCATATTGAACATTGCAAGTATTAAATAAAATTAAACCCATCAATATAAAAGGTGGTCACAACCAAACATAGTTAAAGTATAGCGGAAGCATAATTGTGAAAACCCAAACATGAGTAAAAGTTCATAAAGTGTAAATGTTTAACATGGAACTCAACAGTCCATGTTCCCACAACGATCGCGCCTCCCGTGCAAGCTCCATGAGTACCTATTGTCCTGCAAGGCATGTAACAGAGAGTCAACAACTAGTTGAGCGAGTTCACAGTAAGCAAGTTCGTAATAGTAAGTTCGTTGCATCACCATGCGTTAGTAACTAAGTCAATTGTATGTTCATTTAGTGGGGGCTTCCCATGTGTGTGTGTACTAGACTAGAGGTAACCATAAGTGTTCTTCTTAACCCGAGAATAGTAGTACGTACGAGGTTTACGTAGGTTTTACGTAAGCGTCCTTCTTCACCCGAGGACAGTGGTACGCTTTACGTAGGTTTTACGTAAGTGCTCTTCACAACCCGAGGCAGCAGTGAGTATTAGTTTACGTAGGTTTTACGTAAGTGTCCTTCGCTACCTGAGGACAGTGATGAGTACAAGTATACGTAGGTTTTACGTATGGGTCCTTCACATCCGAGGACGATGGTAGATAGTCTAGTAACAGTGTAAGTACAAGTATTTGTTCAATCCCATTCCTTCAATCCCATTCCCTACCCACCGGGAAATCCCATGCCTTGGTAAGAGTGTCAACTCACCTTGGTTTGCTCGGCAGATTACACGAAAGGTTACGTGAACTAAGAGTGGTCAACCTCGTCTTAACAGGGTTACCATACAAGTCAGGTTTTGGTTTCAAGTAATGCACATATGTTTACACATAACTAACAGGTTTCGAGCACGTATGAATCATGGCAAACACGTATTGTACGTTTACAGTCAAGAGCATAACACAATCATACTTGTGCGATTTAAATATAAGCCCAATAGTACTCGGCCCAACATGTTGTGCGATCCACAACATGTTGGGCGATCCAACATAAACCCGGCCCAAGTAGTTAAGCAGTCCAACATGCATACGGCCCAATAAACAAACAGGAGTCATGTGCGACCCGGACGGACTTGTGCGACCCGATTAGTCTTGTGCGAACGGGGTCTTGGGCTGTCCGGCCCAGCAGTATCAACAGTTAACTCATTTCTGTGTGGCCCAACATATTGTGCGATCGGCACAGGCTTGTACGATCCACAATATGTTGTGCGATCATGCATGGATGATTTGTACATAGTTCTCTAATGCGTTGCACTCTAGCTTGTGCGACTGTGTTGTGCGATCCATCCCTTGTGCGATCAGGGGTGGACCTTGTACGATCCCACGAGCTTGTGCGGTCGACTTGTGTATTGGAAACTTTATGAAATCAGTTATGAGATCCCGTAATTTAGCAAATCGGTTACATTGTTTCCATTATCCGATTTAAATCAATCATCAATCAGTTACTCTATCATTGACTAATTCCATAATTACAATTTATCAATCAACACAATTACAGTTTCCAACCAATCCCTAAATCGATCAAACAAGCATAACTCAACCGATTTCTCATGAACCCTAGTCCGATCAAGCATGACAAAACACAAGCAACAATTCCAACAGTTATGGATATTAACATAATTCATGATCTTGATCTCTAGCATGCACACTAACATAATCAATCCAAACAATAACCCATATATAGTTGTCTACTGTCGATGAATCATGCAATCGATTCTAGATTATTATTAGCATCATATGATTAACAACCCTATATTGATCTATCATGCGGTACATGTGAGCCGATTTTATGTCAAATCAACATATATCATTCATGAATCCTCATGTAGAACAAGCATATCACAATATAAATCATGAAATCATATAACCAATCATAATAATACTAACCGATTAGAAAGAACAAGAGTGATCCAACCCAAAAGCTTAGAGAGAGATGGGAGAAGTGCGGCCGTCGGTTTAGAGAGAGAGCTAGAGAGTAGGGTTTGTGTGTGTTCTTGTTTAGCAAGTTATGAGAAGTAAACCCCTAAGTTGGATATGTGCATACGTATAAAAGAGTGGGCCGAACCCTCCCTTGGGCTGCCCTTGGTTTCGGATACAAGAAGTATGGCCCGAATGGGCTTGTGCGATCGAGTTGGGGTTGTGCGATTACATTATATCAACATATAACATAAATATATATTCCATTAAAAATCACGTATCACATAATCACATAAAGTTCACATATGTTACATTAAACACAAAAATAGGTTCTGAAATACGAGTTGTCACATGCCACATGTTAAATGGCCCCGCTCTTTCACGCCCCTTCCCATACCCTTCTTTTTTCCATCACGCCACTTTTCTGACACATGCTAATGTGTCCTCCACATGTCGAATAACACCCAATATTCAAGCCCTTCCACACCGTATGATCTTACAAGTAAGAAAAAGTTGACCCGAATTTATTTAGACTAAATTCATATATGCAAAGTATTAGTTACATGTCATTTCAAAAATTCACACCTAAACGAAATTGATGAAAGAGTTCTTTGATATAGTGACTCTCTCTCGCTCCATATTATTATATTTAATCTTGTTTAAGGGTTTTTATTATTTATTATAGGATAAATTACGTTTTTCGTTCTTTATGTTTGTATCGGATTGCAACGGATATCCTTTAACTTCAATAATTATAGTCACAATCCTTTATTTGTAAAACTTGTTACACTATAAGCCCTTTGACTCTAACCTAGTTAAATTTACAAGTTAAGTCATATCATGTGAGGGCATTTATGTCCTTTTACACCCTAATAATTAAACATGAGACATAACAACTAAAACAAAAAAAAAATGACAAAACAAAAATATATATTTATAGATATCCTCTCTCTAGCTCATCACTCTCTCTCTCTCTCTCTCTAATTCCCATATGTTCTCCAATATCAAATATGCCATGAATATATTCCTAGTGCAGACTGCAAACTAAAGAAACTTTCAAGAGTCAATAACAGATTTCATGTCATTAACAACTTAAATTTATGAAATAATAAGAAACGGTGAGAGACGAAAAGCAAGTATGAGAGAGGGGGAAAAGGGAACAATGGTAAACTATAGGCTTCGGATGGAGCAAAACTCCGGCGAAACAAAAGCAGATCTAAAAACCCGTTGCAGATATGGGCCACCAGTTGAAGTTGAAGGCGACGACGGTGAAGGATTGGGTTGGGGATGTTTCACACAACGTTGGCGGCCCGGATCTAGGGTTTCTATCGATAGGGCAACAGAGATTTACTGCCGGTAACCGGAAAAGGTGCAACCTTGACCCTTCATTTCAAAAACCATAACGGTTATACTCTTTGACTAATCTATTAAAAACCATATCGTAATATGTCCGGAACCTTGCTGGAAACAGAATCCTTGATCGGAACCTTACTGGAAACGGAATCTTGCTCGGAACCTTGCCGGAAACGGTGGTGGTGGTGGCTCTCACAGTGATGGTGAGGGTGGGGGTTGGTTGGAGAGAGATAGAAAGGGGAGAGGGACATCTCAAACAGAGAGACGTGTTTTGTTTATTTGTTTAATTTAAATATATTAGTAAAATTACTAATTTGCCCTCATGTGCAAGACATATGCCATATTTAACTAAAAAATTTAACCAGGTTAGAGCCAAAGCACGTATGGTGTAACTGTTGTGAACGATAATCAAAGAAGATCAAAAGAAAGGACTGAATCTCATTGATTTATTTCTTGAATTCTAACTTTTATGGTTACAATGCAAAGATTAAATATAAAACTAAAGACACATAAAAGGAAACCTAATAATAGCAAATCTCCTAAATCACGACAGAATAGGAAACATAATATTTGAATGATTTCTTTTCTTTAACACTCCCCCTCAAGTTGAATTATGAGATTTTCAAAATTCAACTTGGCCATTTGGGTTTTGGCATTTGGTTTTGATTTGGGTTTTCGGTTTTTTTTTTTTTTGGGTTTTTGGTTTTTGGGTTTTTTGGTTTTTGGGTTTTGGTTTTGGTTTTGGGGTTTTGGTTTTTTGTGTTTTGTTTTTTGGGTTTTTGATTTTTGGGTTTTGGTTTTGGGGTTTTGGTTTTGGGGTTTTGGTTTTTTTGGGTTTTGGTTTTTTTTTTTTTTTTGTGTGGAAACGTAATACTTCGACTTTTAGGATGCTCAGTGCCACGTCCATCCATCCTGATCTTCAACCTCAGATGTGCCTTCATTTTGAACACTAATTATTTCTTTAGAAGCATTACTGCCGCCATCCTTCTCATCGTTGTTGTTACCTATGGCAATGACAACCTTCCCCTCTTGATTCGGGTTCTTAGTTTTGTGGTTGTCACTCCACCAGTCAGGGAAATCCACGATTTTAAAGCACTGCTCTTTGGTGTGTCCCCTCATATCACAGTGACTACATTTCAGTTTGGATTTGTCAATTCGGGATGATGACTTTCCAGTGAAGTCTGACCGCCGCTGTCCCTTCGTGATTAACCCCTGTCCATCAATTTCAGTGATTTCGCCAGCGACAAGCCCCGCTGCCACGCCGGACTGAGAAGTTTCAGAGATGGTACCAAGGATTCCTTGATGTGCCATCTCCTTCCTTACAGCTGCGTAGGCTTGCTCAACCGAAGGAAGGGGATCCCACCGAAGGATTTCTCTTTTGACTGGGTCAAACTTCCTATCAAGAGCATTCAGGAATTGGAATAATTTTTGTTCAGACCTGATATTGTTATATGTTGCTATGTCAGCAGAGCAGGTCATTGGATTCGGATCCCTTCGATCTATTTCTCCCCAAATGCCTTGTAACTTGATCCAGAAATCTTCAAGGGCGGAGCCGTTTTGCTTGAGTTCGTTTGCTTTGACGTGTAAATCGAAGGTTTGTAGTTTATCTTTCCCACTGCTATATGTAACCACCAATGCGTCCCACAACGCCTTCGCAGTGGGAATCTCGGTGAGGTTACCGGCTAACCCTGGTTCAATGTTTTGTATGAGCCACGAGAACACGACTAAATCGTCCTGTTCCCACTGCTCGTATTGTTCATCTGACGGATCTGGTTGGGCAGGTTTTCCTGTAATATGGCTCAACAGGCTCTTAGATTTCCCCCCTATAGCGACTCGAATCATTCGAGCCCATAGAGCGTAATTTTGACTATTCAGCTTGATACTGATCTTCAGGCTATCGGATAAGGTTTGTTTTGGTGTTTGAGATGGGGTATTAAGGTTGGTTCGAAGAAGATTTGCAAGTTGAATTGCGAGATCGTCATTGTTGGTACGGTTGTTTGGGCTATCATCTCCGGACATGGCAGCTGTGTAAACGCTGGACAATTGAACTCGCGTTCAAGATTTATCAATTCGCCGGTAACCGAACTGAGCGACTTAAATCCGCCAACAAAACGACGCCAGAGAATGACGTTCGCTTACCGGCGTATTTATTAAATACACCGGTAACTTGAACTCGCGTTCAAGGTTTAAAGTGGACCCCGAATAATTTCGCCCAACACCTTCGCTCGTTAAAAAAACCAAACAAATCCGTTATCTTGCTGACTTGTCTGACTTCGCTGACTTTCGGATTAAACAAGTCCAAACTAGGGTTCGCTGACTCCAAAATCTCCGCCGCCACCACTACGATGACTTCTGGACAGATCGATTAGGGTTTCTTACGTTTTTTTTTTTTTGAAAGGCTAACAAACATTATTATTAAAACCTGAGCTAACCAAACAGTTAGCTCTACCAGGTACATGACAGTGGAAAGTAACAGAACATATACACCAAAAACGCATACTAAGCAACCTCAAAATTACACCATTGTTGCCATGACATGGATTGTCCCTTGGTCCGATTGCGTACCCACAAAAATCCCAACTGTCGAATTTCATCCTTTATTCCATCCGCGGTTGTTACCTTTCGATTGAAGACTCGGTCGTTTCTACATCTCCAAATGCACCATACCGCTATTTGAATGATAGAGTACAACATCTTCTTCCACCTCGGGGATCCTCTCACATGCCGATGTATCTCAAACAAGTCCTTTATACCAAACACAAAGACCTGATTGCACCTACTCCATTGGGCGATGAAGTCCCAAACAAGCTGTGCAAAACCACAAGCAACAAATAGATGTTCGACCGACTCGTTTGATTCTCCACACAGTTTGCAAGTTAGAGATTCGAAATGCACGTTTCTCCTAGCCAAATCTACCATTGTCGGTACGCGGTTAAGCGCTAACCTCCACGAAAAGAAGTTAACCTTAATTGGGACCCACGCATTCCATTCAAATGCCAAATTCAAATCTGGGAATCTTTCAGTTTGCAATCTAACTCTCAAACTGCTTACCGAAAAGTTACCGGACGAGTCTAAATCCCAGCTCCACTTATCTTTGCCCTCCCTGACATTAACTGACATCAAAGCATGTTCCAGCTCCGCTAACTGAGTGAGCTCTGCTTCTGAATCTGGAGGCCGCGTCCATCTGAACCTAATTGTCAAAAGACCGCCTGAGTCGAATATCCTATCTGCCACTTTAGCTGTCTTCTGTTGCTCCAACTCGAATAAATTCGGGAACTCGTATTGCAATGGATTCTCGAACAACCATTTATCTTGCCAGAATGTTATTTGATCCCCCTGACCTAGAATGCCTCTGAATAATAGTGCCAAATTCATCCCATATTCTCCCATGTCTTGCGACAAATTCCCCACTTGTTTCCACGAACCCGCAATGGTTACCTTTTTTGGGATAAACTGCCATGATCTTGAGCTATTATGTATACTCCATATAACCTTCCTCCATAAACCGTTGGTATCGACCTTGAATCGCCACCACCATTTTGCTAGCATGGCTAGGTTTGCCTCCCTCAACGAACCTAACCCCAGCCCTCCCTTTTCTCGCGGTGTCATAGCGTGTTGCCATGCGACCCAAGTCATTTTTGAATGGTCTGAATTTGTTCCCCACAAAAATTCCCTCCTCATCCTTTCAAGTTGCTTAATCACCTGACGCGGCGCCTTGTAAATTGAGAAGTAGTAAGTAGGCAAAGCATTAAGGACTGACTTTATTAATGTTATCTTCCCTCCAAACGAAAGTATATTTGATTTCCATGCCGATAGCCTTTTTTTAAAAACCTCCATTACCGGGTCCCAATGTTTCACCATGTTCATGTTTGCCCCGACCTGAAGCCCCAGGTGTTTAAACGGTAGTGACCCAACCCTACACTTGAAGACATCCGCCATGGAACTTGTATTTTCACTACACACCCCGATGCCATATAAACTGCTCTTGGCTGCATTGACGCGTAAACCCGAAGCTAAATAGAAACAACGTAATATCCTGTTCAGGTTTCTAGCATTTTCTGTACACCATTCTCCCACGAAGACCGCATCATCTGCATATAAGAAATGCGATAAAATAGGGCCGTTATTGCCACATCGTAGCCCGTTAAACAACCCAATTTCTCCGGCCTTCTTTAATACCCCAGTCAACGCCTCCATAACAATCAAAAAGAGGAATGGAGACAGTGGGTCGCCCTGCCTCAATCCTCTGAAACACGGGAATTCATGTGTAGGAGAACCATTCACCAATACTGATGCACGAGCAGATGTTACTGTTGCCATAACCCATTTTATCCACACCCCTGAGAACCCCAACTGTGAAAGTATCGATTCTAAAAAAGCCCAACTTACCGAGTCATACGCCTTCTCGATGTCCACTTTAAGTATAAACCCACTCTTTCGATTTTTCTTCATCCATGCTATTAACTCATTAAGCACTAGGGGACCGTCCATAATACTTCTATTCGTCAAAAAGCCGGTTTGTTCCTCCGCAATTAAGTTTTGGATCACCGGCTTTAGTCGATTCGCAAGTACTTTGGAGATCACCTTACTAATGCACCCGACTAAACTAATCGGTCTATAATCCTTCAATCCACCCGGGTCACCACATTTTGGGATTAAGGCCAAAAACGAAGAAGTACAACCCTGTGAAATTGTCGCATTGTTATAGAATTCTTCCAGTAGCTTAACAAAATCATTTTCAAGGAGACCCCAACATCTCTTTAAAAATCTAAAATTAATCCCGTCCGGTCCCGGCGCCTTGTCGCTACCACAATCCCACACGGCCTCTTTTATTTCAGAAACCGAGAAAGGAGCTACTAGCCTCTCGTTTTCTTGCATTGACACACTAGCCAAGTTCGGGCATATGAGACTCGGTCTATTATCCAAAGGTTCCAAAAACTTTTCAGCAAAAAAAGAACATATGGTATCCTTTAAAAGTGTCGGTGTTACGACCCATTCCCCATCAAGCATCAACCCGTTTATCCGATTGTTACTAGTGTTAGCGTTGACTACCCTGTGGAAATATGCCGTGTTTTCATCTCCATCCACCGCCCATTTCACCCTAGATTTCTGTTTTAGATCCATGGTCTTCAACCTGTCGGCGTCCATTAAGTATCGTTTACAATCTGCCCTTAGTTCCAACTCCTGTGGTGATAAGGACCTGTCTTCAGCCAACAGTTCTAAAGCCTCCAACTGAGAGACTTTTGCACCGTACTCAGCCTCCTTTACAGCCTTTAGTTCCTTGACCCAGCCCTTTATTTTATATTTAACCCATTTTAGTTTAGTTGCTAAGCCCAAGTCTGCCGGTCCTTCGAAGCGAAATTCCAAACACAACTGCTCCACATATTCCATAAACCCAGGTAATTCCATCCAGGAGTTGAAAATTCTGCATGGAATTGGACCAAAGTCTACCGAGCTAACCGATAATAGTATTGGGCTATGGTCCGAAACAAAATTGGACAAGGCGACTAGCGAAGCTTGCGGCCATTTATTCATAAAGTCATGACAAACTAGTAGCCTGTCTAACTTACTCATACTAACACCATTGTCTGCGTGGTAAGTGTATTTCCGCCCTCCCATTTGGTATTCACAAAGCTCCGCCAATTGTATGAACCGGTTGAAATAAAATGCATTTAAAGCCACGAATTCTGAGTTGAATCTTTCTTCAGGTATTCGCACATCGTTAAAATCCCCCACAATGACCCAAAGTCCACCTATACTCCTCCTCGTGGCCAACAATTCCGCCCATAACCCCCGACGGTCAATCGGGTCATTATACGCATAAACGTTGATCACATTCACATATTCCCCCGTGTGTTTTAAAGTGCCTGAGGTAAGTAAGAAGCGGTTATGTTTCACCACCTGTGTTACCTCAAAAACCGCCGGATCCCACATGCTCAGTAAACCTCCAGACGTGCCGATCGCGTCCACTGTCTCAAAAGTATAAATCGACCGACCCCAAAATCTATTAACCAAAAAATTTTCCATCCCCCTCACCTTTGTCTCCTGTATTGCTAAAAATTGCACTCCATGGGAAGTTTTAAGTCCCCTGACCCAATCCGCTTTCCTCTGGTCCCTGACCCCCCGTAAGTTTATGGACATAATATTCATTGATGAACAATTTGGTCACCTTCTCCAATAATAGTCTTACTAACCTGATCGCGGAACCCCGACAACTGAAACCCTACCTTCTCTCCTACACCAATCGTCGCAACAGTTTCAGCCCTAGTGTCTTCATCACCATTCTTCAACTGCCCTGAGTTCCTTGTTTGGAAATCGATATCCTGTGCTGCTTCGTTGTTGGCCTCTGCAACCGCCAGAACTGTAATGTGTTCCGAATCGATATCCATCGCTGGTGTCTCCTTGATTTCCGTCTCTGAGTTTGTGTCCGTCGAATTTTGACCAGTGGACACTAAAGGGTTGTTTAAATCTAATGACTCATCCCTGGCCCCACCTTCATAATTATCTCCAGCCCCAAAAAGATTTTTTGGGCTTAGTTGGTGTGGACTAATGAAGCTTCTGGGTCGTTTACGTGATACCCTAGTGGAGCCCAGATCCTTAGTTGTAGTATGGCCCACCTTGTTGACACTTCCAACCTCAACTGACCTAAGCAACCTTTCCCCTGCCCCACACATGCAATCATCACACCTTGGGGATTGAGTCTGACAAAAAAAATCCGCCGTTTTTTTACCTTCCCGAGCATGCTCCTCATGCACGCTGTCCTCCCGTCTTGACCTTTCGTTTTCCCCCGGAATTTCAAACGGCGTCCGACTATCGACACCCGCTCTCGCCGGAGTTTCATCATGACCCACCGGGATTTCACCTTCTTCGACTTCCTCATTCTGTCCTGCAACAGAACCAGAGGATTTCGCTGGGGTGGAGAACTTGGACGTTGTTAGCTCCGCAATTACAGACTGTAGATCTTGATTACGTTCCTCTGTCACCCAAGCTTTGTATTCTCTTTCTCGCCAAAGTAACTTAACTTCTTCGTCAATTCTCTTGCCGACCTCTGTGACAACCCAGCAGTTTCCACTTGAGTTATCTGATGAAGACCACGAGAATTGCGACCCCCCGGCGAGCCTCCCAAATTGTTCTCCTATCTGATCATACAACTTATTGTCGCGGAGTTGAATCGGAACTCCTACAATGTTCAGCCACACCAGTCGGTCGTAGCTAATATCTTGCCCCTTCCATAATACCGCGGATGAAATTACACTGCTCCATGCCTCCGATTCTTTTTCTATGAATTCGATTGCTAGCCTCTTTTCTTTAAAAACCACCATACACTTTAGTCCACCTAGATAACTTACTGGGTTATCCATGTATCCTCCAATGTCAAGTAGTGTCCTTAATTCTTCCAACGCCACCACACTTTTTACCTCAACCACCACGGCCCTCATCATAAAATGATTGGGATACAATGCTAATCTATCCTCTACCATTACTCTTTTACTATTGCCACTCGTCTCTCCTTGCTTCCCAACCAGAATGTCTCTGTACAGACTTCTTTTGGGCACCCCAGCTGTCGCGTAATGCCTCGTCTCCTTTACTGGTGGTGCTGGATTGGCTGGAGTTGGCTTAGGTTGAACATATCTTGTATCAGGAAACTTGCGCTCAATCTTATTGTGGTTCTTGTCGAATTTAGCCAATGACGCTGACACCTTAGCTTCAAAGATCTTCACTGAATTCATGCCTTCCAGTACCATGTTGATGTTTGTAACCCCCACATATCTAATGAACCCGAAGTTGTTGCCTCTGACATCCTTCTTTCGAGCAACATAAGCATCCTTAACAACGCCATACGGCTGGAAGGCTTTCCGTAACAATGAGTTCGAAATCCCGCATGGAAGATTGGTCACGTAGAATGTTGTCTCCTCCTGACTCTCGTCGTAACTCCGGTAGTTCTTCCGATACATCACACCAGTTTTGGTCACCCCTTTAGGTCTCACTTAATATAAGTTAATTACAATTAATTTTCTAGTTGTTTGTTATTTAATATCTTTGTTTTAATTAGGGTTTCTTACGTGTACCACAGGTTCTTTTTTTTTGAACGGCGTGTACCACAGGTTCTTGTCGGCCCTTTGAAACAAAAAAAAAAAAAAACAACCGCCACGTGATGTGATAATGATTTGAAGTTGTTGATTATTAAAATAACAATCCTTAGATTAATTCCTTCACATCCAAGTTGCTGTTCCCAATGTTGACTTTTGTGCTCCCTTCTTCACGTGAGTTTGGCTCCCTCTTTGTTTCCCTCTGCCGTGAGATGATGATGATGATGATGTAGGTTGGTGTCTAGGTTTTGATTTTGATTTGTTGGATTTTTTTATGGTTTGAGTTTGGATTGAATGGGTAAACACACCAAGGATCAGAAACTCTGCTCTGATACCATGTTGTGAATGATAATCAAAGAAGATCAAAAGAAAGGACTGAATCTCATTGATTTATTTCTTGAATTCTAACTTTTATGGTTACAATGCAAAGATTAAATATAAAACTAAAGACACATAAAAGGAAACCTAATAATAGCAAATCTCCTAAATTACGACAGAATAGGAAACATAATATTTGAATGATTTCTTTTCTTTAACAGTAACGAGTTTTACAAATAAAGGACCATGACTGTAATTATTGAAGTTAAAGGGTATCAATTGCAATCCGATACAAACATAAAGGACGAAAAGTGTAATTTACCCTTTATTATATGTAATTTATATATATATATATATATATATATATATATATATATATAATAACTAACTTACATATTTATAATAATCAATATACATATAGAGTAAAGTTCCCGTACAAATAACTTTAACGTACTAAACGTACAACGTACGAATAGCATGAAAATGGCAAAAAAACGCGCTGACATTTTTCGTAATTATTTGCTCGTAGGGTAATTATCAAAATTACTCTACAAATGATCCTGTAGAGTAATTTTGTAAAATGTTCTTGTAGAATAATTTTGATCTTGTAGAGTAATTTTGTAAATTGTTCTTGTAGAGTAATTGTGATAAAAAAACTATACCTCACCAAAAAGAAACCCCAAAAAACCTAACTCCCCTCCCCCACCCCCAAAAAATCTAAAAAAAACCTAACCCCCAACACCCCCCCCCCCCCAAAAAAAAAAAACCTAAAAAAAAACTAACCACCCCCTCCAAAAAAAAACCCTAACCCACCCCGCCCCCCCCCCCCCCCCAAAAAAAAAAAAAAAAAAAAAAAAAAAACTAAATGCTAAAACCCAAACCATAAAGCTAAACCCTATAACTAAATGCTAAAAAAAATTACAAAATTACTATGCAAGATCAATATTACTCTACAAGAACATTTTACAAAATTACTCTACAAGATCAAAATTACTCTACATGATCATTTTACAAAATTACTATACAAGATCAAAATTACTCTACATGATCATTTGTAGAGTAATTTTGAATTATATATTGTTTGATAAATTTGCAAAAATAATTTTGATTCACTTGTAGAGTAATTTTGATACACATGTAGATTAATTTTGATAATTACCATAGAAGATCAAAATTACTCTACAATATCAAAATTACACTACAAGAGTAATTTTGATAATTACTAATAATTACGAAAATGTCACCGGATTTTTTCAGCAAAACCTTCAGTTCGTATGTTTTGTACGTTAAAATTATTTGTATTTGATCTTTTGTCTATACATATATTTAATCATAAAAATACAAGTTGTAAATGAGAAAAAACTACATTTAAATAATAATAAATATATAAAAAATAAATAAAATAATTTGTTGTTAAGAGTGATTAAATTTTTAATTTTGTTTAGAATGAGCAAATAAGAAAAGATAGTAGCTTTAAAGTGATGCTAAATAATAATAGTGGAAGTTAATTAGTGAAGTCTATTTCATGTGTTCTTCATTCGTTGTTTCATTGATTTCAAACTTTAATCGAACTAATTTTACTTTTAAATTAGAGTAAACTGCCATTTTGGTCCCTGTGGTTTGGTCAGTTTTGCCACTTTAGTCTAAATCTCAAACTTATTACATCTGGGTCCCTGTGGTTTGCATTTTGTTGCCATTTTAGTCCAAAAGTGAAATTTGACCAGATTACCCACTTTTGACCCTGCTATTTTGTCTTCACCCTCAGGGGCATTTTGGGCATTTTAGGTTTATTATAACCTAATATTAATTAACCCCATTAATATATAAATCCCACCCCACCATCACTGAAGATCAAACCCCACCCCACCATCACTGAAGATCATCTTCTCAAACAATCACCACCACCATCGTCACCCTCACCTCACCGCCTCCACAATCACCACCGCCACCCCGACACCCTCACCTCCTCCACCTTCACCTCCCCCGGAATCGGATTTACTGTTCTTGTGAATCACCTCCGTCAATCACCACTACCACCGTCGCCCTCACCTCACCACCTCCACCATCACCGCCGCCACCCCCGACACCCTCACCTCCTCCACCTTCACCTCCTCCTGAATCGGATTTGAATCACCTCCGTCAATCACCACCACCACTAAAGATCCACCCCCACCACCGTCGCCCTCACCGCCTCCACCATCACCGCCGCCACCCCCCACACCCTCACCTCCTCCACCTTCACATCCTCCTGAATCGGAATCAGGTCCATTTTCTGAAAGGGAAATCCTGGGGTGTCCTGGTTGAAACCCTAGATTGAAGCAGGTGAAATTGAGGGGGGACACATGGGGATTTCTTCGCTGTGTTGATTGACAAGCTGTTCGGAGGTGCAATGGTGGTGGTTGCAGGGGTGATTTTAACAGTGTGTTTGGACGGTGTGTGGTAGAGGTTGTAGTAGGGAAGAAGCTATTATTAGAGTTTTTGTTAATTGATTGTGTTGTATGTATTTGATTTTTTTCTTAAGACGTTACACATAATAAAGTTGATTTTGAATGAATTGGAATTTGATAACTGTGGTGGTGGTTGAGGTTGGGTAGTAGTAGCTGGTCGTGGCGGGGGTCGGTGGTGGCAGAGGTATGGAGTTGACACAGGGGTGGGGAGAGGGTGGTGATGGTCGCAGTGGTGAGAAGGGGGAGGAGGTGGCGGTGCTTGTGGCGACAGAGTGGTGGTGATGGCGCTGCAGATCCGGTGGTGGGGTGGTGGTGAGAAGGGGGAGGAGGTGGCGGTGCTTGTTGATGTTGTTCTGGCAGTTCATTATTGTTGTTGTTCTGGCAATGGCATTATTATTTATTAATTTGAGTTATAATAATTACAAATGCCCAAAATGCCCCTGAGGGTGAAGACAAAATAGCAGGGTCAAAAGTGGGTAATCTGATCAAATTTCACTTTTAAACTAAAATGGCAACAAAATGCAAACCACGGGAACCCAGATGTAATAAGTTTGAGATTTGGACTAAAGTGCCAAAACTGGCCAAACCACATAGACCAAAATGGCAGTTTACTCTTTAAATTATTATAAGTTCTTTTTTTCATTATTATATCAAATCAATAGTAATGTCAAAATATTTATAATTTTATACATTAGAGCTAAAATGGTGAAACTATAAAGAATAGTTCCATTAAATAAAGGACCGACCTTTAATTTGGACGACACAATCAAAACGTACGGTAAGGTTGTCAATCTCAGAATAGAAGCAAATACATAGCATCATGACATAAAAACAGCTTATCAAACATCTTTAAGGCATTTCTTTTGCATTTATATCCATGATATTTAATTTTCTACCGACTAATGAAATTGGAGTATTTATTTCTACAATACTTTATATCTAATAAACACATATTTAGACCTTTTAATCTAAGAATAGAGTTAACTATATTCGTTCTAATTTTAGTTATAGTCTATTGATGTGTTCTATGATGCAGCGCGAGCTTAGATGTCGTTTTTATACTTTTTTTTTTCTTCGTTCAAAGATGAACCATAAATAATACTCTCTGATTGATGGTAAGAGAATCACATATCATATATCATATATGTGACAGTGACATGCTCCCGCCCACATAATTAGCCACAAAATTATCAATCAACTATAGCTTTCAAAGTTAGTAAACAGATGCATTAAATTATATAATTTCAAGTAAAAGGGTGTGGGAGAATTCCACTTGCTACCCTCTTTAGGTGTAATTATTACTCACACATAAGCTACCTTAATTTCAGTACAACATAATATTACTATTAACTACCTATGGAAAATTCGTCGTGGAGATGCCTTTCAAGATAGATTTGCAACGGTTTTTCCATTTGTCATTACCTCTTTCCGTTGCAGTAAATTTTCATAAAGAATCATCATCATCATACTCAGCAAATCCCAACAATAGCAAAGTTAAGGTAGGGTCTGAGGATGAGAAGAGATATAGCGGATAATAATGTTGACAATGTGATGAAAAGATGAAACTAAGGTTTTGTTGGCATTTTTAGTGGTTGACAGAAATGACGTGATAAAGACAATTTTGGATGGGCATATCGCATACCCTCTTAAAATTACCGATTTGGACATGAATACTAATTTGTTTCTACGAAAAAATTGACTATTACACCACCTTTATTCCATCCTAAACTCTCAACTTTAGCGAGTTTGATTACTAGAATCCTAAATTATTTTGAGTTTAAAATATATAATTAAAATTGGAAATTTCAAAAGGGCACGTGAATGGTTGCATGGTGTTGTTCAAGCCTTCAAGGTGGTTAGCGGAACTATGCAAAATTTAAATTGAATAATGCAATTTAATAAATTCATAAAGTTTATAATTAGTATTATTTTAAAAAAGTGATTTTCAAGTTTTTGAAACATGTTTTTTTAAGAAAATGTCAACATGCATATGATACATAGATGAATTTCAAATGCATCACAACATCTATAATTTGTCTACATCTAATGTAAAATATTTATAAGAAAAACATATTAAACACTTCAATTGAAATATATTTACGTTCAAACATGATTTCTTACAAAAGTTCTTATAGGCTCCTATATTTATTTGGATTTCTATATGATATAAAGTCATGTACGAATGACTTATTGCTAAACAATGTGGGTCATCGAACTAAAATATACCAAACAAGATAACATGAATGGTGTTTAGGCTAATTAAGCAAGTGGGGTATCACTCATGACTTTCTAAATAGCATTTAGTAGTCTTCTTTAATCTTTAAAATTTATTTTACGGTTTCCAATTATTTAGAATCTAGAATAATTAACGTATAAAAGTACCAATACTTTGTTAACGAGATTACTTATGAATCAGTATTATAAGTGGTCGACTCCAGGGGCGGTTTTTAGAAGGGCTGTGGCAGAGTCACGGTCCGGGCAAGTTTTTCGGCCGTAGTGCTAATTTTCCATATTTCGATCGAAATTTTTTATATATACTATGTTTGGCCCGGGCTTGCCCGCGCTTTTTTTAGTGCCCGTGTCTTTCGGCCCTGGCACGTTCAACGGGCAAGATCCGCCACTGGTCGTGTAGGATCGTGTATTTGACCCGAATGAGTCGTTCAGAGGAGTTTGAAACAGTTTCAGGTGCGGAAAACAAGAAACTGAGTTCGAAACAGCTTGCAATACACTTTAAACACTTGTTGGATTGAAATAACAGCAATTACAATCAGTCCTCACACCGGCATCACCTCGGTATGGAAATTCACACATACAACAACTACTATGATTTCGCTCGAGACACACATATATAGGTCTTCTGATTCCGCTTGAAAACAGTTCAAGCGGAACCTTCACTCAAGCGAAATCACCATTTATCATCTCAAGCGAAATCAAGTCTTCTGATTTCGCTTGAAACTGCCATGAGCACTTTCAAGCGGAATCAGCTTGAAACACACTAAACTTTACTATTTCCTCGTAAAACGTGCCCTGATCTAACCTATCTAGCATAAGACTCGATACAAGACGAAGTCGACAGATGCATGCACTAACAGACTCCCCCTCAGATGTTGACGAGTCGTACAGTGTCGAGTCTTCGCATCTTCAATCTTGATCAGTCTCTAGGCTTCACTCTCTATCAATCAGCATCAACAGACTCCCCCTCACTTCATGATCATCATGTTTAGCACTTGGAATTTTGAAAATCAGCTTTCTAATATCAGTTGCCGAAAATCTTTTTGAGTTTTTCAAAATTTATGCTAAAACACACCAAAATCTTTTTGGATTTTTAAGATAAGAGAAATGTAATGCAGTACAGAAATATTTACAGACAGTATTTTTGTGAGTTTGTGAAAGAGGATCATATCAGTTTTTGAGACAAATCACCAACACCGTTAAGCTTGATTACATTTTAAGTTCTAAACAATTCACCTAGATTGTCAGTATATTAGTCCACTTAAATTTTCACACAAAGTTCAACTGTTTCGAGATATGATATTAGTGTCTTAAGAACTTAAACTTATTCGCGTGTCCCACTACTTGAATATACTCCTATATCCAGATCCCAATATTCAGTCTTCCAGGTGAATATACCACAGATGATATCTGTAAAAGGGTTATATTGCGAGGGCCGTGAGAGCTCAGGTCGATACTTCCGTATACGCAAAGAGATGGCGGCTTCGACTTTTGGTGTGTCCCCTTTAGAGGATCTTTTCTTCAACTGCAATGATTATCAATTTTATTGTTTAATCATTTTTGCTGAGGGCGAGCTTATATTTCAAAGCATTTGCAGAAAGTATTATACGGGGACTAGGTCAGAATTTCCATTCAGCAGAAGTCCCGGGATAATACCCCAGATATCACTGAGTATAAAGACCTAGTATCTCAGAAAGAGGGACCTTTCAAACAAGATTTCGGGGGTTACCCATATATTCAAGAAGTTGTTACCCACGAGATAAGCAAGTTTGAAATTTTTAAGTTTTTAAGTTTATATCTCGTCACAATCTATTAAATGTGCAAAAACCTACTGGCATATCCGCAGTGAGATTCTTTATCACATTTTATCTTTCCATTTCTTTAGCATGTTGTGATAGTCCACTGATGTACTATCATTTTCTCTTTTTGACAACAAAACTCATTTTTAAAATTTATCATGTTTTTGGCTTTTTCAAATTTTCTAATGTTTTTGGATTTTCTGAAATATTTACTCCCTCTAAAATGCAAACACATTTAACGAAATTTGAAAATAAAATGAGCTCTTGACCCACTTAAAAAAAATTGAAAACAAAATATACAGAAAAGTTGACAACCGATATCAAATCGCCTCAATTCGCCATCCACTTGGCATAAACAATCAGAACTTCCCCTATCAACAAACTATTTTCTCATTAAGATTTCAAAACACTTAAGTTTGTTTTAATCAAAATGATTTTTCCGGAAAATAAGTTTGTTTTTACCACTTGTAGGGACTGGTTCATATTTTGTTCATTTTAACCACTTGTAGAAAATCAAGTACAACCTAATGTCCCTGATTTACCACTTGCAAGAATATTCACAACATTTAATCACATGTAGGAATAAAACATCTACACAAACCATTTTACCAATCAGGATGCCGATTCCTGCTTCGCACTTACCAACCTAGAAGCTCCGGCATAGTCCATCACCTGTAAAATTTATCACCATAAAAAACTTTAATAAAATCTATCATAACAAGAATGATGCCGATTCCTGATCCACGATCACAAACTTGGGATCTCCGGCATAGTCCTGATATTTCAAGGGAAAAGAATTTCCAACCAAGTCTTACCAACCTTGGGTGTTTTTAGCTCTTGTTCAGTCGGGTTATAAGTTGCTTTCTTTGTTGCATAGAAATCTTTAACCCCTTTTACTTTCCCATCAATCATCTTCCCAAAAAATTTCTTAACATTCCCATTGAATGTTTTCTCAACATCAAATTCCTTCTGATCAGAATAAAATTGATTTGAGATTTCCACCTTACCAATCATTTGTTTAATATTTTCAAACTTCAAAGATGGAATTTCAACATCATCTTTTGAAGATACTAATTTTCCTTCAACTACTTCAATCTGTGCCTTCACTTGTGGCTCCCCTGATTTTGTGGAATCAGGTTCATCGCCGACCTTCTCATCACCCTTTTTAACAACCCATACTTGGTTGTCTTTAGCTTTCTTTTTGTAAAAAAATTTCTTTGAACTCTCACCAACTTCATAAGTTGAATTTTCAAAAATTTTGAAGTTTTCAGTTGGTGGTTCAACATCGACAACTTTTTCTTTCAGTTTTCCAGAAACTCCATGTTTTGTCTTTGTAATTTTTCGACAATTTGGTGCAATGTGACCAGCTTCATTGCATTTGAAACAGGTTCGAGTCTCGTTTGGATGAAACACTCCAGTTCCTTTCCTTTTCTTTTCAGCAAGAAACTCCTGGTTTGATTGTTTCTAGAAAGGTTTCTTCTGTTCTTCTTCTGCACTTCCACCTGAAACAAATTTTGTGTTTGTTTTAGAATTTTTCTCATTTTTATAATTTTCTGGTAGAATAAAATCAAGACATTTCTTTTTGTAGCTACCATTATGGTTTGGTTTCTTTTGAAAACCAGAACCAGAATTGTAACCCTTTTTCTTGTTTAATCGTTGTTGAACTCTTGAAGTGTATTTTTTAGGTTTTCCAGTAAGATTTAAATCTTTTATGTCAGAAATATTAATTTCTGTCATTTTGAAAACCTTTTTGATCATTTCAAATCTAACACTTCTTATTGGAAACTCTTTGTCAGAATATAACTTGTCAGAATCATTCAAAGTATATGCTACTTCGAATGTTTCATCATTCAAATTTGCTTTTGATAACAAAAACTCTTTACTGTAAGACCGTTTAACCATCGGTTTTGAATTGTTGACTGGCGAACTTGACCCTCCAGACTCAGATTTTGACTCAGACTCCTCATCAGTATCCAACACCCGATCGACCACCTTTTTTATTAACTCAGACTCATGATCAGTGTCAGACGAGGTGAACGTGACGTCAATGTTTTCTGGTAATTCATCAGTTGTGTCGGTTTTTAACTTTATATTGACTGCTTTTTCGACTTGCTCCTCATTTGGTTTTCTGGGAGAATATCCTTCCCAGATCGGAGGCGGACACTTGTTATAGCTAACATTCGGTTTCTTACCAGTATCCTTCTTCTTTGGATTGTCGTCTTTGAATGCTTCAAAACCTGCAACAGTTGGATAAATTCGATCAATAAGATAATCAGAACTAGAGTAACTTTGTAACAAACGTCTGATTCTCTCATTCTCAATTTTCTCCTTTTCCAACTCTTGTTTCCATTTTGCACTTTCTTCGATGTAGAAGTTGATAGCTTTTTGCTTTGTCATCATCGTTGCATTCATCATTGTTAAAGCTTT
The DNA here is from genome assembly GCF_002127325.2 of Helianthus annuus. Taxonomy (NCBI): domain Eukaryota; kingdom Viridiplantae; phylum Streptophyta; class Magnoliopsida; order Asterales; family Asteraceae; genus Helianthus; species Helianthus annuus. The sequence continues at coordinate 130,703,096 of NC_035435.2, read as the reverse complement.
TTCTCTTTCAGAGTTAGTCTTTTGAAGACCAGTTACTGTTCTGTTCAAAACATCATAAGATTCCTTCACTTAGTTTAGATTGAACAACAACTGCTCTTTCATCTTCTCATACTCAGCCAGCTTCTCATCTTTTGCTGCACAGTTTTTGCAAGATTCAAGACACTTTGAGCATGGCTTGATGACTTCCACAATCTTTTCAACTTCGATAATTTTCTCAACTTCAACCACCTTTTCTGCTTCAGTTACCTGCTCAGTTTCAGCAATCTTCTCAGCAGCAACTTTAACTTCTTCATTTCGAACAATCTCATCCTTTTCAGCATCACTTTCAGTCTTCATTTCTTTTTCTTCTTTTGCAGCTCGTCTCTCCTTTAGTTTCTCCAACCGATCTGCAAAATAAAAATGAAAACTTTCAGGAGAGAGATGAGATTTTGCAACATTAATATGTCGTTCTTCTTCATCATCACTGCTATCATCAGTTGGAGATTGATCGAACTCTACTGATTTTTCAGAACTAACATCCGAAGAACCAGAATCAGATGGTGTTTGATCAAAAACAATCTCTTTTTCTAAACTATCATCTGAAATTTGTGAACTTTCATCAGATGAAACAGACTTTTCTTCTCCATTCTTCACAGTTTCACCAATAGATTTCATCCACTCTGTGAACATGTCTGGTTCTTTCACAATCTTGGCAATGAAGGCTTTGAAATCTCCTTTCTCATCTGTGAACATATCCCAGCTAAAACATTCTCGTAGCCTTTCATCATCCTGAAAATTCCAGTTAAAGTTTTCTTGATTCCCCAGACATGCTCTCTTTGAATCCTCAATCACTTTTCTACCATGAGCCACTTGCGGTTCTAGTTGCTGTTGTTGACCAACTTATTGATAGATAGCTTTCCGGTAGTAATAGTCTTTTCCAAATGGATTCTGAGCTCCACTAGCTTCTCTATTCTTGCATTCCCTCTTGAAATGACCTTTCTCCCTGCATTTAAAACAAGTAACTTTAGATTTATCAAAACCTAAAGTAGACACATGTGCATCAAGAAAGTCATTTCTTCCAGTAATCAGCTTGAATTTTTCAGCTCTTCTAAGTACACTAGCTAGACACCATTTGATGTCCATTAGTTCCATTTCTTCGGCGTCTATCTGATTGTAATCTTCCTTTGTAAGCATAGGATTCCCGATCCGCCCTGCAACCAATCCTTCATATGATAATAGTACTGAACGAAGTAAAGCCATGCGATCTTTCGCAACCTCTTCAGAAAAACTTTGACCATCTGGAAGATTCAAAGCAGTGTTGCACTGTATCACACAACCATTTCCAGTTTTTGTGCTTTGAGCATGAAAACCTTCAGATGTACTCTTAGGATTAACACTCGGATATGACGAGAACCCACTGCTTTTGTTTGTACTCTGATCAACCTTTTCCAAAGAATCTCCAGCACTAAATGCAGTTTGGATTTTCGGACTTCTTTCAGCTTCTGGAACACTGCCTTTGTAGTACATTTTCACGTCTTGTTGACCACTCGGACTGTTCATCCTTGCAATCTTTTGCTGTTCCAGATCTTGTCTCTCTATCTTCTCAATAAACTGAGAAATAGTCAACCCATCATACATCCCAGTGTTTTTCAGAATCATCAAGTATGTACCCCACTCTTTTTGCGGTAACGCATCAGCTAACTTGTCTACCCACTCTTCACGATCTTTTGTTATACTAAGCATTGACATGGATCGCACTAAGTGGCAGTATCGTTCAATTAGCTTCTTAGTATCGTCCCCAGGCAAACTCGTGAATAAATCAAACTCTTTCTTAAGCAGTGCCTTCTTACTCTTGATCATTTTCTCACTACCTTCAAACTTTACTCTAAGAGCATCCCAAATCGATTTTGATGTCTTGTCATGTTGAAGCAACACAAAGATGTCCTCTTTGATGGCTTGCTAAAGCAAACTAATCATCATTTTTTCAGCTTTGTACATGTCTCTTTCTTGATCACTAAACTCAGAAATTGTTTTTTCAACTTGCAGATCAGTACGGGGCAACACATACTTCTTCAGAATACATTCCCAAGATCTTAGATGGTTGGCCTGAACCCAGTTTTCGAATCTGTCTTTCCATCCGTAATACTATTCTATGCTCATAAGCTTCGGGGGCTTTTGTAACGTTCCGGTCTCATTTTCCAAACTCATGTTCTGAGCAATGGAAGCCGGAGTAGTCGGAGTAGCGAACGCGTTGTAGAAATCGTCACTCATGATTCTTGTTCAAGCGAAATCAAATTTTCTACCAAAGATCCAGTTCAAGCGGAATAACCTGCAAACAGAAACAATTTCAAGCGAAATAAGTAGTTCAAATTTCAAGCGAAATAGCAATAAACGATTTCAAGCGGAATCCTGAGTTGAAGCGGAATCACTGAAGTGTGTTTTGGAGCGGAATCACCAGTAAATCTCAAGCGGAATCTCTGATTTGGTACTCTGGAGCGGAATCAGAAGACTCCTGAAGCGGAATCAACACTTTTAAGCTGAAACAGACAACTTCGAGCGGAATCAGTCACAAAACTCGAGCGGAATCACAAGAGATCCGTTCAAGCGGAATCACTTCGAACATCATTTTTACCCATTTTTAGTCCGAATTTTAAGCTGAAACTTTTAAGGATTTGTTAACACGTAGTTTTAAATAGTCCCTGAAAATTTGAACAGATTTTAACCGTGAAATCTTGAAATTTTTAAAGAAAGAGTAGAAAAACAGAGATTTTCTAGCTGAATCGTATAGAACTCCTCCTCCTGAGCTCTGATACCACTTGTAGGATCGTGTATTTGACCCGAATGAGTCGTTCAGAGGAGTTTGAAACAGTTTCAGGTGCGGAAAACAAGAAACTGAGTTCGAAACAGCTTGCAATACACTTTAAACACTTGTTGGATTGAAATAACAACAATTACAATCAGTCCTCACACCGGCATCACCTCGGTATGGAAATTCACACATACAACAACTACTATGATTTCGCTCGAGACACACATATATAGGTCTTCTGATTCCGCTTGAAAACAGTTCAAGCGGAACCTTCACTCAAGCGAAATCACCATTTATCATCTCAAGCGAAATCAAGTCTTCTGATTTCGCTTGAAACTGCCATGAGCACTTTCAAGCGGAATCAGCTTGAAACACACTAAACTTTACTATTTCCTCGTAAAACGTGCCCTGATCTAACCTATCTAGCATAAGACTCGATACAAGACGAAGTCGACAGATGCATGCACTAACAGGTCGACTCGTCAAAGCATTTTAAAACCAAAAATAGCCTAAAGTAAGTCTTGCCACAATTTCAAAATGTAAATTTGAAATTTAGGTTTTTAAATCTTAGTTAATGATTTCAAATAATGTCACATGATAATATGTCTTTCTCTCTAAATATAAATTTATAAAAGGAATTGACTTATATATATATATATATATATCACACCCCAACCGATGGCAGAAACATCGGAGTGAGACGAAAACGAAATTGCAAAAGACTTCATAACACTATTTGTGACAATAATTAAATAATGGATTTCATTTCATTTCTAAAAGTCAATTACAAAGATTAAAATCAAATACACAACTTGATATACAATATGTTCAATACAAGAATACAACAACCAAGTACAAATTGATACAACATAATAAAACTTAAGACGTCTAAGTGTGTATCTAAGCATCATCACTACTTCAATTTCAAAGCGTCGTCATCCTCAGCCTGTAACATGTTTAAAATAAAGTGCAAAATCAAAGGAGAGTATACAAGTTTGATACATACATAGCATAAAAATGAGTAAACAATTCCACATGGCAAGCTTTTGATACAAGATAAACAATAAAATCGGCATGTGTTTGACTAATCAACCCAATGATGAAACGCAATAAGCTTTTAACATAACCCAAAGTTTATAGGCGGCGTTAATCGTATAGTGCTATATATGTCAAGGATAAGCTCGTACGAAGTTAATGATAAGTCTAACGCAAAACGTATAACCCCAAGTTTAAAGTATCAAGTAATCAAGTATGCAAGCATGTATAAGGAATGTTTGTGCATTTACGAATAAAGTTTAAGTGTAAGTTTCATAGATAAACATGTTACACCCCAAAAAGGTGGTAAACGAAAAGGGGGTTCAAGTATACTCACAAAATTGCATATGCTTTCCGATTATCCAATGTGACGAAGTTGTCGAGACTAGAAGGTTGGTTGTGTTTGATTTGGAGTTTTAAGAGGTGTTTACATTAGGGTTTAAGGATTTGAAGTTTAAGGACATGAAAATAACATATGTGAAAGTAATCATCTCGTACACATGACACTTGTTCTTTACACTATCGAAACTCAAAAGAGTTGGAATGTTTTCATGGATTCAAATGTCCATTAGAATCGCAACAAGTGCATGGTTAAAGATGATGTAACTTACACTTGACAAATAACCACTAAGTTATCATCAAGGTCTAATTACTTGGATATTATATAGATTACATAGTTTATAGGTATTTTATAGCTATCATATCATCATATGGGTCAAGCATGAGGTAGGAGGATAAATCCTCCATTTAGGAAGCTCTTAGTATCATAGAAATCATGCATGAGGTAGGAAGAATCAAGTCTTCCATTTAGACATCTCTTTGTTCACCACTACACTTGTTGTTATAAACAACAAGGAGGGTCATGAACTTACAAGCAAAGAATGAAATATATACAACTAATCTATGGAAAACATCAAGTAGTGTGTGGATTTTCAAGTGGAATAGCCCAAGCTTGTTCTACAATCACACAAACATCAAGCTTTGAGCTTGAACACTACTTGTGGGTAAAACCCTAAACAAAAAAGAAAGTTTATAAGGTTTTAACCTATGATTTTTACTTGTCTCAACCTTGTTTTTAAGCCCAACTAAGCATTTAATTGATTATGAGCATAAGGACATAGGTTTGAGATGAGATAACTCAAGTTTAACTAAGATTAACAAAGTTTAAGTGAAAACAGAAAGTTGCAGTCCATTTGGAGCCTTTTTGGTGACATTCCAGACCTTGGTTTTCCATGGAAAACCCGTGGAAATGTTCCTAAGGTCAATCCAAGCGAGTAGAAAAAGAATCAATGAAAAAGACCAAGAAATAAAGAAGGTATGCATACTTGAACAACTTGATATGAATCTGTCCAAGTTCTTCATTTCCAGCAGATTGAGAGGTGTTTTGAGAGGGTTTTTGTGGGTTTGTAAAGTGAAAATTGTGTGGAAGAGGTGTGGGTTTTATAGGGGAGTGTTAGCATAGGGTCTTGTGAGCATTTAAGTCAAGAGAGGCAAGTTTAAACTTAAAAAAATAACAAAATCGCACCCAAAACACGAGCTGGTCGACATTCTGCGGTCTGGGCCGCTCTCCTGGGCCGCCAGGTAGTCTGGTGGGCTAGATTTTGGTTTTTTGTTCGTTTTAGTCCCTTAACTTTCCTATGTTGCACGTTTCAAGTATGTTTTAGGTATTTTAGGCACAATGGATCATAGTTAAGGGTATGTTATGTAAATGAAGCATAAACTAAACATAAAACAAGTATAATTATGTTTATTTATTGAGAAATAGTATCAAATTTGCATAATTTAGCATATAGGTCACAATTTTGAAAGTTTGACATTTTTAGCACAAAATATGAATAAAGTGTCACATGAATAATGTTTTTGAACGTATGATCATGTACGGAGTGTATGTAACATAAATGTAAAGAAAATACGACTTTCATTAAGACTCAAGCCTCGGATTTTACATTGATTATAACGAAAGAACGATAACAAAAATACAATGTTTCAAAAAATAGGATGTATCAATATATAGAAAGTATGAAAACGCAGGGCGTTACAATATATATTCATGATATATTTGATTTTTTTAAACAATTTAAAAAGTAAATATAGTAACCATACTATCTATTTTCGTAAATTGTAATAATAATAATAATGTATTTCCTCCCTACGATGTATCAAAAATTGTATATGAAGAGGTTTCACTATTCAATTTTAATTTTTTGATTGTTTGTTGGGATTTGTAGGGCAATCGGTCGATACCATTTGACATCCAATATTTTATTTTTTTTATCTATACATACAAGTTATAAAGCTATGTGTATAAGACTCTGTTGCATATAAACATTTATGTTTTCTTGCCTTGGGCTATTTCTAAATTAAAAATCTTCCCTTAAAGGATTTGTATAAATACCATATAATCCTTATGGTTTAGTTTTAGTTTTAATAAATCTTATACTTTATAAATGTGTTTAACTATTATTACTAGATGTATTATTTTACAAATTCAAATTCAATGTTTTTATATCTTATATTTGTTCGGTTTAATGGTATTGTCGCCACGTGTTACACTATTTTTACATAAAAATTTAAGTATTGTCAACGTCTTTGCTATAACACGTGGAATTGTTTTTCGCTTTGGTATAAATTTTACAGTTCAACGTTTTTACGTCTATTTTTGTAATCGGTATAATGGTCATGCCTCAATGCACGAGTCTCAACTACTAGTTTATATACTATTATTTTGAAACATAAGTGTGCATTTATAGTTGTATATGTAGCTTTAGTGATTTTTTATACTAATTAATTTATTTATACACTATTATTTAGCAAAAAGTGTGTGCATTTATAAGTTGTAAATGTTGCCAAGTGTGTGCATTTATAGGTTGTACATATTGCTTAAACACGGGCAACGTGTGTGTGTGGTTAAATGTTTTTACGCCGTCTATTTTTTCCCGTTTGACAGGTTCATTGTAACGCTCGGGGTCCTAGATCGACTTAGTTATTTTTTTATATGTTATACGTTTTGGTTTAATTTCTTCGTATTAACACGCCACAACTTTAGTGTTAGTGGTCGCTGGTAGTAGTGTGGCATTGGTGTTCGCCCCCGCCGCAACGCGGGGGTGCTTAATACTAGTTTTATTAAAGTATAAAGTTTATTATTATTATTATTATTATTATTATTATTATTATTATTATTACAAAAGGAATTTTACATGCAATAACCCTTTCAATATATACATTTAATTTTGGAAAAAATACAAGTTTTGTACTTTATCTTTATACCATATTTTCAGACAGTGTCTTTTTCAACGAATTTTGACAGGTTTTGCCCTTTATATGGAATTTTGTTGCACGTTTTGTCCTTGGACCCTAACCTAGTTAGATTTTCTTGTTAAATCTGGTCACGTGCAAGTCACATGAGAGTAGTTTAGTCTTTATACATATAAAGGACAATTTTTGTAAATATTGATATATGTATAAATATATACATATATTTATATATGTATGGATAAAGGCCCCACCCCCACCCCTCAACCTTCTTTTCCTCCTAACACCACCACCTGCAACCACCATGTCACCACCTGCAACCACGATGTAAAAACCTCAAAATTTTAAAAAACTTGACGATTTCCCAGAGGACGTTTAACAAATACGACGTTTAACAAATACTCAATTTTCAGATCCTTGCTATGCTGAGGGAGATTTCAACTAGACCATTAAACATGTTTATAAGCAAGCTTAACAAAAGTGCACCATTATAGATGGAACCATCATCTTAATTCCTTGTGTACATTTTAGTCCTAAAATATAAAGTCATCGAGAGAAAAGCTAAAATAATGAATTGGACACTTTTGAAAATGTAAACAAAAGCGTTTCTCTTCAAAAGTAGCCATGAATCCGCAGCTTTCGAAGAACTCAAGTGCATTATCTCTTGGTCCTTGATATACAATTTAGCCCTCAGAAAGTAGTACGATGTCATCAAACAGATCAAAGGTCTCTAGAGCAGGTTGTAGTAGAGACACCATGATTGTTGACTCAGTGAGATGCACAACTTGCTGCAAACATGATTAGGTTATCGTTCTCTACTTTTCTTCAAACCATACATCTTCGATTAGAAATTTGGGACTCGTTCCGGAGATCTAAACTGTTTCTGACAACCGATGTGCAAAATCAAAATAAACTTAAGGTGTTTCCGTACCTGCGTTTAATCTTCTACTCGACCTCAATCAACAATAAATGGGCGTTGTTTCTCTTGCAATCGAAACAAAAGTTAACCTCCATCCTTGGAATTAATCATACACATGCTGCAACCGGAACAATCACAACCCACCCCATTATTATCCTAGATACAACCATCACCGTCGCCTCTGTTATCCTTCTCTCAATTTTAGATCTAAAACAATGGCGGGGTGTGTGCAGGGGTTGGGGTGGAAAGAAGAAACGGGGTGATACGTGTAGAATAGGAGATGAAGATGGTGGCTGGATTTAGTGGGTTGTGGTGGTGGGTGGCGGGCGGTGAGAGGTCGGAGGTGGTGGTGGGATCTGTGAGAGGGTGTGGTGGAGAGAGAGTTGTAAAGTGAGAGAGAGTGTGTGGTATATAGGGAGAAAGGGAGTTAAATATAATAATAATAATAATAATAATAATAATAATAATAATAATAATAATAATAATTTTTAACAATGTTTTGTTTTATTTTTTAAATAATATTAAATAAAGGGTAAAAAAATTAAAATACCCTTGTGTAACCAAATTTAACAAGAAAATTTAACTGGGTTAAGGCTAAAGGACAAGACATGTAACAATTTTCCCTATAAATGGCAAAAACTGTCAAAATTCGTTGAAAAGAACACCGTCTTAAAAAGGTATAAAGATAAAGGACAAAACGTGTAATTTTTCCTTTAATTTTTGTCTCAATTAATATTTTTTAGGTACGGATACACATATAAAGTTAAATTATGTGATTAAAATATTATTGACTTTCTATTGTTATATTATTAAATTTATCTTTTTTACTTTTCCTTTCCTACAATTATAATATTATATTAGTTTGTTATAATACATTTTTTTATTTTTACTAATTGCAATGCCCGCGCGTTGCGGCGGGTGTCTGGACTAATATCATATTCAATTATAACGTCTATTACGAGCCACCATACATGAATTTATGTAAGTTTCACATATTTTCAATTGTGTGCGTCAACAATGGCTTCCAAATAAGATAAAAGAACTTAAAATTTACACATCAATTTTCATTGTAATATTATAAATCTCTACTAAATGAATTTAGTGACTAAATGTAATTTTATATATCAATGGTATTAGTTTCTCCCCGCGCTTCGCGGCGGGAGTGTTGTCGTTTTCTCTCACACGCAACGTGGCAAGAGTTTGGTCGTTATCTGGTTTGAACTGCCGAAAATCATAAAGGTGAACACTGATACTGTTTCCATTAGCACAAAATACTGGCAACGATGTTCTCTCATAAGTAGCTGCGTTCGTGCACACAATACCGCAACCGTAACGTCAATCGCTATAGCGTATGTTACCACGTCAATCGCTATCGCATACATTACCAAAAAAATACTTGATTTTGGTTGAACTCTAGGTCTAATAGTGGCAAAAATTTACCAAACTTGAAGAACGGGTTTCTAAAATTTACTTCCATATTAATGATAGTTGTAATATTTATTTTTCATAACGTTAAATTTCATAATTATTAACAAATAATGACAATAAATTATTATAATCTCTAAAAGTTTATTTTTAAAGTCTAGTCTATTTTAGTTTTTGGGGTTTAGTAAAAATTCACTAACTTGTAAGAATTAATGAATGAAAAGTTTAGCTAGCATATATAGTTTCAGATTTCTTTTAATTAATTGTTTGATGATGAATCAAAACATACTTAGTTTCTAAATGCTCACCAGTCATGTGTCCGAGGTGAGTGCCTGCTTGCCCACTTTTTCAAGACCTCTGTGAAGCTATTGTCTTGACTTTTAGAATGAAAATTAGAGAAAAAAATTAACTGGCATGCTATATCTAACAAAACAAATTCAATCTCAAGATGATGAGAATGTAATGCAAACACAATTAAAAAGTGAAACACTTTACAAATTGTACTCACAGAGTCCAAATAATAATACCTGTCATCGTAAAAATAATAGTCTAACTATATATCTTATCTTTTAATAATACATTTTTATTTGCCAAAAAAAACACATTAATCCCACCTTTTTACAATACCTGTATTGTCTAAACCAACAAATGATAATGCTCTAATTTCTGTCATCACAAATTATATGTACTATCTCAAACAAACAAAGAAAAAACATAACTGGATTAATACAAAAACTAAGGCGTTACATTTGCTTCTTACTATCAATTCAATTTCATCTAATGACGGAACATATGGAGGTACAAAAACCGGTGCCATGAACACATTTAAATCACTATTGGGTGAAACGACTTTTATTTTCAGTTCTGCCCCTAAAAAAAGAGGGTAGAGAAATAAGCCAAAAATCTGTAGTAAAATATCTAATGAATGTTGATGGCATCATAAAAGAAATTTATAATTAATAGATGTGGAATAAAAGTTAGTACTTCCAAATAATTATATATCTTAGTGCGACCAACCCCAAATTGATGAACTTTCTTTTGTATGCATTGCAGCGTTCATGATCTCCATTACTTACTGGTGATCGACCACAGAATCTGATGCATAAAACTAGGTTGGTTTTAGTGTTTATTTAGGATCGAAGCAACACGAGTTCTTAAGAATAAGAAACTTACATCATTTTTCTACCAAGCTGGTGACGGATGAATCGGATAAGGGCCACAACAGTAGCGCGGGGGTTAATTAACATGTATAGGTGAAGGTTTGAGAGAGCGGACATAGCTTGATATTGGGACTCATGTGGTCGTATATGTGGAATATATAAATATACATCTGAAGGTACAAATGATTTTATAAGTCATCGGTTATAGGTTGGGGTTATTACCACCATAATGAGAAATGATGGTGGCTTTAAGACTAACTCATAAATGACTGATGACGGTTGATTGGCTTATAAGGTAGTATAGATTATAGATAGTATAGATATAATCCATCTAAATCTATTTATTATATTTATACATGCTATTATATCATGAAAATTACAAAGGTTGCATGTCTAACCTTTAATTTAATAAATTAATTCATTTAATTATTATAAAACTTTTATTTAATTCCTTAATTTAATTCAATTAATGGAAGACATAAGTGGGCATGAATTCCATAGATGAAATGTCTAGATTGTCCTCAAAGTGTCTTAAAACTTTGAACAATGTCCTAGTTTCCCCTCTAAAATGGCTTGCTTCATTTGTACATGGTGCTTCAAGATTTATACCTATGGCAAAATTACGAAAAGGGTAGAAAACCCAATTCTTTTAATAAGGTATTATAGATAAGTTAATAAACAAAATACGCTATATTCATTGTCCGTTTATGATTGTTTTATTGTTTTAACTAGAATTACGACCCGCCGCAATGCGGTGGGAATTCTTTAGTTATAACTAAGTCGATTTAGGATGCGCACGTTATGTTAAACCTGTCAAACGGGAAAAAATAGACGATGTAAAAACGTTCACCCACACACGCACGTTGCGTCGTGTTAACTCGCGTTAGAACGAAATGTAAAAACGTTAAACCAAAGACGCACGTTGCGATGTGTTAAGTCACAAAATTTCGAATGAGCTATAAAGCGAAAAAATTTGAAAAATCCCCAAAGCCAAGGTTACAACAACGGAACAACCATATGAATAACCATTTTTTCTTTGAAAACCCCCCAAAAGCCAAGATTACAACACATAAATAAAAAAAATCAAAGTGGTTAAATCGCAAAAGATTGAAATTTTTGAATTAGAAGTGAAAAATCAAATTAATTAAAGGGGTTAAATTACCAAAGATTAAACTTTAAACTTAAATTGTCAAAGATTAAAACTCTAGGGTTAAAAAGGAAAAAAAGATTAAAACTTTAAGCTTAAATTGTCAAGGATTAAAACTTGAAGGTTAAAATGGAAAATTCCATTTTTTTTTGAAACTCTCTCAAAGCCAAAGTTACAACCACCTTATGCTTAAAGTGGTTGCTTATTTATAGGTTACTAATAACTTCATCTCTATACATACCTCTTGATAAGTTCGTTTACAAAAATGGTATTATTAAAAATCAATGGTAATCAAAAAGTGTATTATTAAAAACTATATTAAATTCATTTTTACGATAAATTCAGACAACTAGGTTTAAATAAGTTAGCCACGTTGCGGTGAATTTCTTTTGTCATTTAGTCTGTGTTTACATATGTTTCGAAATCACCACGAGCGTGTTGCGAACAGAACTGCTGACAAGAATAAAAAGAAAATGTAGAAAAAAAAACACTAAAATATAACTGAAAGAAAATCAACCAAAAAAGTTGTATAGTAACGATGTTGTTCGTATGAAACCCGTGGTCAGAGATGAGCAAATTGTTTTGGTTACCGGTAGCAAATTTCCCAAACCGAAAGATCTTAAGTACCGATTCGGTACCGACTTTTGGCGTTCCTGGTACCGGTTTACTACCGTTTTTTACCTTCATATACCGGTACCGTAACCGGTATTTTCGGTATCAGTATCGATTCTGTATCAGTTGGCACCAAGCTCATCCCTACCCCTAAAACTAAAAAAGAAAAAATTAAAAGTACAATAAAATCAACCAAAAAAGTTGTACGATACCGTTGTCCGTACGGTAACTGTGATCAGGGATGAGCAAATGGTACCGGGTAGCCGCACTGAATTTCCGAACCTAAAGATTTCTAATATCAATTTCGCACCAACTTTTGGCGTTTTCTGTATTAATGCCGGCTTTTACCTTCATGTACTGATACCAAACTGGACCGTACCGGTATTTTCGATATCAGTACTGGTTCGATACCGGTTGACACCAAGCTTATCCCAACCCCTAATATTAGAAAAAGGATTAAAGTTAACAAGTAAAGAAAATAACTCTTATTATAATATTAAAATAAAAAAATATTAAAATTATATATTATTATAATATTAAAATCACTATTCATTTCAACAATTCGTTTATTGATATATAAATAGTAGTAATAGTAATATATAGTAATTTGTTGCTAAATTTTGATAACCAAATTAGGCTGGACGGTATGGGGGTCGTCCCCCTCCGTCCCGGTCCGTCGCCGGAGCCAACACCATGCCGCCCCCTGCGTCCTTCTCCCCGTCCCCGTCTTCAACGTCCATTCTTCGACGTTCAGGACGATACTTCAGGTGGGCCCCCTTTCTTCGACGTTCCGTCACCCCATCCCGCCCACCCCTGTCGAGCTCCGTCCTCCATACGTCTTCATCCCGTTTGCATACCGTGTAGCCTTAGATCATTTGGTGTGATCTGTATGACATTTGATTCCACCACATCTGCTATTCGCAAACACAATATTATCTTTAAAATTTTTGGTTCCAAGGTATCGAATGTAAACTGTTAATTTATTACATTCTTAAATACCAAAAATTGAGTATAATTTCCAACTTTCACTCATTTTCTAAAATCTTATAATTCGACAAAATTAGTTCTTTAATACATGGAATTATTTTCATTTTTATTTTAATCTTACTTTTACACAACAACAATAAATTTAATAAAAATAAGGATGATTTTTTACAATAAATTAATGCTTTTAATTTTAAAGCTATTTAACTATCAAAGTTCGAGTTACTTAGTGGCGGATCCATGATCTTTTTCCTATGGGTTCAATTTTTTTCGGTGGTAAGATTTTTTACAACCAAATGTTAAGATATTCGGGTCGGGTCGGGTCGGTCCGGGGAAAAAATATGATATCATGATGCAAGTAGAAAATTATTTTATCTCTATCAGCTATCTTATTTGATTTTTGAGTAAACTTCAATTTCCGTCCCTATGGTTTGCTGATTCTAACACTTTTAGTCCAACAGTTTAAAAATTGCATTTACCGTCCATTAGTTTGTTGATTTTAACAGTTTCAGTCCATTAGTTTGTTAAAATTTAACACTAGCGTGGACTGAAACTGTTAAAATCAGCAAACTAATGGATGATAAATGTCATTTTTAAACTATTGGACTGAAAGTGTTAAAATCAGCAAACCACAGGGACGAAAATTGAGGTTTACTCTTGATTTTTTTATGCTCTGTGTCCAAAGTAATATTGACAGTGAACAACTCACCTCTTAGTTTGTCTATATAACCCATGGTGCCCATGTAGTAGTCCTCTTCAACATGAACCAGGTAAAATTTAGGTGTTTTGGTGTGTGATAGATATGACCAGTTTCAAATTGTTTGTGAGCAGGTAAAATCTGCTAGGCGTTATGCAACTCTTATTGAACTCTTATATTCAGTTTGCTCATAATCCACATTATTGCAAAACTGTCATGGAATTGCTTGTTTGATCTTGTTTTTAGATAGTTTCCATTTTGAAAATTGTTGACTATTATTTTCCTTTTGGTAAAAGAAATACAAAACTCTAAAAGTGTCCCTTTAGTTAGTGAATCCATGTTATTCAAGAACTTGCAGGTAAGTGTTGCTTATAGACTACCATTTACAACTAAGAATAATACATCACTACATAGTTGAATGGTAAGCAATCAATCCAGTCAATTCTTATTAGCTTTGATAACTGGTTAATGCATTACAAGATTCAAGATTCTCAAAGGTGTCAACAAAAAACAATGTATCTTTCTTTTCAATAATCATTCCATAGCCCCTAAAATTCTAGTTTTAAAAGAACTAAAATCACAAATTCATATTCACAAATCACAAATTCAAAAGAAAATCATACATGTTTAAGTATTCAACAAAACACGAGAGAAAGCAATTGAAAGAAATAGAGACTTTACCTCAAAAAAGGCTGTTGATTTTGGGGTGGTTGTGGTTCTGTTGTTCGTAGAGACTTTACCTCAAAAGAGACTTTATTGGAGGACGGTTGTCGGCTGGAGAAGGATGGCCGGAGCGGAGGTGGTCGTTGAGGGTGGAGGCGCCGCTGTTGTTCAGATGCTCGTAGAGTCTGCCGTTGTTTTTTTTGTTATGAGCTTTGTTTTGTTGTAACCCTAAATGGGGTTTTCATTAAAAAAAATAAAAATAGAAATAGAAACTAAAAAAAACGGAACAAAAATTTAATAATTGCCTCATACGGGATTCAAACCCAGGTGTTAAGGGTAGAAGAACGTGGATTATCCAGTAGACTACTAAAGCTTTTTTGTTTATGGGTTCTCTGCATATTTTACTTATAGGTTTCTTTTAGTTTGTTATATATATTTACACTAAAAAATAAAAACCGAATGGGTTTTTGGAAACCTGATCTTTGTTAATAAGTCCGCCCCTGAAATTACCAGACTATGGAGGCAACTTGTCAATGATAAATTAACTATAACCTCAATAATTAGGTTAGTATATTATGGGTTGATCTATATAATGTATATAATGTTTGTGATGAAAGATGTTTACTTCATTCAAAACTTTATATATGTCTGTTTGTATTTGTTTCTATTTGTAAACATTTCTAGTATACAAAATCATGGAATACAAATGTATATAGCGTACTAAGTACATATAGACGTTTGGTTGTATTTTTCTACACTTAAAAGTTCACATTGGGAGTTTAGATAGTTGTGTACACTAGCATATTAGAGCTCACGGGGTGGTCCCGTGATAGTATAACGTGAATGTTTATAACGCGTTTTCCTCGACCGCCGGTACAAACTAAAACGCGTTATACATTAACGCAATCTGGTTTTCGTTATCTCCATCACGCGTTAATGTTTTGTTTTGTGAGGGTATTTGTTGGTTGGGGGAAATTGTTGGGTGTGGTGATGAGTGATGACCACCCCCACTAAAAAAGGTTGTGAGTGATGGAAAAATGGTCGATGACATAGCGAAACTTGATTGGTGCTTGTGAGTGATAAATTCTATCACTAGTGAACCACCCCCTCCCCTTAATCAGTATTTTTTATAACGGAGTCGGTTATCTCAAGCATCAAAAAAGTAAAGTCTCTTGTTTGAGGCCCTCTAAAATTTAACTTTTAAAATATATGATATGATCTATTAGTTAAAGAATACTATTTTTAAAAAATATAGTGAATATAATAATTTATAAATAAGTTACTATTCACCCATTCTAAAACGAATTCTCAAGCTAGTATCGTAGATCATAATTTTTCATAGTAAATCAAATTATTCCATCAAAGGAAACTATATAACTAGATCAATTACAAATACGAATTCTATTTATGATTGAGCATTAAAAAAATAATAGATGAAAAATTAGATAATTCTCTCATTATTGTTGCCAATAACTATAGGGTGTGGTCATGACCCTTATGGTCACCATGATCCTCCACATCGGCGCCATGTCATTCACTTTTGATCTATCATTCAAAACCACTACCCTAAGGGTGTGGTCATGACCCAAACCACTATCTTCCTATTTTAATTTATTTTTGTAGAAAAGGAAAATGAATCATTGAAAAAGGAAAGTAGGCTCATGGTTGCCATGGTTTAATCCATGTCAACCATGGTGGATGAAGGAAAGGGATGGTGTAACAATCCATTAATGATCCTATGTGGCATTAATGACCTAACTCATGCTCCCCATACCCTTTAGCCTAAGAAAAAAGTTTTTCAATTACTATTCCTAGAAAGATTATATAATTTGAATATCTTACTTTCTATCTATGATTAAGCATTAAAAAATAATAGATGAAAAATTAGATAATTCTCTCATTATTGTTGTCAATAAGAAAAAGGTTTTTCAATTACTATTCCTAGAAAGATTATATAATTTGAATATTTTATTAATTAAAAAATAGATATTCAAAAAAATTAATAAAGTCAAAACGCTAGTGTATATAACTTTAGAATATTGAGACTTCTTTTTTGAGTGAAAGGGAAAGACAAATCCTATAGAAACTCAAGATTCATGATTTTAAAGGGACATCGAATTTTTAATAAATTGGTTCAAATACTGGTCTATTCTAGAAGTATTAAAAAAAGATAAATAAATTAAGTAAAAATATCTTTAAAATCCACCACAGTGAGGTTTGCCCAACTCATGTTGGCATATCATATCAGTGTGTCTGTGACCATAAGAAGTCTCTTTCTCCTCTTTAAAGGGACTATTCCTCACCTCACGTTCCTTATTCTCTCTAGACTCTGTATTTAAATGGGGAATTGGCCTGTAATAATTCCACCTATACCTTATTGCCATTAATACCCATCTTAGAATATTCCTTCCACTAGTCCCACCTTTCACTTATTTTTCCTACAATGGTCCCCCGTTAAAAAAACTTAACGGAGTTATGCTTTTTTCCAAATTACAAACAAATTTTTTAGGGCTTTTGATCAGAATGATGATACGAGTCCATTGATGTAAAACTTACTTCGAAATGGTGCTCCAAGTGACTTGAGTTTGGTTAATTGGAAATTTAAACACCCGAATTGAAGCGCCATTTTCATCGTTTGGAGCGCCGTTTCGAAGCAAGTTTTACATCAATGAACTCGTATCGTCGTTCTAATCAAAAGCCCTAAAAAATCTGTTTGTAATTTGGAAAAAAACTTAACTCCGTTAAGTTTTTTTAACGGGGGACCATTGTAGGAAAAATAGGTGAAAGGTGGGACTGGTGGGGGGAATATTCTGAGGTGGGATTATTAATGGCCAATAACGTCTAGGTGGGATTATTACAGGCCAATTTCCCTATTTAAATACTTATACTTAGATTGTATACAAATGTATATCATGATGGATACGATATGTGCCTGAGGCTGTGTAACTCTTCAACTCGATTATGGCTAACGAGTCCCTTATATAGAATCTGTTGGCGGTAATTCTCGACTAATCACAAGTAGGTGATGGGAAAGGGTGACAAAGGAGTTCAAGTCACAAGTCGGTGAACTTGAGGGATCAATGTTGACAAGTTTGTCATAGTTGGTTAAGTTTCCTAATTATGTTATAATTATATTTGGTAATGTCGCCTATATAAACAAAGGTAGGGTTAGACATTATTAAAAAAAGACAAGAGAAGAGATAAACCGAGTTATGGTGTATGAGTTAATATAATCAAGTTTTTTGAGTTATATTTTTTTATTATAATAAACGTTATTGGAGAGTTATTCCATTCGTTTCTGTTTCTTGTGTTTGATTATTCGATTAGGACTTGAGAATCTAACCACAAACCAAATTCAATAAATGCTTACATTACATAACTTCTAGGGTTGTAAACGAACCGAACGAACACGAACAAGGCTATGTTCGTGTTCGTTCGTTAAGGAAATTTGGATGTTCGTGAACTGTTCACGAACACATGACGAACAGAAGTTTGTGTTCGTGTTCGTTCGTTAAGGATTTTGGTTGTTCGCGAACAGTTCGTGAACACTAATCACGAACGTAAACGAACACAAATGAACATTAATTTTGAAAATTAAAAAAAAAACGCATCGTTAATCTTAAACATTGTACACAACGAAAGTAGTTAAATATAACCATTTAAAGATTGAAGGGATGGATGATATTGGGTTCAATCGATTGGAGATAGGCTGAATGAAGGAGCGTGATATCAAAGAGGGAGAGGGCCAGAGGGGTGTTGAACATTCAAATGTCGTACTTACTGGTTAGGGTTTCAACTTTCAATATCTTTATATTTAGATAAGGCCACATGGGTTATTAGTTTTTACTAATTTTTAATATAATTAGTGTATTGAAATGTAGAAATTAGGTGGGAAAGTAGAAAAAGGTGGGAAAGGTAAACAAAAAGAAAGGGAAATAATACATACGGGGAAAGTAAAAAAAATTAATAAAACATTAAAAACTTTTAGAAAAATAAACATAAAAAAACCGAACACGAACGGACATAAACGAACGAACACGAACGAATATATTACCGAACGTTCACGAACGCAGTCGAATGAACGAGACCTTTGTTCGTGTTTGTTCGTTAAGCTTATCGAACAACATTTTTTGTTCGTTTTCGTTCGTTAAGCTTATCGAACGAACATAAACAAACTTACAGCCGAACGGTTCACGAACTGTTTGCTGAACGTTCAGTTCGTTTACAGCCCTAATAACTTCACATATAATATACACTATAATTAATTTCATTAATTTCATATGTCACATCTAATGTCGCATCCTTTGTCTCATTCCTCCCTATGCATGATAACCTGGAGTACAAGAAGGAAAGACAAAAGGTCCGCCCAAGCACATTAGTTGCTAAGTAAGCGTATAAAAGGTATTAGATAATGTGTTATTTTGGTATAAACAACTTCAAATATAAATATAAATATAAAATAAAATAACATATATCAATTTCAAATCAATCGTGTTACACAAGTATACCTAAAGTCCAGATAGCTCAATTAATTAATTAGCATGGTTGATGTAGTGTGTCTACGCCATGTATCCAATTTATGAACGGCGTATGGGCAAATCACACTAACCAGGTGGCGTACTTTACTTACTATATCAGCTAGAATAGATTCATATGCTTGAAAGTTTCATAACCTACGAATTATTAACTTTTTTAATATTTATACCACAATATATGGATTATTAGTCATCTGTACTCAAAGATATACACCTAAACCAATATGCTCATACAAAATTTGTTTGATTTTTGTTATTTAGTAGATTGATATAAATTTGATGATCACTGTATTTTATACTCACTTATTAGGGTGAAGGGGGTGCTCACCTAATAGGTGAGTCCCCTCTCTTACGCCAAACCAATCCCCGTGTGCCACGTCAAGTCCCCTCTTAAACTCCCCTAACACCCCAATTTGATGGCGCCACTCCCCTCTTAAGTGAATTGGTTTTTTTTTTTTAAAAAAAAAAAAAAAAAAGGAAAGCTGTGATTGGACCGCCCCTCTCTCTCTCCTCCCTCTCTCTTCGGTGAGCCGCCACCTAATTCACCCTCTCTCTCTTGGTCACCGCAATGATGGCGGTGCATCCCCGCTCGGGATTTTGGGTCACCGATGGGGGTCACCGATGACACCCCGTATACCCTTATGGTTGAATTGATATATCTGTTAATTATATTATTGTGGGTTGTTTTAGTATGCATATGTTTCAAGAGATAGTGAGCTAAATTATTAATTTATTAGAAAAAAAAAGAATCACATATAATGAAGTTTAATACAAGGTTTAAGTTAGAGATAGTTAAGGTTATTTAGTAATGGTAAAATAGAAGAAAATAAAATAAAGATGAAATGGATTTTTTAATTGGGCCATAGCCATCGCATGAAAGAGAAAACAGAAATGGGTTTCTTTTATATGGACAGGAATTTGTTGACGAAATGGCCCATGACAACAAACGGGACCGTCTAATTTCTTTTATCACGTCCGAAACTTTGATTTAATTTCATCTTTTATAATTAATCTTATGCACTAATACTGATAGCCATTGGCCCATTGTAATGATTTATAACCATTTGATTAGTATTGTTGTTACATGTTAAGTTGAACAATTGTGTAATCAAAATTCAACTATGAAGTCAATGTTTCTCATCTTTATAAACCTAACTTCTGACCTTCAATTCTTGAGTGTTTTAATATGAACTAGTGGGATTTGTCGGTACGATGTGGCAGCAGTTCAGTCGTTATTGGTTCGGTTCAATGTGTAAGGGAAGTTGGCCGGTATCGTTTTTGTTCATTATGATATCGGTATGGTACCGGTATATATTAATTTACAACTTTGATGAATAGTAAATTAATATTTATTAAGTACTTTTTTGTTTTTTTTCAACAATAGTTATAGGGGTGAGCATGGTGCGGTTCGGTTCGGTTATTGCCTAAATCCGAAACCGAAACTAAAACCGCATACTTCGGTTATCAAAAAATCAAAACTGTTTGGTTTTGGTTAATCGGTTATTGCGGTTAATGCGGTTTCGGTTCGGTTATTGGTCGGTTATTTTAATTGTTTTTAAAGTTCGCCTTTAAATGTGTGGGTCACGCAAAATTAATGTGCAAACAATAAACATACACAGTTAAAGCTTGTGGAATTATCAATTATATTTCACTATCACATGGTTAAACACTTAAACACTAGCTTAAAAATCTATGGTCCTATGGATTCGGCGATGTATAAAGTATTTGGTTCGGTTCGGTTATTAAAATAAGAATAACCATAACTAAACGGCAACACTCGGTTATAAAAAATATAAATAACCAACCCTTCGGTTTCGGTTTTCAGTTATGTCGGTTACGATTCGGTTATACCGGTTTTACGCTCACCCCTAGGTAGTTATATTATATATAGTTTTTTTTTTATTTTCATTTTTACTATGTATATTAACTAGCAAATTTTCTCGCGCGTTGTTGCGTCGTCTAAACGTAGAGTAACTCGAAATTATGCCGTTCAACGAAAACATATTATATTTGATCTGACCTGTTTCCGAACAAAGTTTACGTTAAAACGTAGGACAACTGAAAACATATATAAAAATAAGCAAAAAACGTGTTATATTTGACCTAACTTATATTTTGGAAGAAACTTATGTTGAAACGTAAACCAACTTAAATTTATACTGGTACATACATAAAAAGAAGCACATAAGAATATGATGTTTTATTAAGTTAAAGAATGGTAAGGCGCGTTGCGATGACGTTGAAACGTAAATTAACTTGAATTTATACCGTCTACTGAAAAACGTATTATATTTGACCTGATTCGTTTTAGTTTATAATGTTTTATTAAGTTAAAGAATGATACATCACAAAAACGTAATATATTTAACCCAACTGATTTCCATAAAAAAGTTACGTCGAAACGTAAATCAACTTCATGTTATACCAACATACATATAAAAACACACGTAAAACTCGATTACAATGTGCTTAAAAAGTGAGTAATTGTAAGCAATAATGTTGAAAGTTGAAGGGTAATTTAGATGATCTATTTGATCAACTTCAAAGAGCACGATTCTTTTCAAAGATTGATTTACGCTCAGGATATCATCAATTGAAAGTACATGAAGAGGACAATCCTAAAACTGCTTTCAGAACTAGATATGGTCATTATGAGTTTACCGTCATGCCATTTGGTTTAACAAATGATCCAGGTGCATTTATGGACATGATAAATAGAGTATGTAAACCATACCTGGATAAATTTGTAATTGTCTTCATAGACGATATACTTATTTATTCCAAGAGCAAGGAAGAGCACGCTGAACATCTACACGTACCTCTAACATCATTGAGAAAGAAAAGCTTTATGCTAAATTCTCAAAATGTGAGTTCTGGTTACAAAAGGTACAATCTCTTGGACATTTGATTAATTATGAAGGAATTCATGTGGATCCCACAAAAATCGAGGCAATTACCAAATGGAGGTCCCTAATTCACCAACGGAAGTAAGAAGTTTTCTTGGATTGGCAGAATACTATAGACGCTTTATTCAAAAATTTCCAAGGATAGTCATTCCATTAACTAAGTTAAGCTGTAAATCAGTTAAGTTTGAATGGAGACCAAAGCAGGAAGAAGCTTTCAAGATCCTAAAGCAAAGACTAACTAATGCACCAATACTCGCCTTACTAGAAGGAACTGAAGATTTCATAGTATACTGTGATGCATCAAAATCAGGTTTTGGATGTGTACTGATGCAACGCCAGAAAGTGATTGCTTATGCCTCTAGACAATTGAAGAAGCATGAAGAAAACTATACAACGCATGATCTGGAATTAGGAGCGATAGTTTTTGCCCTCAAAATTTGGAGACATTATCTGTACGGTAGTAAGTTCATTATCCTTACAGATCATAAAAGTTTAAGATATATTTTCGGGCAAAAAGAATTAAACAAGAGACAAAGACATTGGATGTAAATCCTTAGTGACTACGATTGTGATATCCAATATCACGTAGGTAAAGCTAACATAGTAGCTGATGCTTTAAGTCATAAGTATTATGAGAAACCAAGAAGGATACGCGCTCGCAGATTAAATCTACAGAGAGATTTAATGGAACAATTGAAAGATACTCAAGACACAACAATCAAGGATGATGCTGAAAGATTAAAAGGAATGATGAAAGAATTAGAAAAAAGAAACAGATGGAATCTAGAAATTCCATAAGAAAAGAATTTGGGTACCTATCCAAGGAAATCTACGAAACCAAATTCTAGAAGATGCTCATAAATCCAAGTATACAATGCATACTGGAAGCAACAAGATGTATCAAGGTCTAAAGAAAAATTTATGGTGGATAGGAATGAAAAAGGACATAGCAAGTTATGTTTCTAAGTGTTTAAATTGCTCACACATTAAAGTCGAACATCAGAAACCTTCAGGTTTACTTCAGCAATTGGATATGCCAGTTTGGAAATAGGAATTGATAACAATGGATTGTGTTACCAAACTACCCAAGACACGAAAAGGTAACGACACAATTTTGGGTGATTGTGGATAGATTGACTAAGTCTACACATTTCTTACCAATGAAGGAAAGTTTCAGCATGGAAAGATTAGCTAAACCCTATGAGGATGAAATAGTTTCAATACATGGAGTCCCTTTATCTATTGTGTCCGACATAGATAGTCGTTTTACTTCTCATTTTTAGGCAAGTTTCCATAAAGCTATGGGAACTCGATTAAATTTAAGTACAGCTTATGTCACAGCCCCCGATCCCTAATTCCCAAGGACGGGCGACCGTGAGCAAGTTCTGGTGGTATCTCGTTATTATCAAATTTGGCAGTGGAAATTTCATCAGGACCGTAGTTAGGAAATATTTAATCAGAGTAAAACACCACATTTCCATAACATTAAACACATGGGTAAAACCCAAGTTTTCAGTACACACTTTTCATAGGAATAAATCCTATTTTTATTTAAGAAAAACATCTATTTCTTTTAGGTAACTTTATTGCCACTTATCCAAGCCTTCAGTGCTGTCCAACTGACTTCTATTTGGCTTTCACATTTTGTTACCTGAAACGCGTTTTAAAAACATTTTGACAGTGGGAAATACTGGTGAGTGAATCCCAGTTTAATCAAGTTTAAATAAAAAGTCACAGTGAACAGTATTGAGGGCGCATCCGCAATTACATTTGTTTCCAAGTTATATCAATTACCACCACACAGTAATGTCGTTCCGACTTATGGTCATGTTACTCCTTTACTAGATGGTAACAAATTTTGTATACAAAACCCCAAATTTATCGACTGTAATTGTATTCTTACAAATACTCAATAACTGCTATTCGCATGGAAAAGTATTTAAGGTTTTGTAAAAACAGTTAACAAAAAGAGGATTACTCACATTGCTGTTTTAGGGTTTTCAGTAAGGATTTCCTGGGAATAATCTATAAATTACACAAATGCACGCGTGTTAGTATAATAACCCATTTTAACATTAGTAATACCCTCCCCGAGACGGCATTCCAACGACTACGTCGGGTAGAACCACGACAGCCGTTACGGAACCCTGGATCAATCGGGCAGAGTATCTAATACGTCTCCAGGGGTTATGATACTTACATCGTAGCAGAACCTCGCTATTTAGGGGGTATAATACCCGAGTATTACTTCTACTATTCAGAAATTTGAGATTGAGAAATGAAAATGAGCGAATTCGACTGAGATCCGATGCGTTCTATTTATAGGGGCTGAAATCGTCTTTCACGCGGCCCGCGTAAAGGTAAGCTCAGGCTTACGCGGCCCACATCAAACCTCGGTCAACGCGTAGCTTAGCTGGGCCAACACATAGGTCTGCCGGGTGTTGGGCCACATGGCCGCACCGGGTTTTGCCACCATTTTGATCTCACGCGGCCCGCGTAAGGGTAAGCTTAAGCTTACGCGGCCCGCCTAAACTAAAGAAATCAACGAAATCAGGTCTAACCTTGATACCGCCCGCGTAAGGTTGGGGTGGGGTCCTATGCGGCCCGCCTCAACTTAATATTTCTTGTTTTTAATTATTTTTAAAATGTTATTTTGTATTTCGGGCTCGGTTTTTACACACAAGGTATATTTAAAGTCATATATGAATATTTTAAAATATATTAGGGTGTCGGAAAAATTGTGTCGGTTTTATTGAGGATTGTTACATCCTCCCCACCTTGTTTTAGAGCTCGTCCTCGAGATCTACTGGAACAAGTGTGGATATTTTCTTTGCATTTCTGATTCAAGCTCCCATGTGTACTCAGGTCCTCTTTTGGAGTCCCACTTCACTTTGACCAGAACTAGTCTCTTATGCTTGAGATTCTTAATTTTCATGTCTTCGATCTGTAGAGGCCTTTCTACAAACTTGAGTTGTTCATTTACCTCTATATCCTTAAGAGGTACTACGAGTGATTCATTAGCTAAACATTTCTTGAGATTAGATACATGAAATACATCATGTATTCCTGCCATTTCTTCTGGCAGTTGCAACTGATAGGCTACGGGTCCTATTCTTTTAATAATTTCAAAAGGTCCAATATACCTGGGACTTAGCTTTCCTCTTTTGATTAATCTTACTACTCCTTTCCAAGGAGAGACTTTTAACAATACTTTTTCACCTACCTGAAATTCTAACGACTTACGTCTGTTATCAGCGTAGCTCTTCTACCGATCATGTGCGGCTTTCAGTCGTTCCTTGACTTGAATGATCTTGTCGGTTGTTTCCTGTACTATCTCAGGCCCAAATAGTTGCTTTTCCCCAATTTCTTCCCAACAGACTGGGGTTCTGCACTTTCGTCCATAAAGTGCTTCGAATGGTGCAGCATTGATACTTGTGTGATAACTATTGTTATAAGAAAATTCTATTAAAGGTAAGTGATCATCCCAATTACCTCCGAAATCAATTACACAAGCTCTAAGCATGTACTCCATTGTCTGAATTGTCCTTTCACTTTGTCCGTCCGTTTGAGGATGATAAGATGTGCTTAGATTCAGCTTGGTTCCCATTGCTTTTTGGAAACTTGTCCAAAAATGAGAGGTAAAACGGCTATCCCTATCAGAAACAATTGATAAAGGTATTCCATGTAATGAAACAATTTCATTTACGTACAATTTGGCTAATTGTTCCATACTAAAAGTTTCCTTCATTGGTAGGAAATAAGCTGACTTGGTTAGCCTATCTACAATCTCCCAGATTGTATCATTACCTTTTTCTTGTTTTAGGTAATTTGGTAACAAAATCCATTGTTATCAATTCTCATTTCCAAACTGGCATTTCTAATTGCTGTAACAAACCTGAGGGTTTCTGATGTTCAGCTTTAACTTGTGAGCAAGTTAAACATTTAGAAACATAAGCTGCTATGTCCTTTTTCATTCCTATCCACCAGAAATTTTTCCTTAAATCCTGGTACATTTTATCACTTCCTGGATGCATCGTATATTTAGACTTATGAGCTTCTTCTAATATACGGTGACGTAAATTTCCTAATTTAGGTATCCACATTCTCTTTTTATGGAATCTCCAAATTCCATTCGTTCCTTGTTCTAATTCCTTAATCAGTCCTTTTAATTTTTCAGTATCTTCCTTGATTACTGATTCTTGTGCTTTTCTAATCTGATCGTTTAAATCTACTTGTAGATTTAGTTTAAGAGAACGTACCCTTTTTGGCTTTTCGTGATACTTTCGACTTAAAGCATCTGCCACTACATTTGCCTTTCCTTCATGATATTGGATATCACAATCGTAATGACTAAGCAATTCCATCCAACGTCTTTGTCTCATATTCAACTCTTTTTGCCCGAAAACATACCTTAAACTCTTATGATCTGTAAATATGGTAAACTTACTACCATAAAGATAATGTCTCCAAATCTTAAGGGCAAAAATTATGGCTCCTAATTCCAAATCATGGGTTGAATAATTCTCTTCATGATTCTTAAGCTGTCTAGAGGTGTAAGCTATAACCTTTTGACGTTGCATCAACAAACATCCATAACCTAACTTACAAGCGTCACAATAGACTACAAAGTCTTCAGTTCCTTCCAGTAACGCTAGTATAGGTGCATGGGTCAATCTTTGCTTAAGGATTCTAAAGGCTTCTTCTTGTTTTGGTCCCCATTCAAACTTAACAGATTTACAGGTTAACTTAGTTACGGGAATGGCTACACTAGAAAAATCCCGAATAAATCTTCTATAATAACCGGCCAATCCTAAGAAACTTCTAACCTCAATTGGTGACTCAGGGGTTTTCCATTTGGTAATCGCCTCGATCTTTGTTGGATCCACATGAATTCCTTCATGATTAAATAAATGTCCAAGAAACTGTACCTGCTTTAACCAAAACTCGCACTTTGAAAATTTAGAGTAAAGCTTTTCCTTTCTTAATAAACTTAAAAGTGCAAGTGCTTTGAATGTTCCTCTTTACTTTTAGAGTAAATTATAATATCATCTTTGAAGACAATTATGAATTTATCCAAATATGGCTTACATATTCGGTTCATCATGTCCATAAATGTGGCTAGGGCATTGGTTAAGCCAAATGGCATGACAGTAATTCATAATGACCATACCTTGTTCTGAATGCGGTTTTAGGAATATCCTCTTCCTGTACCTTTAATAGATGATATCATGATCTTAAATCGATTTTAGAGAAAAATCGAGCTCCTTGAAGTTGATCGAACAGATCATCGATCCTCGGTATTGGATACCGATTCTTAATCGTGACTTTGTTCAATTCACGGTAGTCAATGCACATACGCATTGATCCGTCCTTCTTTTTGACAAATAGAATCGGCGCTCCCCATGGTGATGAGCTTGGTTGTATGAATCCTTTCTCCAACAATTCGTCTAATTGTTTCTTCAGTTCTTGCATTTCAGCGGGTGCCAAACGGTAAGGTGCTTTGGCAATTGGGGCTGTCCCTGGTAGCAGATGGATTCTGAATTCGACTTCCCTGTCTGGCGGCAGTCCTAGCAATTCCTCTGGAAAGACATCTGAAAACTAGGACACTACTGGAATGTCCTTTAGTTCTTTTCCTTTAGTGTTAGTGATTATAGAAATCAAATACACTATAGATCCTTTTCTTATACAACTTGCAGTTTTCATCACAGAGATGAATTTAGTGGATCTAGATGGTTTATCTCCTTTAATTGTGATCTTTTCACCCTTTGGTGAATTTATTTGAATTGACTTTTGATCACACAAAATATTGGCTTTATTGGCTATTAACCAATCCATTCCTAAGACAACATCAAATCCAGCCAGATTCATTGGGTAAAGGTTTGCAATAAATTTTTGGTTAAAAATTTCTATTCTTGCTCCCTGCAAGATTTCAGAAATCCTAACGGTTTCTCCATTTGCGGTCTCTACGAGACATTCTTGTGGTAGTTTAGTTAATGATTGATTCAGAAGTTTGCAAAAAGAAGTATTAATAAAATTTTGGTTTGCACCAGAGTCAAATAATACTTTAGCAAAAATATCATTAACTAAAAACGTACCAGCTATGATGTCCGGAATCATCTTGGCTTCATCTGCAGTTAGAAAAAATGCTCTAGCATTTTTAGTGTTCTTGTTGTTTTCAGCTGGAGCCAATTTCGGACAGTTTGGCTTGATATGACCTTTTTCTCCACAGTTGAAGCACAACCCGTTAGTTGGTTTCCTTCTACAGGTTTCTTCCTTATGTCCTGGTGCTTTGCAGAAATTGCAGTAAGTGGAGCATCTTCCAGAACGCTTCTTTCTGCAGGTTTTACAGTATGGTGCAGAGGTAGAACCATGGTTGTAAAACAAGGTTTCCAAGGCCGAGTACTCCCCGAGTAGTCGCTACAAGGTAGGCTGCCGAGGCGACTTTCATCGACTCCGTCTAATTACTCGGAGTCGGTCAAACGCGGTCAACCTCGGCCATAATTGGATCTAGTAGGTCAACTCGGGCCTAGTTTGACTTAAATAATAATAAAACATAATTTCTATGCCCATTATATTAAAGAATGAATATCATTTACATGTATTTTGTTATAAATATTAGTATTTCTTTATAATTTAACATGTCCGAGTACTCCCCGAGTACTTTCCGCCTAGACCGAGTACTCTCAACTCCCCGGTCGACCGACTAGGGAGCGCCTAGCGACTTTTGCAACCATGGGTAGAACCTATATTCCTACGGTTAGAATTCCCAGAACGGAATTCTTGAGTAAGCCTTTTGGTTAAATTTCTCCTCTGGTCTTCTTCTCTAGTTCGCACCAGTTCATCAGTCAAGGTATTGGCTAGTTCTACAGTTTCTTCTATGGTTTGGGGTCTAGCTGCCTTGACTACATGCCTAATCTCTCCAATTAATCCCCAGATGTATCGAGAGATTAATACCGGTTCAGGTGATGTAAGGGTTGGCACTATCCTAGCATATTCAAAGAATGTGGTAATATAACCCTTACTATCTACCCCGGTCATTCTAAGGTTTAGAAACTTATTTGCTATCTGTTCCTTTTCATTGAGATGGCAGAATTTCCTTTCTACAATGTGTTTAAACACCTCCCATTTCATGTTATAAACCCTATCACTTCCTCTTGACTGGAGGATAGTGTTCCACCATTCTAGGGCTGAGTTTTTAAACAGATTAGAAGCAAACATTATCTTATCCTCTTCAGCACATTTGCTTATTTTCAGAACAGCCTCAGTCTTTTCTATCCAGAGTAGAGCTGCAATGGGTCCTTCATTGCCCGAGAATTCTATTGTTTTGCAGGACCAGAATTCTTTATAAGAACAACCATATGGCATGGTTCTTCTTCTTTTGGGAATGGGCACTTGAAGTACGGGTCCATTGTTCACGATGTGTTCAGGTTCAGTTGGTCGCTTACTGCTATGCTTACTTTTATTTTCAGCTT
This sequence comes from Helianthus annuus, assembly GCF_002127325.2. Taxonomy (NCBI): domain Eukaryota; kingdom Viridiplantae; phylum Streptophyta; class Magnoliopsida; order Asterales; family Asteraceae; genus Helianthus; species Helianthus annuus. The sequence continues at coordinate 130,673,501 of NC_035435.2, read as the reverse complement.
CCTTAACAGTTTGGATAATAAATGGCATTGCATCTATAATTCCTTGTGCCACTATGTGTTGGATAGCACTATTATCCACTTGGTTTCCATTGTTATTGTTGTTCGGATTCTCGTTATTCAGCTTATCATTATTCGAGTGGTTGTCGTTCTGGATATTATCATTCTGGTTTTCCTGATTCACTTCGTTGTCCATCTGAATTTTAAACATTTACCACATATTAATATCACAAATAATATTTGAACAAAGTCAATCACATGTCACACACTTTTAGTCAAAAGCGTCGAGCATTGCGACTTTTACTCTTTCTTATAGTATGCGTCTATTACACACCAGTACTAAAATTAAAATTACAATACCGACTGAAATTTAAAACTACACTACTAGTAATATGCATCCATAGTTTTTTTTTTCTAACACATACACACATATTTATTATTATATTATATTATATTATTACTACTACCGTTTCCACCGTCACATTCATGGATATGGATTCATCCAAAAATCTATATTGCGCTCGTCGTATTTCCATAAGAGACGCTCTCCCACCTGTCTCATTCTCTCACTGCTTTCTAAAATTTCCTCACCGAAAGTCCTAAGTTCCTGTACGTTTTCTGCACTCATTGGGGGTGCAGGTTCTAGGAATGGGTTCGGAATCTGGGGTGCGGGTTCCTGGTACGGGGCCTGGTATGGGTAAGGATTCTCTAATATCTCCCTAATGTATACTTCACTATTGAAATACGGATCTTGAGGATCTGACCCTGGATAGGCTCCTAGGTTGGGTATTGGCACATTTTCCTGTATCGGGTAGCGTTGCACATAGTCCCTAACATCATCCCACCAGGGGTCGTAATTGTTTGGGTCTAGGGGATTTGGTGCAGGTACCCTAGGTATCTCCTCCGGATTGAAATCATGCATTTCTATTTGGTTTTCAGGGTTTTCTATTTCCATGGGTTGGTCAGAAATTGGTGGTTGTGGTTGGGGTGCTAGCATTTGCTCCAGGTTTGGGTCAGCTGCAGTGGTTGCTAAGATATGGATATTAGCTATTCCCCTATTAAGGATATCCTGGGCATATGCATCAGTTTTTCTTTTGGCTGCGGCTAACACTCGTTGTTCCTGTAACTTTTTCATACGCTTTCTACGCTCGTGTGCTCCCCTACTGAACCATCTCCTCTTTTTCTGAGGAAATGGCTCTTCAGACTGAGCCTTAAATACGAATATTCCTTCTTCCGTATCAGCAGAGTACCCCGAGAGGGCAGGCTGAGAAGAGGAGGATGTAACACCTCGAAATTTTGTGTCCAATAATGTATTGACACGTGTCTTGAGTTTACACGTGGCATTTAATATTAAACAAAGGACTAAAGTTGACAAACCTTGAAAGTATGTAAATTCGAGGGTTATAAATGTCAAACAAGGGTAAGTATACTGTATAGTAACCCTAAACGATGCTCGTACCTTCAAACGAATAAATCATGGATCGTACAGAAGCGAAACGCGGAAGAAAGTGAGAGATTACAAGCTGCAGGGGTTAACTGTGGCAACATGTTTAATTTTACCTCTGAGTGACCCTTTGACATACCCGAGGCTTTGTAACAGTAAAATACGCTCACTAGAATGTACTATATAAATTCCGCGAAGTTCCGTTTTAAAACAAGAAAGTTATGATCAAATTCGTATGAGAGGGGTTAAAAGCGTCAACAATGAAAGTTAAGACTTTCCGGATAACTAACAAACTAACCGGGGACTTAACAATGCGGGTAAATAACACGAGGCCCTTAGTTGTAAATAATCAAGGGCCAAATCGCAAAGTTACCCCTTCAAACCCGAAAGGTCAGGTTATTAATTACCAAAGATTTCATTATTAATTACAAAGATTTAGTCAATGATTATAAAAGATTCAAAAATCCAGAAATTTAGACCTAACGCGGGCCGCGTAAAGGTCATGAGTAAGTTGATGCGGGTCGCGAGCCTCCTGCAGTTACGCGTTCTGATATGAAAACTCAGGCGGCCCGCGTACAAGGCTGCCTGATCTCCCATGCGGGCCGCGTGAACCACCCAGATGCAGAAACTTTGGACAGACTTGTTGTTTGAAGTTGTGAACGATCAAAAGTGCAATAAGTGAAGCATGGGCGCCCCCTACTTACCTCCTAGCATCAAGGGCCACCTGCTGAACATCCATACTCACTTGTAGCCTGAGTTGTAATGATCTAGAGGTCATTCTTTCACTATAAATAGGCCTACATTGTGCATAAGTTCACCACACCTCAAAACACATCTTCTGATCATTCCTGAAGCTCCCAAGTGTTCTTCTATAATCCTAAGTCGTGCATTAAGCCTCTGTAAGTATGCCAAACCTTCTATGGCTTTGTTTTTTCTTAGTTTAGCCTAAAAGTCAGTCCGTCGTAACTAACGATTGACTTTGCGATAAATCACAAATGGTCCAGTGAATTGTCGAATCAAGAGTAGTTATGTGTTGGTATTTATGTGGGTAATAAACCCCTAAAAGGGTTCCCTCTGATCACCACTCTAGCTAGTTCAAATAACGAGTCAAACATGCTTAGAAAAAGTCAACAGAAAGCTATTTTGCGATTTTACATATAATCTGTAATGTAGGTGATATGTAACCTGTTTTGATGTTCATAAAACATGATATTAAGTATATAAACTTGTCTAAGCTCGTTTGATTCGATCATTTGCTATATTGACCCGGTTCGGAGCCGAATGTCGCAAAAGTTTGACTTTTGCTTTGACTTCAGTTCTGACCCGTTTTAGTGCAATTTAGATATGCCTTAGGACTCTCTTAGGACCAGGTCACGTGATGGTATCACCCTCTGTGACCGGTTCGTTGTTTGTCCGAGTCTTTTACACATTTCCGTTAAATGCTTAAAAGTTGACCGTAACACCCTTTTTAAAATAAAACGAGAATTTCGGACACGTGAAGGGACCATAACCTTGCTTACTAAATTCTAAGCATGTCCCTAAAGTTTCACGTCAATCCGAGGTCTAGAATAGGAGTTATGCTAAAAAGCGCAATTAAAGGAAACTTTTGTAATAAACGGCGCGATTAGCATAACGCCTACCTAAACCAAGATTTCGACACCAAACCTTTTACTCACTGTTGTAAAGTAATATTTTGGGATTTTTAAATATTTTTAATTGATTTTAACCTGCTCATAACCTGCGGTTATGGCTACGGTTCGGTAAATACCGAATATGCCCTTTTCGGCCAAAACTTGAGTTCTACAAGGTCTTTTGACCCGATTCCAGTTGCTACTGATTTTAAATAATAAATAAAGTATTTTGGACTTTATAAACTGAACGGGAAACTCAGATTTCCTGTAGAACTCAGAAAGCCCTTTAAAAGTCCTTTAAAATGACCGAAATACCCCTACGGGGCATAAAATGAACTTAAACTCGTTACGGGCATCACGGAAGGTATCCTACTGATACCACAACCTCTTTAAGGCATATTGACGTAGGAAACAAGTGTAGGACTCTTACGGTTACCCGTTGCGCCTTTTGCGCGCGCGGTTCGGCTTATGTAACTAGTTTACATAAATTAGCCGATACGGGTCAAACCATATTATTTTGACCCCTAAATCCAGAGTGTGAATATTAAACCCATATAAAACAAGCCTTCAAACTTGTTGGGTCGGAATCACATTCCATTCCCGGTTTTTGCCTTTCACGCGATTAAACCGTATCTATCCTTGAAACTGACCGGTCTAGGCTACGGCTAATATAAAGACCCGTTAGGATTCTAATAGGTTATTTTAAAACCTTCGTTCCAGAATAGGAGCCCAGCAAAAGATATCTGTGATTTAATCAATTAAGGACTGTACTTGCAAAGGTAAATACTTTTAACTTATTTTCCGTTATACGGGCTTGGGTTACGGTATATATAAAATACCGCTTGATCGAGCATCAAATCTTCCATCGTTTGGTGGTTAATTGTATAATTTGATCGGCTCGTTTAAACAGTCTTGTTTCTTAAAAGCCTTTGGGGGGTTAATGACCATGTCCCGGATATCCTTGGCAGCATTTTACGAAATGGCCACGACCTTGACATCCGGGTGTAGGCGTACACCCGGCATTATGTCCATAATTATAAAGGCATAGCCGTTGGTTACCCATCCACGGTGTTATATGCTATGTGGTGTGTCTATTGATCTTTAACCCAGACTAGATCCGGGCTACCGAACGCAAAAGGAACATGTAATTTGTTCACAAGATTATAATATTAAATAATTCTCCCAAGTTATAAAAGAATTTGTGCCTTGTGCTATCAAATCAATTTTAATAAACATTTTACAAAAGTGTCGGTTGAATGTATTTACCAGTGTAAACTGACGTATTTTCCCAAAAAGATTAAGTGCAGGTACTACACGTAATCGGCTGGCTATAGCTCCTTAGCATCCTAAAGAGTCTCGCAAGCTTTTGATGCCTTGTCTGTTGAACAATACTTTTTATTATTTTGATCCTCCTGTGGATACCATTCAACTATTTGTGATACATTCGATATTACAATCAATGGTTGGATTATATTTATCTTTATGCTTCCGCTATGCATTCATATATTGTGTGGTTTGACTATATTGTTGCCAACTATGTCACGGTAATCCCCCACCGGGCCCACCGGTGATACACGTGGAAATCGGGGTGTGACAGGTTGGTATCAGAGCCAACATTGAGCGAATTAAACACTATCCTAATGTGTTTAAATCTCAGTGACACAATTGCACATACCTGAGTCTAGACAAGAACCTAGGACAAATTCGAATTGTTATTCCAAGTTTGTCTTTTTATTGTTTATTATTATTTAAAGTTTTAAAAAGCAGGAATTATGGCACCTGTAATTTTCCGAGGAAGAGGAAGGGGAAGAAGAGGCAGATGAGAGATCGTTACTCACCACGATCACGAAGCTGGACCTTCAAATACGCGAGCTCCTTCGACCACAAGGAGTGAAGAACCGCAAAGATGGAGAAACCTTTTCGAACCTGCGAGACATTCCACCTCGCACAGCTCAACACCATCGTACCGTCACTCTTTCGGGCCAGATTCCGAAAATGATCCCAATAACCCTCAACCCTCCTACATGCCTCTACAGCGTTCCGTATCGCACCGTGCTTTAGACGATCCCACTCCTTACTTCAGGGGCCAGTTTAACCCAGCAGATTACATTCAGAAACCTGCAGGCTTTGTCCCGTTAGGACCACAGGATCACTTCTCAGAAGACCATATGGATGAGGACACTGATCCGATAGAACCTGCTCGTGGTACGCCCACACATCCTATCGAGATCTCAGATGGATCTTCTTTTCATGGCACACCTTATCAAGGGCCAGGTAGCTTTCAAGCGCTGTTCAACTAGCACGAGTGGTACTTCACACCCTCCCATCAGACATCGCAACACGAGCAGCAACAACAACAAGATCCCTCCGAGGATCCACGCTTCGTGGTAGTTACGCCACCACCTCCGCCACCGGTTCAACCAGTAATGCCTGATCCGCCGGGGCGTAGGAGATCGGGTGCTTGTATGTCCACCCGAGGAGGGGAATTCCACTTCAGCACCCCTCGACACTCTAGTAGTAGCCACTACCCGCCACTACAAGAAGAAGGACCTTCAAGTCCAGTACAGGAGGCGAACTCCGCACCAGTTGCACCATCTTCGCCACCATTTGGGTATGACCACCCAATACCTGCATACACGGGTCCAATGGCGTACAACCCGTTCGAACCGTCGTCGCACGCACATTACAATTACAACTATGAGCGTGACCCATATGTGGTAGCGGCTAGGTATAATGCCCGCTATCCCGACGGAGCTTTTGGAAACATGGGGATACCGGACTACTCAGCTCATGGGTATCCAGCACCTCCTAGACCTCCAGTTCCGCAACCGGTGCCACAACCACGTTTTTCTCCGCCCGAACAAGAAGAAATCCTCCACCGCTTAACTCGTGTGGAACGGGATTTCGAGGAAGAACGAAAGAACAACAGGGGATTCCTTAAGGGTCTAGCGAACCTGTTGAAAGGCAAGAAGAAGAAACGTGACCATTAGTCCTTATATATGTTCTAATGTAATGTCTATTTTAAATAAAGTCCATGCGTGGACGTTTATCGTATTTCAGTCCCTGCGTGGACTTATCCTTTAGTCCCTGTGTGGACACTTATCTTGTATTAATCCCTGCGTGGACTTGTCTCTTTATTAACCTCTATGTAGGTGTGTACTTGTTTAAAAGTCCCGTTTAGGGCAGCGTGTAATCGTATTCGAAATTATGGAATGTTATGTTATGAATTTCATTTTTGTTATTACTATATATGAAATAAATCAAAATCATTCCTTTTAATTTGATCTGCCTAAATAAAGAATCTTAAGAGTGAAACCTAGCCAGGTGTCTTTTAAGATCCGGCCAAGATGGTAAGACCTAATTAAAAGATTCAGATTCCCTGTTGACCTCTGTAAGCATGTTAACAATCATGGCAGATGTGATTCGTTAAAATCGCACACGTCATTCTTATACAAGAATCCTTTAAAGGATTCCAACCCAAATAAATGATATAATAAATCATGGGTTAAATCATCAATGAAGATGATCACTTGTTAAACATCCATTAGCGATGTAGTGCCTACGGGCCAAATTATCAAACATCCATTAGTGATGCAGTGCCTACGGGCCATAATTGTTGTCATAATAAGACAAAAGACAGTGGTGGTCTATGACTCCCTGTCAGAAGGGGGTAAAAGAACTACGGTTCAAACCTTCATACCTTGATTCTCTGTAATCTCAGCTAATACTAGGCTTTTATGCCACTAGCAATATTAATTGTGATTAGGATAAGTATGTTCAAATCCTAAATAAAAAGTGAGTAACAAATTAACCGGATATGGTCTTCGTTACCATGGTTAATGAATTGCCATAAAAGACAATTCAATAATAAACTCCTAAATAAAATTTTCGTTGTCTTCTGTAACAGATTCAAGTTACCATGGCTAATCCTAATGGAGAAAATAGTCATACAAGTGAAGATGAATATGATAATGCCCAAGTACATTTAACGGGCGCTCAATTAAAAGCTCTCGTCGACAATGCTGTTCAGGCAGCCCTATATTGACAATATACCGAATCTCGTAGCAGAACCATTTCCAAACCACTCTCCAAGCCGAAGACACACTCAAAATCCCACAGCAAACCACTGTTAAAGCCCAAGAAGGACGACGATAATCACTCGTCCAATGAAAACAGTGTTCGTCGTGAAAGGGAGTATACTGATGCATCCCGTGCCAGGGGCTGCACCTACAAGTACTTTGTGTCTTGTAAACCCCGAGACTTCACGGGGGAGAAAGGTGCCGTCGATTGTATGACGTGGCTGGATGAGATGGACACTGTGGTGGACATCAGTGGCTGTGCGGAAAGGGATGTGGTAAAGTTTGTGTCGCAATCGTTTAAGGGCGAGGCCCTGGCTTGGTGGAGGGCGTTGGTTCAGGCCTCGGGTAAGACTGTGCTATACAACATGACGTGGGAGGAATTCATTTCTCTCATCAAAGAAAATTACTGCCCTCAACATGAGGTGGAGAAGATAGAGTCCGATTTTGTATCTTTAGTGATGACAAACCTGGACTGCCAAGCCTACTTAACGAACTTCAACACGATGTCTCGGTTGGTTCCATATCTAGTAACCCCGGAGCCAAGGAGAATCGCTCATTTTATCGGGGGGTTAGAACCCGCAATAAAGGCAAGTGTGAAGGCCTCTAGGCCAACGACCTTCAGGTCTGTAACTGACCTCTCTTTGTCCCTCACAATGGACGCGGTCCGACTGAGATCGCTGAGGAACAAAGAGGCCGAGAAGAGGAAGCATGAGGACGATACCTCACGAAGGTCGGGCAAGAAACACCGTGGGAACGGTGATGGCAAGAGAGGGACAGAGTCGAAGAAAGATGGGCAACAATCTGGAGAGAAGCCCAAGTGCAAAAACTGCCAGAAGCATCACTTTGGTAAATGTAGGCTTGGGTCGAACTCACAGTCTCAGTCAAGGTCGTATACTTGTGGACTGTGCAAGTCCAAGGACCACAAGACTGTGGACTGCAAGAAGATAAAAGATGCGACCTGCTACAATTGCAATGGGAAGGGGCACGTTAGAAGCAACTGCCCCAAATTCGCCAAGAAGACGGAAGAAACCAAGAAGAACAATGCTAGAGTCTTCAAGATGGATGTGAAGGAAGCTTTGCAAGATGATAACGTAATCACAGGTACTTTTCTCGTAAATAATATCTTTGCAAGAGTACTTTTTGATTCAGGCGCTGATAAGTCCTTCGTAGACCAAAAATTTTGCAAATTGCTGAACATGCCTGTCAAAACCTTAACTGTGAAATACGAGGTAGAGCTAGCAGACGGCACGGTAGAAACCGTCTCCACCATATTAGATGGATGTATGATATCCATTAAGAACCACTCTTTTCCCCTATCTCTACTTCTCTTTAATCTAGCTGGTTTTGACATCGTTCTGGGCATGGTCTGGTTATCCCACAACCAGGCCCAGATCGTCTGCAACAGAAAACAAATAGTGCTAAAGACCCCGACTGGTGAATCGCTCACCATTCGAGGAGATACGCAGTATGGATTGCCCGAGAACGTAACTATGCTCAAGGCTTCAAGATGTTTAAAAAGAGGCTGTGTCATCTACATGGCACAGGTGATAATTGAAGAGCCCAAACCAAAGATAGAAGATATTCCCGTCATTTCGGAGTATCCAGAAGTTTTCCCCGAAGATCTACCTGGGTTGCCACCAGATAGACAAGTGGAATTCAGAATTGATATCATCCCTGGAGCAGCTCCCATTGCTAGAGCACCCTACAGGCTAGCACCAACTGAAATGAAGGAATTGAGGACCCAGCTGGATGAACTGTTAGCGAAAGGTTTCATCAAGCCTAGTTCATCTCCCTGGGGAGCACCTGTCCTGTTTGTTAAGAAGGACGGATCGATGCGTCTGTGCATCGACTATCGTGAGCTTAATAAGGTCACGATAAAGAATAGATACCCATTGCCAAGGATCGACGATTTGTTTGATCAGTTGCAAGGGGCTAGTTATTTCTCGAAGATCGACTTGAGGTCGGGCTACCATCAGCTGAAAGTCAGAGGTGAAGACGTACATAAAACAACATTTAGGACTCGTTACGGTCACTACGAGTTCCTAGTGATGCCTTTTGGACTCACAAATGCACCGGCTGCGTTCATGGATCTCATGAATCGCGTCTGCAAGCCGTACTTGGACAAATTCGTCATCGTATTCATCGACGACATTCTTATCTATTCAAAGAACAAAGCTGACCATGAGAAACACCTACGATGTATTCTCAAATTGCTGCATCGCGAGAAACTCTATGCCAAATTCTCTAAATGCGAATTCTGGCTACGAGAAGTCCAATTTCTTGGACATGTCGTAAGCGAGCGTGGTATCCAGGTGGATCCCGCTAAGGTAGAGGCGGTCATGAACTGGCAAGAGCCAAAGACGCCTACCGAAATTCGTAGTTTCCTGGGGTTGGCAGGATACTACAGGAGATTCATTGAAAATTTCTCAAGGATTGCTGCGCCCTTAACCTCCTTGACCAAGAAGAAGGAAAAGTTTGTTTGGGGCCCTAAGCAGCAAGAGACCTTTGATATTTTAAAGCAAAAGCTAAGCAACGCCCCTGTGTTGACACTACCGGAAGGTACCGAAGAGTTCGTAGTTTACTGCGACGCGTCACACACTGGCATGGGGTGTGTGCTCATGCAGAAAGGCAAAGTGATTGCCTATGCTTCGAGACAGTTGAAGGTGCACGAAAAGTATTACACCACCCATGACCTGGAATTGGGTGTCGTTGTGTTCGCATTAAAACTGTGGAGGCATTATCTGTACGGAATCAAGTTTGTGATCTATTCAGATCACAAGAGCCTTCAACATCTATTTAATCAGAAGGAGTTGAACATGAGGCAACGCCGTTGGATGGAAACCTTAAATGATTATGATTGTGAGATCAGATACCATCCCGGCAAGGCGAATGTAGTCGCTGATGCCCTGAGCCGGAAAGAAAGGGTGAAACCCATCCGCATCAATGCCAAGAGCATTGAAGTCAAGAATAACTTGATTGAAAGGATATTAGCTGCACAGCGAGAGGCTGTGTTGGAAGCTAATTATCCTAAGGAAAAGTTAGGAGTAACTGAGGAGCAGTTAACTCTTAGCAAGGATGGAATTTTGCGATTGAATGGGCGAATATGGGTTCCAATTTATGGGGGACTACGAGATGTTATCCTCCAGGAAGCCCATAGTTCCAAATATTCTGTCCATCCTGGAGCAGACAAAATGTATCAGGATCTAAAGGCAAATTATGGGTGGATAGGCTTGAAAAAGTCTGTAGCCGCTTATGTAGCCAAATGCTTGACTTGTGCACAAGTCAAGGCTGAGCATCAAAAGCCATCTGGCTTGCTACAACAGCCTGAACTCCCTAAATGGAAATGGGAATGTGTAACTATGGATTTTATTACCAAGTTACCCAAAACGAGGAAAGGAAATGACACGATATGGGTTATGGTCGATAGACTGACTAAGTCAGCTCATTTCTTACCCATCAAGGAGACTTATAGCTCCGACACATTAGCCCAATTATATGTTGATAAGATTGTAGCCTTACATGGCATACCTGTGTCTATTATCTCTGATCGAGATACTAGATACACGTCGCATTTCTGGAAAAGTTTCCAGCAATCTTTGGGCACACGTTTGAACTTTAGTACGGCTTACCATCCTCAGACAGACGGTCAGAGTGAGCGTACTATTCAAACATTAGAAGACATGCTGCGGGCATGTGCTATCGATTTAGGTGGTAGTTGGGATAAGAACCTACCACTAATCGAATTCTCCTACAACAATAGCTACCATACCAGCATAAAGGCTGCGCCTTTCGAGGCATTATACGGTAGAAAGTGTAGATCGCCTGTTTGTTGGGCGGAAGTGGGAGAGGTCCAATTATCAGGACATGAGATAGTTTTCGAGACAACGGACAAGATTGTCCAGATTCGAGAGCGTCTCAAGGCTGCCCGAGATAGGCAGAAAAGTTACGCTGATCCAAAGCGTAAGGATTTTCACTTCGAAGTGGGTGAAAAGGTATTACTTAAAGTATCACCCTGGAAGGGGGTGATGCGTTTCGGTAAGAAGGGTAAACTAAGCCCGAGATACATAGGACCTTTCGAGGTTATCGAACGTGTCGGGTCAGTTGCCTATAAATTGAACTTACCAGAAGAGCTCAATGGAATTCACAACGTGTTCCACATCTGCAATCTAAAGAAGTGCTTCGCTGATGAATCATTGGTGATTCCACACACAGATATGCATATAGATGAGAGCTTGAAGTTTGTGGAGAAGCCTTTGTCGATTGAAGACCGACAAGTGAAAAAGCTTCAAAGAAAGCATGTACCTATAGTCAAGGTTAAATGGGATGCCCGGAGAGGTCCCGAATTCACGTGGGAGGTTGAATCCACGATGAAAGAGAAATACCCTTATTTGTTTGAGTAAATCTCGGGTCGAGATTTATTTTAAGGGGGTGAGGATGTAACACCTCGAAATTTTGTGTCCAATAATGTATTGACACGTGTCTTGAGTTTACACGTGGCATTTAATATTAAATAAAGGACTAAAGTTGACAAACCTTGAATGTATGTAAATCGAGGGTTATAAATGTCAAACAAGGGTAAGTATACTGTATAGTAACCCTAAACGATGCTCGTACCTTCAAACGAATAAATCATGGATCGTACGGAAGCGAAACGCGGAAGAAAGTGAGAGATTACAAGCTGCAGGGGTTAACTATGGCAACATGTTTATTTTTACCTCTGAGTGACCCTTTGACATACCCGAGGCTTTGTAACAGTAAAATACGCTCACTAGAATGTACTATATAAATTCCGCGAAGTTCCGTTTTAAAACGAGAAAGTTATGATCAAATTCGTATGAGAGGGGTTAAAAGCGTCAACAATGAAAGTTAAGACTTTCCGGATAACTAACAAACTAACCGGGGACTTAACAATGCGGCTAAATAACACGAGGCCCTTAGTTGTAAATAATCAAGGGCCAAATCGCAAAGTTACCCCTTCAAACCCGAAAGGTCAGGTTATTAATTACCAAAGATTTCGTTATTAATTACAAAGATTTAGTCAATAATTATAAAAGATTCAAAAATCCAGAAATTTAGACCTAACGCGGGCCGCGTAAAGGTCATGAGTAAGTTGATGCGGGCCGCGAGCCTCCTGCAGTTACGGTTCTGATATGAAAACTCAGGCGGCCCGCGTACAAGGCTGCCTGATCTCCCATGCGGGCCGCGTGAACCACCCAGATGCAGAAACTTTGGACAGACTTGTTGTTTGAAGTTGTGAACGATCAAAAGTGCAATAAGTGAAGCATGGGCGCCCCCTACTTGCCTCCTAGCATCAAGGGCCACCTGCTGAACATCCATACTCACTTGTAGCCTGAGTTGTAATGATCAAGAGGCCATTCTTTCACTATAAATAGGCCTACATTGTGCATAAGTTCACCACACCTCAAAATGTCACACCCCGAAATATCAGAGCTGGCGTGACTGGACCGGTATCTTCATTGCACAGCGGAAGCAAATAAGCTAAAGACTTCTAGAAATTGAACGCCACTAAGTACTCGAATCTCCAATAGATTCTCCTATTCCAACCGTTCCATAGTTTTGAAAATGCAACCTGAGAAAGAACATGCGAAAAAGTCAACATAAAGTTGAGCGAGTTCATAGTTTGTTTTGAAAAGATTTAAAATAAATCTTTTTGATAACCGGTTTCAAAGTTGTTGAGAAAATATAGTAAAATTATTTTCTTGGCATGATATATGAAAAACTGTGAGTCTAGCCCACAATAGTCTTTGTGCATTGCACGAGAGAGAATGGGCCGAGCCCAAACGAACCTTTGTAAGCAGGATCAGCGCTTCCTCTTACTTAGGTATAACTTGAAAACCGTTACTAAAGTTTGTAAATCCATGTACTTGTGAGTTTACATCAAATGAATCTTAAAAACATTTGAAAGTTCAGTTTATAAGTAGGTATGTAATGCGTCTATGAACATGTTGATCATTAATGTGTAGCTAAGACATTAATATGTGTGCCGACATAGGAAGCACTCAACCCGGTAGACGATCTAAGTGTCGATTCACTTCGACAGGGACACAAAAGCACTCTAAGTGGCCGCACAAGGACCGTGAGTGGGGCTCGCCCGTACCCGATAGATCTACCCCCTGTTCCGTGGTCCTTAAATGGATTAATGGTGCCTAAGTTAGCGCCTATTCGCACGTGATCCAAGAGTTCATTCCATAGCTTAATCATACCCTAGCTAATATGTATTTCAAAAGAAAAAGGGGGACATAAACCCATTGGGTTGTCTCGTTGTTCGTACGCAGAACAACCCAGTCCCATTGTAGTAACTAGGACATTCCTGTCACTAGTCATGAAAATCATGCACGTTTGTGAAAATACGCGTTTGTTTTGTAAAACCGGTATGTTTAGTATAAACCGTTCGTAAACCATTTGAGTTCCTTGAAATCCATTCGTAGTATGGTTTAGAAATATGAGTTTTCGTTCAACGAAAAGTTGTTTATTTTTGCAAAACTTGCATGTCTTTCCACCCCCGAAAACATTTATAAAAATGTAAAACAGTAAAAAGTGGGGGTTATGAACTCACCTGGACTCCCATGTGCATTGTTAGCTTAGCGTGATTCCGTAGGGTTGTTCCAAGAACGTGAAGCGGCTAGCGTGCAACTAAGACATTCCTACGAGGGAATACTTATGAGTTTCTAATTTAAACGTAGCTAAACTACGTGTCCGAGCTCTACCGAATCGTTAACTAAACGATTCTATAAAGGTGTTATTGTTTTGATTCAGAATAACCAATCTATGGTTATTTGATCCCGTTTATAATCGGGATGAAAACTAAGTCTCAGGAACGACTTGGTTTCCGAGTGATTTAGGAAATATATTTACTAAGTCGCGTTAATCGTCGTGAATAGACATACGTAGGTGGATAGCGGTTCGTGTCATCGTGAATAGAATGCGTAGATGAAATGGTATGTATTCGAAATATCGTATATGATACGGTAATATACCGTTGTAGTTTTCGTAGGGTGGTAATAAATAAATACATATGTAGCTGAGGTCGTAACTCGCTTTGAACAATAACTACATATATATAATACATTTTTATTCTAGAGATATAATCTCTAATTGACGTTATGAGTCTTTGCAAAATAATAATGTTTGTTAAAATTATATTATATGGGAACATAAGTTTTGTTTTGTCCAAATATAAATATGTATTTACATATTCTTTCCCACCAAATATAGTATTTGTAGTAAATAGAGTTTATAAGAACTCTGGAAGTTTTAAAATTTCCAAGTAAAATTTTGTAAATAATGAAAACTTAACCAAAAATTCTTTGAATCATGTCTTGAATGTAATAAGAAAATACATATAAAACTTCTTCAAATAACATACCTTAAGGTTAAAACTCTTGAATGTGAATATATCGGTTCTTGTAAAACTCTTTAAAAGATATATATAACATTTGTAGAAAACCAAGGTTCCTAAATGTGCAAACTCATTAGATCATGTATCTAACTTGAATTTCGATAAGTGTAAGTTTTTATAACCAAAATACATTTTGTACGTCGGGTTTTTACGGAAAAATGGACAGAGTTTCCTCTGTTTTTGGACGATCCCGACAATCAGGTGTCGTTATATTCATCAAAATTCAGCAATCACTCAACAAACATTATATAAATTTTTCGTTAAATATATCCAAACGTCGAATATGAAACAAAATCACTAAGTGTAAAACCGTTAGTTAGTCGGGTCAAGCTCGGTTCTCGTATACTAATTAAAATCAAACGTAGACTAACTCGCTACGCTAACAACTTTACCGGGTCTTTCGTTGACTTCTGCTAACCGTATGTTGACTGAGTTGACTCGGTTTGACCCGATAGTTGACCGTCGTTGACTGAACCAAAACTGACTTTGACCACGGTTGACCGAACCGTTGACCAGTTGACCCGGACCCCAAAATTCTGACTGTTGACCAGTTTTGATCGCTTGTGACCCGTTGTTGACCGAACTACCCTCGATCCGAACCACTGATGACCCACAACTAATCAAACGAACCGAAACTCTTACCCGAGCCGAAACACATGTGTGGACGGAAACCAACTTATCCAAAACTGAAACACAACAACGATTACCACCACCGCCGCGGCTCGGTTGCCGTCGGTGAACCTCCACCGGCGTTGTTTTTTTGTCAGAATCCACCAAAACAAAAGCAAAAGAACCCGATTAACAAGGTAGCACGACTAGATCTGTGAAAAGGTTGAGCATTGGTTGACTTACCGAAGACATCGTCATCATCATCACAGCGGCTGCCGGATCCCCTCTGCTCGTCGATCATCGGAAAACGGCTCTCTGCCGTCGTCGTTGAGCCACCCGCCGCCGTCATCAACCTACGCTCTCTCTCTCTCTCTCTCTCTCGTCGGGTTTCTCTCTCTCCTGTATCTCCGATTTCTGTCTTCTCGTTTCTCGCCACTGTGTATCGTCGCTGGAGGTGTGCGTGGCCGAAGATCAGGAGGTTTGTAGGTGTGGTGAGGTTGAGGGAGAAGGTGGTTGAGTGCTGTGGGGTGTTGTCGCCGGAGAAGAGGGCGCCGGCAGCCCGTTGCCGGCCCTGTGCTGATCGGACAGGAGATCGAGAGAAGGGGTAACAGGTTGTGAGTGTTGTGTTTGTTTGTGATATTGCAAATGTATGAGAATTGAGTCTGCACATCATGTGTGGTTAAAAAAAATATATAGATTGATAAAAAGGAATGGATGTGGGGTCACATGTAGGTGACCGTATGGGTTTCATAGGGTATGGTCAACTTGCATTGGAAACATCTAAAATAAGGCCATACATTTAAGAAAGTATGGTGGCGTGAAGTAGGCTCCATGAAGTGATGATTTAGTTTATCTAAGACCACAAGATTTAATGATGGAGTTGGTTTGTTCATGGGATTATTTTATGCAGCCAAATTAAACCAAAGTGAGGTGATGGTTGTTTGTCATGTGTAAAAAGGCATGGGTTTTACATTTTAATATAGCTTGATGCCATGTTAGAGTGTGGGTGTTTGAATAGATGTTTAAATAAACAAATAAAAAAAATATGGTGTGAAGGAAGGTATTTATTATCTTTTATATATATATGGATATATAAACCATTTTATTTGTTTCCTAAAAAAAACAATTGATATGGGTATTCATGCCCATGCAAACGTTGACCAGTAAGAAAAGAAAGGAACATGGTATGTTCCATCCATTATTTTCCTTAACATTAGAGTATTTATGTTTCTATTCATGAAACAACTTTGTAGTTATTATTCTTAGTGATTTTCACAAGATAACGGATGTATTATTTTAAAAGCGTGTGCGTAGTTTGTCATTTTTAAGTCTGTTTCTCGATCTGTTTTCAACCGCGGACGTTAAAAATTCGTAAGCGAAGCCAGATATACCGAAGAGTTTTTACGTTATTACGCGTGTCTGACGCTTCCGTTGCGTTGCCGATGCGTTCCTGCAGTCGCGTTTTCGTTCACGTATGCGCTTCGTGATATTCGAAAGCATAATATTTTCGCAAAATCAAACTCCTATGTATAAAACATACGTATAAAATTCGTATTTGTCGGCGTTGTCAGAAGTTTGTACGGTGTCAGTTCGTTATCGCTTAATATTCAGCACATTTCCCGAAAATCACTATACGCGCATTTTAAATTTAGATAGTCGTTCCTAGGCATTCCAATAACCTAATTAAGCTAATTCGTGTCTTAAACACTATTTGTTATCGCCTAAACGTTTGGTTATCGCGTAATTAGAAGCCGTTAATTACCGGTTGTCACATTCTCCCCCTGTTGCAGAAATTTCGTCCTCAAATTTAGTGTATGTTATCTCCTCAAAGTTGTGTCGTTCCTAGGTAAGTCCGAATAATACCAAAGTGAATGACCGCGTAATCGAATCAAAACTGATTCAGATTTTGTGAGTGTAAAGACATTTTGCATCGGTAGGAACCCAACGGTTCAACTGAGTTTGTTCTAGAAATCGATGTCAAGTGAACGAGATGTTGTGATACTATCACCAATGTGACTAGCTTTACCAGATTCAACAAAAGAGGAAATTCAACCAATGGAATTCCAAATGAACGTTCACAACTGCAATCAATTTTTGAAACAACAGAATATAATACCAACGGAATCTAGCGTTGGTTGTTGTATAAGTGAAACTCGAATTCAACAAACTCAAATAAGTAGAATCGTAAAAATGATTTATCAACTCTTGAACCATTAATGAATAAAATCAACGTGTTGCAAGGATACACCGAAATGAAATACAACCGAACCTGGTGTATCATCGTCTTAATACATAATTGCATTAAGACTATTTAAATGATGTGTCAAACGAAAAGCATAAATAGTTACGCATGAAACGGCTGATCGTGATTAGCACAAGCTACAAGTTAATACCAACACCACAAGGTGTCGTAGCGAATGAAATGTTTCAATAATAGTGGTGATCGAACAAGCATCACCGTGTTTTGCATGAAACGCTCGATCATGATTAGCCCAAGCTACAAGTTCGTTCCGACACCACAAGGTGTCGTAGTGATTGAAATAATTTTGGTGATCAAACAAATATCACCATGTTTGAAATTAAATGAAGGCTCAACGAAGTAAATTTGAACGCTCGTTCCAACAAATCCCATATGATTTTCAATTTTTAATGAAACAAATAAACAATGTTTTCGAACGAAGATGAAAAGCAATGAATATCACAAAATGTTCGATCAACGATGAAAGAATCGTTAAGATGTACACCGAAATATGACATAAATTTGTGTACCATTATCTTAGCACACGATTGTGTTAAGATTGCTTTAATATGATAAATTAACAAAGCGGATTTAATATCAATTAAACTAATAAATAATCAAATCCGTACATGAGGTGAACAACGAGATTAGCGCAAGCTTCAAACTTGTGAAAAACGTCACCACAAGGTGATCGTGATCAGAGAAACGATTCAATGAAGTCGAAGACCAAACAAGCCTGTTACGGTTCAAAACAAATGAAGTGCTTGTTGGTATTATTTTGAATATGATGGCCTCAATCCATCATATGGAACCTTGAATCGAACGTGTATCACAAGCAAGTTCAAACAATTGAACTTGGTTTAGGCGTAATTCAACAATAAGTGTATGTATTGACAAGAAAGTTTCGGCATGGTTACAACGAAAAACCATGTATACCACTCAAAAGAAAATGAGTTTTCAAAGAAATCCGTTGACTCGATACCAAGGAGTCAACATTTTGCAATAATACGGGTCGTCTAGAATACAATGCAAAGATTTAGTATAGCGAAATAATATATGAGATGTTGACAAAACAACCATTCGAAGTGAAACCACATGCGTAGCAAACAATGCATGTGTAGCGTACGAATTTGTCAAGAAATAAGCAATGAATGTTCGCTATCATGAAATAAAATCTTGGTGATGCAATGACCATTAGACGGAGTAGAAATGCAAAAATCTACTCACCATATGCAAGAAGTCGAAATTTCAACAAAAGAAATTTATGGACTTTACCTGGAATTTCGCGTGATCACCATTTTTTAGTTGACCTTACCATGGAATGTCGAACATAGCGTAATCGCCATAAATGAAATAGGGGGAATGCGAAGACGTGTGACTTCTTTTGCAGCGCCAACAATTGTGAGTCTCTTCAGACTAAGTATCGACTGTTGTGAAATCTTCTCCCGCTGACGAGATTAGCATCATTGTTGTCGTGTCCATTTGTGTTTTCCCGGAGGCCTTGCCTCGAAAGTCGTGTGTGATATACTTCGACGTCCGCTGACGTATAGTTTAAGTTTCATGTGCACTCGCGCACTAGCATTTTTTTTTCACGTAGATTACCTGCTAGGGTAATTAAAATAACATAGACGACATAATATGATGGCGTGTGCTCGAGTTTATAGTCGCAGTTCCTACGTAATGACCTTTAATGGATTTTGACATAAATTCTCACAAAGGTCCTAGATGCATGTTATCAAAACTCTCAAGGTTTTGCTTACTGTATGTAATCGTTTCGTGCATCGTGTATCAAACGCAACTCTTGTGCATGTTTAAAATCAAAACAGTTGACTCATTGTTCTTGGCAACGGTTGGAACCCATATTCGAGTCTTAGGCGTTCTATATGTGCTCAATTCTTGATATCTAAGTCCCAGAGGAAAGTGAGGTTAAAGCCTAGGTATCTCTAAAGAAACCTAATTCGCTGTAACCTATAGCTCTGATACCAATCTGTCACACCCCGAAATATCAGAGCTGGCGTGATTGGACCGGTATCTTCATTGCACAGCGGAAGCAAATAAGCTAAAGACTTCTAGAAATTGAACGCCACTAAGTACTCGAATCTCCAATAGGTTCTCCTATTCCAACCGTTCCATAGTTTTGAAAATGCAACCCGAGAAAGAACATGCGAAAAAGTCAACATAAAGTTAAGCGAGTTCATAGTTTGTTTTGAAAAGATTTAAAATAAATCTTTTTGATAACCGGTTTCAAAGTTGTTGAGAAAATATAGTAAAATTATTTTCTTGGCATGATATATGAAAAACTGTGAGTCTAGCCCACAATAGTCTTTGTGCATTGCACGAGAGAGAATGGGCCGAGCCCAAACGAACCTTTGTAAGCAGGATCAGCGCTTCCTCTTACTTAGGTATAACTTGAAAACCGTTACTAAAGTTTGTAAATCCATGTACTTGTGAGTTTACATCAAATGAATCTTAAAAACATTTGAAAATTCAGTTTATAAGTAGGTATGTAATGCGTCTATGAACATGTTGATCATTAATGTGTAGCTAAGACATTAATATGTGTGCCGACATAGTAAGCACTCAACCCGGTAGACGATTTAAGTGTCGATTCACTTCGACAGGGACACAAAAGCACTCTAAGTGGCCGCACAAGGACCGTGAGTGGGGCTCGCCCGTACCCGATAGATCTACCCCCTGTTCCGTGGTCCTTAAAAGGATTAATGGTGCCTAAGTTAGCGCCTATTCGCACGTGATCCAAGAGTTCATTCCATAGCTTAATCATACCCTAGCTAATATGTATTTCAAAAGAAAAAGGGGGACATAAACCCATTGGGTTGTCTCGTTGTTCGTACGCAGAACAACCCAGTCCCGTTGT
Source organism: Helianthus annuus (assembly GCF_002127325.2). Taxonomy (NCBI): domain Eukaryota; kingdom Viridiplantae; phylum Streptophyta; class Magnoliopsida; order Asterales; family Asteraceae; genus Helianthus; species Helianthus annuus. Next base: position 130,653,207 of record NC_035435.2, on the reverse strand, counting down.
AGTAACTAGGACATTCCTGTCACTAGTCATGAAAATCATGCACGTTTGTGAAAATGCGCGTTTGTTTTGTAAAACCGGTATGTTTAGTATAAACCGTTCGTAAACCATTTGAGTTCCTTGAAATCCATTCGCAGTATGGTTTAGAAATATTTTTGCAAAACTTGCATGTCTTTCCACCCCCGAAAACATTTATAAAAATGTAAAACAGTAAAAAGTGGGGGTTATGAACTCACCGGACTCCCATGTGCAATGTTAGCTTAGCGTGATTCCGTAGGGTTGTTCCAAGAACGTGAAGCGGCTAGCGTGCAACTAAGACATTCCTACGAGGGAATACTTATGAGTTTCTAATTTAAACGTAGCTAAACTACGTGTCCGAGCTCTACCGAATCGTTAACTAAACGATTCTATAAAGGTGTTATTGTTTTGATTCAGAATAACCAATCTATGGTTATTTGATTCCGTTTATAATCGGGATGAAAACTAAGTCTCAGGAACGACTTGGTTTCCGAGTGATTTAGGAAATATATTTACTAAGTCGCGTTAATCGCCGTGAATAGACATACGTAGGTGGATAGCGGTTCGTGTCATCGTGAATAGAATGCGTAGATGAAATGGTATGTATTCGAAATATAGTATATGATACGGTAATATACCGTTGTAGTTTTCGTAGGGTGGTAATAAATAAATACATATGTAGCTGAGGTCGTAACTCGCTTTGAACAATAACTACATATATATAATACATTTTTATTCTTGAGATATAATCTCTAATTGACGTTATGAGTCTTTGCAAAATAATAATGTTTGTTAAAATTATATTATATGGGAACATAAGTTTTGTTTTGTCCAAATATAAATATGTATTTACATATTCTTTCCCACCAAATATAGTATTTGTAGTAAATAGAGTTTATAAGAACTCTGGAAGTTTTAAAATTTCCAAGTAAAATTTCGTAAATAATGAAAACTTAACCAAAAATTCTTTGAATCATGTCTTGAATGTAATAAGAAAATACATATAAAACTTCTTCAAATAACATACCTTAAGGTCAAAACTCTTGAATGTGAATATATCAGTTCTTGTAAAACTCCTTAAAAGATATATATAACATTTGTAGAAAACCAAGGTTCCTAAATGTGCAAACTCATTAGATCATGTATCTAACTTGAATTTCGATAAGTGTAAGTTTTTATAACCAAAATACATTTTGTACGTCGGGTTTTTACGGAAAAATGGACAGAGTTTCCTCTGTTTTTGGACGATCCCGACAATCAAGTGTCGTTATATTCATCAAAATTCAGCAATCACTCAACAAATATTATACAAATTTTTCGTTAAATATATCAAAACGTCGAATATGAAACAAAATCACTAAGTGTAAAACCGTTAGTTAGTCGGGTCGAGCTCGGTTCGCGTATACAAAATCACTAAGTGTAAAACGTTGACTCGGTTTGACCCGATAGTTGACCGCCGTTGACTGAACCAAAACTGACTTTGACCACGGTTGACCGAACCGTTGACCAGTTGACCCGGACCCCAAAATTCTGACTGTTGACCAGTTTTGACCGCTTGTGACCCGTTGTTGACCGAACTACCCTCGATCCGAACCACTGCTGACCCACAACTAATCAAACGAACCGAAACTCTTACCCGAGCCGAAACACATGTGTGGACGGAAACCAACTTATCCAAAACTGAAACACAACAACGATTACCACCACCGCCGCGGCTCGGTTGCCGTCGGTGAACCTCCACCGGCGTCGTTTTTTTTGTCAGAATCCACCAAAACAAAAGCAAAAGAACCCGATTAACAAGGTAGCACGACTAGATCTGTGAAAAGGTTGAGCATTGGTTGACTTACCGAAGACATCGTCATCATCATCACAGCAGCACAGCGGCTGCCGGATCCCCTCTGCTCGTCGATCATCGGAAAACGGCTCTCTGCCGTCGTCGTTGAGCCACCCGCCGCCGTCATCAACCTACGCTGTCTCTCTCTCTCTCTCGTCGGGTTTCTCTCTCTCCTGTATCTCCGATTTCTGTTGATGTGTGTAAAATGCAACATATAAAACACATCAATTAAGGCATAAAACTAACCCTTTTTAAGTACTAATGTTGGAAAAAGAGTGTTTTTGTCTTCCTTTTGTATTTTCAGGATGAAATGAGCTCAAAATCACAAAAGAAGCAAAAAGACCACTAATTCTACCATAAATACAAGAAAAGGGACAAAAGTAAACTGCCCGGACCCTCAACGGCACCTCCCAAGACAAAGAGAAGAGAACAGAAGTCTGAACACGCCCCGTGTCCAGTGAACACGGGGGCGTGCCCAGGAAGCAGCAGAAAAGACAAACCAGTAGAAGCTTCCATTGCTCACCACGGGGCCGTGCCCAGCGGACACGGGGGCGTGTTGAAAGTACAGCAGGCGCATTAATTGTAATTCGCAATTACAATTAATGAAGAGAGAGAATGTCAGACGGGCACGGGGCCGTGTCCAGCGGACACGGGGCCGTGTCCAGCGTTCTGTTCAGCCTATAAATAGAGGAGCTTGGTTTCATTCTCTCTCATCCCTTGGCACACCACCTCTCTCACACTTCATCCACCACCCATCACCACCATAACACCATCATCCACCACCATCATCCATTGTCCATCATAGAGTGTGTGAGTCGTCTCGGGATCCAAGATTGATCGTAAGAGTTCTTGACAATCAAGGCCATGTTTGCCTAAGTCTCTTACATCACTTGGTGAAGACAAGTGTTTAGTATAATACTTTTTATTTTTAATCTTTTGCACTTTTTATTTGGTTTTGTATTAATGACTTTAATAACTAGTTACTTATGTTGAAGGTGATCTTTCCTTATCGTTTGTCCGTGGTGTCTTGGCATTATTTTACTGTCTATATAAAATAAAAGATTTTCACCATTCATATCTCCACGGTCTATATGGAGGTATGTTGGCTACCTGGTCGGGGGTTAAGGGAACGGTTTGGTAAAGGTCTTGCCCTTGTTCAGCGTTTAGAGGTCCTGCTTGGGACCTGGGTCAAATTTAGTAGGATCTCCTTCAATGCCCATAGGTATTGGATGGCGGGGATCCAAACTCTTTGACCCCCTCATAAGCTAACTACTATTAATACTATAATCCGGCTATTTAGGACTGTATCCCTGCTGACTCAGACTACTTAGCCGAGGGTAACGTCACCGCCGAAAACGGGGCCTACCATAATTTGCATTAATAACTTAATTCATTATCTTTCAATAATCCGACCCTTTAGGATTGTATCCTTGCTGACTCAAACTACTGGGTTGAGGGTAACGTCGCCTTCGAAAAAGGGGCCTACTACAATAACTAAGATAATCTCTTAAACAAGTGCAAAAGTGCGAAAATAATCAAAGGTTATACTAATACACGTGTCGGATCCAAGTGATTCATCTTGTCTATCTGTTTTTATTTTATTTTTATTTTTCAGCATTTAGTTAGTTTTTATTTTTCTTAGTTTAAAACATTTTTCTAACTTTTTGATTTGATTAGACGTTGAGGATAAACCGGTATTAAAAGCTCTTGTGTCCTTGGACGACCTCGGTATCTTACAAACACTATACTACGTCCACGATGGGTGCACTTGCCCATATGTGTGCTTAGTGTTAGTAAATATCGTGTTTTATAAATTTAAAACTTGGCTAAAAGTGTAAAAAAGGCTTAATTAAACATCTAAAAACATATATACACTAACACGCATCACTGTCTTCTCGTTTCTCGCCACTGTGTATCGTCGCTGGAGGTGTGCGTGGCCGAAGATCAGGAGGTTTGTAGGTGTGGTGAGGTTAAGGGAGAAGGTGGTTGAGTGCTGTGGGGTGTTGTCGCCGGAGAAGAGGGCGCCGGCAGCCCGTTGCCGGCCCTGTGCTGGTCGGACAGGAGATCGAGAGAAGGGGTAACAGGTTGTGAGTGTTGTGTTTGTTTGTGATATTGCAAATGTATGAGAATTGAGTCTGCACATCATGTGTGGTTAAAAAAATATATAGATTGATAAAAAGGAATGGATGTGGGGTCACATGTAGGTGACCGTATGGGTTTCATAGGGTATGGTCAACTTGCATTGGAAACATCTAAAATAAGGCCATACATTTAAGAAAGTATGGTGGCGTGAAGTAGGCTCCATGAAGTGATGATTTAGTTTATCTAAGACCACAAGATTTAATGATGGAGTTGGTTTGTTCATGGGATTATTTTATGCAGCCAAATTAAACCAAAGTGAGGTGATGGTTGTTTGTTATATGTAAAAAGGCATGGGTTTTACATTTTAATATAGCTTGATGCCATGTTAGAGTGTGGGTGTTTGAATAGATGTTTAAATAAACAAATAAAAAAAATATGGTGTGAAGGAAGGTATTTATTATCTTTTATATATATATGGATATATAAACCATTTTATTTGTTTCCTAAAAAAAACAATTGATATGGGTATTCATGCCCATGCAAACGTTGACCAGTAAGAAAAGAAAGGAACATGGTATGTTCCATCCATTATTTTCCTTAACATTGGAGTATTTATGTTTCTATTCATGAAACAACTTTGTAGTTATTATTCTTAGTGATTTTCACAAGATAACGGATGTATTATTTTAAAAGCATGTGCGTAGTTTTTCATTTTTAAGTCTGTTTCTCGATCTGTTTTCAACCACGGACGTTAAAAATTCGTAAGCGAAGCCAGATATACCGAAGAGTTTTTACGTTATTACGCGTGTCTGACGCTTCCGTTGCGTTGCCGATGCGTTCCTGCAGTCGCGTTTTCGTTCACGTATGCGCTTCGTGATATTCGAAAGCATAATATTTTCGCAAAATCAAACTCCTATGTATAAAATATACGTATAAAATTCGTATTTGTCGGCGTTGTCAGAAGTTTGTACGGTGTCAGTTCGTTATCGCTTAATATTCAGCACATTTCCCAAAAATCACTATACGCGCATTTTAAATTTAGATAGTCGTTCCTAGGCATTCCAATAACCTAATTAAGCTAATTCGTGTCTTAAACACTATTTGTTATCGCCTAAACATTTGGTTATCGCGTAATTAGAAGCCGTTAATTACCGGTTGTCACACAAAACACATCTTCTGATCATTCCTGAAGCTCCCAAGTGTTCTTCTATAATCCTAAGTCGTGCATTAAGCCTCTGTAAGTATGCCAAACCTTCTATGGCTTTGTTTTTGCTTAGTTTAGCCTAAAAGTCAATCCGTCGTAACTAACGATTGACTTTGAGATAAATCACGAATGGTCCAGTGAATTGTCGAATCAAAAGTAGTTATGTGTTGGTATTTATGTGGGTAATAAACCCCTAAAAGGGTTCCCTCTGATCACCACTCTAGCTAGTTCAAATAACGAGTCAAACATGCTTAGAAAAAGTCAACAGAAAGCCATTTTGCGATTTTACATATAATCTGTAATGTAGGTGATATGTAACCTGTTTTGATGTTCATAAAACATGATATTAAGTATATAAACTTGTCTAAGCTCGTTTGATTCGGCCATTTGCTATATTGACCCGGTTCGGAGACGAATGTCGCAAAAGTTTGACTTTTGCTTTGACTTCAGTTCTGACCTGTTTTAGTGCAATGTAGATATGTCTTAGGACTCTCTTAGGACCAGGTCACGTGATGGTATCACCCTCTGTGACCGGTTCGTTGTTTGTCCGAGTCTTTTACACATTTCCGTTAAATGCTTAAAAGTTGACCGTAACGCTCTTTTTAAAATAAAACGAGAATTTCGGACACGTGAAGGGACCATAACCTTGCTTACTAAATTCTAAGCATGTCCCTAAAGTTTCACGTTAATCCGAGGTCTAGAATAGGAGTTATGCTAAAAAGCGCAATTAAAGGAAACTTTTGTAATAAACGGCGCGATTAGCATAACGCCTACCTAAACCAAGATTTCGACACCAAACCTTTTACTCACTGTTGTAAAATAATATTTTGGGATTTTTAAAGATTTTTAATTAATTTTAACCTGCTCATAACCTGCGGTTATGGCTACGGTTCGGTAAATACCGAATATGCCCTTTTCGGCCAAAACTTGAGTTCTACAAGGTCTTTTGACCCGATTCCAGTTGCTACTGATTTTAAATAATAAAGAAAGTATTTTGGACTTTATAAACTGAACGGGAAACTCATATTTCCTGTAGAACTCAGAAAGCCCTTTAAAAGTCCTTTAAAATGACCGAAATACCCCTACGGGGCATAAAATGAACTTAAACTCGTTACGGGCATCACGGAAGGTATCCTACTGATACCACAACCTCTTTAAGGCATATTGACGTTGGAAACAAGTGTAGGACTCTTACGGTTACCCGTTGCGCGCGCGGTTCGGCTTATGTAACTAGTTTACATAAATTAGCCGATACGGGTCAAACCATATTATTTTGACCCCTAAATCCAGAGTGTGAATATTAAACCCATATAAAACTAGCCTTCAAACTTGTTGGGTTGGAATCACATTCCATTCCTGGTTTTCTCCTTTCACGCGATTAAACCGTATCTATCCTTGAAACTGACCGGTCTAGGCTACGGCTAATATAAAGACCCGTTAGGATTCTAATAGGTTATTTTAAAACCTTCGTTTCAGAATAGGAGCCCAGCAAAAGATATCTGTGATTTAATCAATTAAGGACTGTACTTGCAAAGGTAAATACTTTTAACTTATTTTCCGTTATACGGGCTTGGGTTACGGTATATATAAAATACCGCTTGATCGAGCATCAAATCTTCCATCGTTTGGAGGTTAATTGAATAATTTGATCGGCTCGTTTAAACAGTCTTGTTACTTAAAAGCCTTTGGGGGGTTAATGACCATGTCCCGGATATCCTTGGCAGCATTTTACGAAATGGCCACGACCTTGACATCCGGGTGTAGGCGTACACCCGGCATTATGTCCATAATTATAAAGGCATAGCCGTTGGTTACCCGCCACGGTGTTATATGCTATGTGGTTTGTCTATTGATCTTTAACCCGGACTAGATCCGGGCTACCGAACGCAAAAGGAACATGTAATTCGTTCACAAGATTATAATATTAAATAATTCTCCCAAGTTATAAAAGAATTTGTGCCTTGTGCAATCAAATCAATTTTAATAAACATTTTACAAAAGTGTCGGTTGAATGTATTTACCAGTGTAAACTGACGTATTTTTCCAAAAAGATTAAGTGCAGGTACTACACGTAATCGGCTGGCTATAGCTCCTTAGCATCCTAAAGAGTCTCGCAAGCTTTTGAAGCCTTGTCTGTTGAACAATACTTTTTATTATTTTGATCCTCCTGTGGATACCATTCAACTATTTGTGATACATTCGATATTACAATCAATGGTTGGATTATATTTATCTTTATGCTTCCGCTGTGCATTCATATATTGTGTGGTTTGACTATATTGTTGCCAACTACGTCACGGTAATCCCCCACCGGGCCCACCGGTGTTACACGTGGAAATCGGGGTGTGACAGAGGTGCCTTTGCTCCTAGGCGAACCAGACAATTGACGGTACGCGTCAGATGGTCCTTGGTCGCTCATACTGTGAACTAACGAATAGTCAGATAACATATAACAAGAAAATACAATTATGCACGTATTTCTGTAATTTATTTCCTAACACTTCGAATTTTGATGTCAGCAGAACACTTCTGTGGCTGAATCAGTGGCATAGCTCTGATACCACCTTCTGTCACAGCCCCCGATCCCTAATTTCCGGGGACGGGCGGCCGTGAGCCAGTTCTGGTGGTATCTCATTATTATCAATTTGGCAGCGGAAATTTCATCAGGACCGTAGTTACGAAATATTTAATCAGAGTAAAATACCACATTTCCATAACATTAAACACATGGGTAAAACCCAAGTTTTCAGTACACACTTTTCATAGGAATCAATCCTATTTTTATTTAAGAAAAACATCTATTTCTTTTAGGTAACTTTATTGCCACTTTTCCAAGCCTTCAGTGCTGTCCAACTGGCTTCTATTTGGCTTTCACATTTTGTTATCTGAAACGCGTTTTAAAAATATTTTGTCAGTGGGAAATACTGGTGAGTGAATCCCAGTTTAATCAAGTTTAAATAAAAAGTCACAGTGAACAGTATTGAGGGCGCATCCGCGATTACATTTGTTTCCAAGTTATATCAATTACCACCACACGGTAATGTCGTCCGACTTATGGTTATGTTACTCCTTTACCAGGTGGTCACAAATTTTGTATACAAAACCCCAAATTTACCGACTGTAATTGTATTCTTACAAATACTCAATAACTGCTATTCGCATGGAAAAGTATTTAAGGTTTTGTAAAAACAGTTAACAAAAAGAGGATTACTCACATTGCTGTTTTAGGGTTTTCAGTAAGGATTTCCTGGGAATAATCTATAAATTACACAAATGCACGCGTGTTAGTATAATAACCCATTTTAACATTAGTAATACCCTCCCCGAGACGGCATTCCAACGACTACGTCGGGCAGAACCACGACTGCCGTTACGGAACCCTGGATAAATCGGGCAGAGTATCTAATATGTCTCCAGGGGTTATGATACTTACATCGTAGCAGAACCTCGCTATTTAGGGGGTATAATAACCGAGTAGTACTTCTACTATTCAGAAATTTGAGATTGAGAAATGAAAATGAGCGAATTCGACTGAGATCCGATGCGTTCTATTTATAGGGGCTGAAATCGTCTTTCACGCGGCCCGCGTAAAGGTAAGCTCAGGCTTACGCGGCCCGCGTCAAACCTCGGTCAACGCGTAGCTTAGCTGGGTCATCACATAGGTCTGCCGGGTGTTGGGCCACGTGGCCGCACCGGGTTTTGCCACCATTTTGATCTCACGCGGCCCGCGTAAGGGTAAGCTTAAGCTTACGCGGCCCGCCTAAACTAAAGAAATCAACGAAATCAGGTCTAACCTTGATACCGCCCGCGTAAGGTTGGGGTGGGGTCCTACGCGGCCCGCCTCAACTTAATATTTCTTGTTTTAATTATTTTTAAATGTTATTTTGTATTTCGGGCTCGGTTTGTACACACAGGGTATATTTAAAGACATATATGAATATTTTAAAATATATTAGGGTGTCGGAAAAATTGTGTCGGTTTTATTGAGGATTGTTACAGCTTATCACCCTCAAACTGATGGACAAAGTGAAAGGATGATTCAGACTTTGGAAGACATGCTCAGAGCTTGTGTAATAGATTTTGAAGGAAATTAGGACGATCACTTGCTATTAATAGAATTCTCTTACAACAATAGTTATAATACAAGCATTAATGTTGCTCCATTTGAAGCACTTTATGGACGAAAGTGTCGAACTCCAGTATGTTGGCCAGAAATAGGAGAAAAGCAATTGTCAGGTCCCAAGATTGTGCAAGAAACAACTGAAAAAATAATTCAAGTCAAGGAAAGACTGAAAACAGCCCGAGATCGACAAAAGAGTTATGCAGATAATCTTCGAAAGCCATTAGAATTTCAAGTTGGAGAGAAAGTGCTACTAAAAGTTTCTCCTTGGAAAGGAGTAGTCCGATTCGGTAAGAAAGGAAAATAAAGCCCAAGGTACGTTGGACCTTTAAAGTTATCAAGCGAATAGGACCAGTAGCTTATCTGCTACAGTTACCCTAAGAAATGACTGGTGTACATGATGTATTCATGTATGTAACCTAAAGAGATGTTTAGCTGTCAAATCATTAATAGTACCTCTTCAAGACATAGAGGTAAATGAGAAACTAAAGTTTGTTGAGAAGCATCTACAAATTGAAGATAGAAAGATTAAGAATCTCAAGCATAAGAGATTAGTTCTGGTCAAAGTGAAATGAGATTCGAAAAGAGGAGCAGAATATACATGAGAACTAGAATCGGAAATGAAATGAAAGTATCCTTACTTATTTCAATGAATCTCGAGGACGAGATTTAAAACAAGGTAGGAAGGATGTAACAACCCTCAAAAAGGTCCCACAACACTACGTAATCGAAACCCTGAACTTGTACGACGAAAACTAGCATGAAAAAATGAAAAAAATAAGGTTTTTATGATCCTCGCGGGTCGCGACATACTCTTAAGGGTCCCTCGCGGGGTGTGAGACTCTGAGATTCATCTGAGACACGTTTGGTATATGTGTCATCCACGTGTCAAACCTACAGTAGTGACTAATGCCACCTATGCCCTAGCTAGACTCTCTCGTGGGTCGCGAGAGAGTAACCTCAACTTATTGCGGGGCGCGAGAATCCCTAAATTTAGTTATAAATTGAGCGTGAATAGTAAGTGATTTAACCCTGATCACTGGTACGATGCGCTGTCCGATCGATCTGAAACCCATCAACGGATGTCAAAGTGCTGCCTGGATAAGGCTATACTTTGTTAACTACGTTGGGGTTTTGATCTCGTGATTTATTATTAAAGTTTGAAGTGGGTTAATACACTAATACGTGTTGCATTGTGTTTTTATTAGGAAACCGGGCGTATTACCAGGAGGCTATAGTGATAAACCCTAAATCTGCAATGTGAGTCATTCTTTTTTTATCAAATGCTTTGCAAAACCTTAAATGCTTTTCAGTTATATTTACAGTGATTAAGTCTTTCTATTCTGAAATTACTGCCGGTATGTGGGGCACTACTTGATAATCTTCACTATCGGGACTGCCGAATGAGTGATATGACCACCGTCACATCGGAACTACCACTGAGTGACAAATACTGATTTGAGTAATTGATAGATATAAACAAATGTAAAAACTCTTAATGCTGTAAATTATAACAATGTGTCTATACAAATGAATGAACTCACCAGTATTTTTCGCTGATAAAATGTTTTTAAACGCGTTTCAGGTAACTTACTGTAAAGGTAAAAGAAGCATGCTATGAAGCACTGAAGGCTTAAAGAAAGTGGCCATGATTATCCGAATAAAGAAAAGAAAGTGTGTTTTGTCAAATAGGGTTTATCCCTATAAAAACCTTTTATTGTAATATGGGTTTTATCCCAGTTGTTTAATATTAAACTTTGGTGTTTTACAAACTCTGAATTTTTCTTACGGTCCTGATAAATTTTCCGCTGCAAAATTAATAAACACCGATACCACCTGCATCTGCTCACAACTCCAGTCCAGGATGGGGTCGGGGGCTGTGACAGCGAAAGCAAAAGATATGAAAATCTTTGAACTTGAGAAGAGGATTTAGATCGATGATAAAAATAGCTGAGGTTTGAATGATATGTATAAGTAAAAGGGTAAAACAAATTATTATTTTTTTTCAAAAAATTCAATTGATAGTTTTTTGGGGTGAGCCCCCTTTTCCAACTACTCTTTGCCTTGTTAAAGGCTTGGCAAAACTTTCTTTGGCACCCGGCTACGGCGTCCATGAGGCAGTGGTGGTGGAGCTAAATTTTTTTTCTATGGTGTTATTTTTTTGGTATTTGGATTTAACAAGCTGGTGTCAAAATTTTTGGGTTGAGTCAGATTGAATAACATAAAAAAGCCTAATATCATAATAAAAATGCAATGTACTTGTAGAAACTTCTTGTAGAATTAGATTAGCCACCAAACGAAAAAAACGAGAAATTTGGGAGGAAAAACGAGGTTGGTACAATTTTATAAGACTATGTTGCGGTTTAACTAAACCCACTGTCACATCACCATCTCATCATTGCCATTAACTATGTGTTTTTTTTAACAGCAAATTTATATCACTGACGGACTCTACTAGAGTAATATCGTGCCACCAGCGAAACCACCCGATCATATCCATCTCCACTAGGCATAATGTTTATAACCAATTCAGGAGGAAACCCAATAAATATGATAAAAACCCTCCTATAGGAATTGAGCCCAAGACCTATTGGTCTCAAAACATTATCCCAACTTAAGATGCCACTAGGCTATAAAACCATAGGCCCATTAACTATGTGTTGTGGGGTTAAGTAAACACCCAATTCCAATAACTAAAAACACAAATAAATAAAATAAAAAAATGACATGTGATTGGTTTCCACATCTATGGGTTTCACCATCATTCCCATTAACATATTTAATGGGTTAACGAATTCACGACACCCAACTACCGTTAACTAGCCAGTGTAGGTTAACTGTCACCAATGTCTTATGTGACATTGATAATGGGTTGCTTGTGAACCCACAATACCAAATCTAATGCTTCAAATGTTGTTAACGAGTGACCAATGAATTTGATTTCACTAGAAAAGAGAGTATAATCGTGTCGCAAATTCAGAACAAATAAACAGTTTAATCAAAGTTAAAATATTATTGAAGAAAGGATTATAAAATTATAGAATCTTGAGCGAATATATTAACCCGCATTTCTAATTTTATTTTATGATTATCGCAAGTAGTTCACAATATATATAAAAATCAACCAACAAAATTTCCATAACTATAAACTAATCAAGCACCAAAGGATTGTATTCTCTTCTATGCACATTAAACCACACAACCCATCCAAAAACCTTTTGACCCTATCTACATCCATCTTTGACTTTTGAGTTCATGTGCACCTAACTCAACCATGTCTATTTTTCCGCCAAACTTCTAAAATATACACACCAACCCCTGAGCTCTCACCTATTTACATTCATCCCCCTCAACTTATTTAACACCTCTCACTGCCTATAACCTGAGCTGCCCGGTTGGGTCGGGTACCGGATAGCAAACGGGTCTGTTGTATCCGGGGTAAATAAATAACCCGAATTCTCCATTCTTTGACTTCTGATTTCATTTTGAACTTCATCTTCCGGCGACTTAACAAACTTCATCTGCATGTTCAATGCCGGATCAAGAGAAGTCGAGTTCGGCGGGTTAGGGTGGTTTACGGTATCCGGTACTCCGAATGGTCCTAGACTCACCCAATCGAAGTTCCCTGTATCGAATTTTCGAATGTCCACCTTTTGATCTTCTTCGTTAAAGTTTAGAAACCTGTCGTCGATCGCGGGAAGTGAATCAAGCCCGCCATCGAAATGGGCCGATGATGATGTCGGAGAGCCTTGGCTCTGTTCGATGCTCGGTCCACCGGAAATCGATTTCTCAGCGCTTGAGTTCTTCTTGTAAATTCGGCAAAGCACCCAATCATCCAACTGAAAAAAAAAAAGTTGAGCTCAATAAAAGCATTTTTTATAAAACCGGAACAACCTTCACTGGTCGAACCTGTTCAACCAGGGTTGGACCTAAAATATCTATACCTAATAAATAAATAACGTCACGTTATGTGCTACAATTTTGAGAATCCAAGATTCACTTTTTCGGTTTTCTTATTTCGTATTCTATATCTTATTTTTGTAAATTATCTCAAAATATCGTTTAATAATTCCTAAATCTTTATTACTACTTAATTAAATTTTAATATTTCTTTATTCAGTAATAAACGGGTTTGTATCCTAGTTTATAATAAGCATAATGGATCACCGAAGCGGGTCGGAGCTTCACTTACCCGGGAACTATTGTTGTCTCTAGAAGTTTCGGATAACCTATACTCATGCATGATCCAGTTAGTTTTGGATCCTTTCGGAGCTTTACCAACATAGAAAACCAACGCCTTCTTAATTCCGACCTTGCGTCCTTCCGACATGATCACCTTATCAGTTCCTGTGGCCTTCCAGTAACCCGACCCGGCAACCCTATTGGGTCGAGACCCGTTTGGGTACTTTCGATCCCTCGGGCTAAAAAAGTACCATTCCTTCTCGCCAAACATCGCCTTACCTATCAAGGACCAACAAATTTAAATTTTTTAATTAAAAGTGCTCAAATGAATTATACGTGGGTAAAACGAAGAATATTGGTACGGAAATGTTACACTTTTTTGACAAAATTCAATTAAAAAAAAATTATGCAAAAATAAAAACACCTAAATTGTATTTTCAAAACACTTACTCGGTAACTCCCATGGATCAAACTTATACAAATTAACATCTCCGATTATCCGAAGGGCGAAATCGTTTCCGGCGACTTTCGGGCACAGATACCGCACCATAAGCTCCTCATCGGTCGGGTAAAACCGGAATCCGGGTGGTAACTTCAGCTGAGTCGTCGGATCCGTCACCGGCAACGTCCGCAAAACCATTTTTGTTTTCTCAATATACAACAGAAAGAGGGAGGGAAAGTTCGTGAAAATTAGAAAAAAAAAAACAAAACAAAAACAATGTTTTTTTTTCTTTTTCTTTTCTATTCAAAAAACGGGTAAATGGGCGGGGGTTATTTATAGAAGTGGAGCACACAGGATTAACGGTGGGCCCAGTAATAGGGTGAGATGACAAGTAACCCAAGCGGCCAACCTTATCCGGAAAGGTCAAGGGTCCAAATGCGTGAACCAAAACGTATATTTAATTTGAGTGAGTCATGTAGATCGATCATATCTTTATCGTACGCGTGGGAGTTTTATAATATTATCATACTATGTACAACTAGAAATGACACCATAACCCTCGTATTGGAAGCCGGTTATGGTTAGATAACTGGTCTGATAAAATACCCTTGAAGCGAGTTTGTTTGGGTTGGTCGCTTGTAGGTCGTATAGATGATGAACCGGATTTTAAAGTCTTATTTATTTTCTTATTTTCCGTTCAAATCTTAGAGCATTCACATCACTTCCATCAAACTTATTTATTTTCTTATTTTCCGTCCAAATCTTAGGTAGCGTTCGTTTCATGTCATGAAATGGAATGGAATGAAATTAGGAAGTTTTTCTTTGTAAAGTTGATCTTGGTTGGGGGAGGGATGAATTTGAAATCCTTCACTTTAATGAAATTTGTGACTATTTCAACATTCCTTAGAAATCCTTCACTCTAATGAAGGAATGGAATGGAATGTTGAAATAGTCACAAATTTCATTGATTAAAGAAATTCATTGGATTTCAAATTCCTCCCTCCCCCAACCAAGATCAATTTTACAAAGAAAAACTTTCTAATTCTATTCCATTCCATTTCATGAAACGAACGCTACCTTAGAGTATCCATATCACTTCCATCAAATATACTTTATAATTACGCTAACACTTATATTTTTTCTTTTATTTTAATTTAATAATATATTTTTTATATTTTTATTATTACTTTTGCTTTTTCCTTCACTAACAATCACTTTAAAAAATTATAGAAGATAAAGAGTATTACAGTAAACCCTAAATATACTGATGCATAGTAATATTTTTGATATATTTTCTTGCTTTCTGTTCAAAATCTTAGTTGCTGATTTGTTTTATACTTGTAACAATAAGATAGATGGTTAATGGTCTAGTTTTAAAAACATTATTTAAAAAGACATTTACGTATTCAAAAGATTCATCAGATTCCACTTGTCACGCCTTACTTTTCTGAATAAAAAATTAGTATTTAGATACTTTGTATTGAAGAAGTAACATTGAATACTTTAACAATTATACTATTTGATACCTTTTTTTTTTTGTCAAATATACTGTCATCTACGTCTTTAAAAAAAAATATATATTTTTTTTTAAATTGAAATCACGAAAAGGCTGCTGTGTCATCCTTAAATTAAGCTTAGAGGTGGAGGGTTAACTCACTTTGGCCGGTGGCTATGCAACGTGGTCAATGCTTTCTTAATACCTCCAAAAATAGCTTTATTAATACTATTTTCCACGTGTTGGTCCCTTATGCTTTCTCTAAATTCACACCTCACTCTCACAACACAACTCACACCCGAAAACGTCTTCCACGTTTTTTGTTTTTTTTTTTTATAAAACAAAAAAGTAAAAGCCTTTTCTGTAAAATTCTACAGTTTATACATTTGGGAAAATCTCACACAATATTAATCAAGTTTTAAAAGTGTTATAATTAGATCCCTTGTATCGTTTTTGTCTTAATTAGATAACTTAACATTCAAATAGAGCTATGTCATGTTTTCCATGTGTCAAGAAAAAAATGGAGCATAAGATACTGAAGTCGGATTATTTTATATATGAAATTATATTTATTAAAAATAAAAACACTTTAATTACATTAAAATAAAAAAAAAAAAAAACAAGTTAAAATTCACGTCATCACTCGACATTAGCATCAAATAAAAGGGAAAAAAGAAACAACAATCTACATTACCACGGTTACCTATGAAATTGTTAAAAACACTGGTATCACAAACAATCAACTCAGAATACCCAACCCTAAGTTTATTAACCCAAGAGACACTCTGGTACAAGATTGTAATCTTATGAAGAAAAACAGACAAATCGACCAAACAACTCTTAACAACTGGAGATTATCAAAACGATAATCTCTTACGAATTACACCAGATCTAACCTATAAACTTTGATTAAGAAGAAATCAAAGCTATAATGGAAACCCTAATTCGCCTTTGAGAGAGAGAGGAAGACAAAAGAAAATATCTGCAATAATGCGTAGAACACTCTGGACCATTCTTTTATAGTATGCATTCAGCATAATCCGGGTTATTGCAACAACCCGGTCCTAATAACTGCTCCGCTCCAAACCAGCCTTTAACGATATCAACAACTTTAAGCCCAAGTCAGCACAGCCCAAGTTAGCACAATCCAATAAGCAGCAGCCCAATCAGCACAGTCTTTAACACTCCAAGCCCAGGTTACAATAATATGCAAAATATAAACACAACATATTAAACGCATTATTTGATGTTAAACTGAAACTATAAATATGTTAAATGTAACTTTTAACACCCTTCTAAGTTTAACTAGAATTGAGACCCGCCGCAATGCGGCGGGTATTCTTTAGTTACAACTAAGTCGATTTAGGACCTACACGTTATATTAAACCTGTCAAACGGGAAAAAATAGACGATGTAAAAACGTTCACCCACACATGCACGTTGCGTCGTGTTAACTCGCAAAATTTAGAACGAAACGTAAAAACGTTAAAACAAAGAAGCACGTTGCGATGTGTTAAGTTACAAAAATTTAGAACCAAGCATAAAAAAGAAGCACGTTGCGATGTGTTAAGTCACAAAATTTAGAACCAAGCATAAAACGAAAAATTTGCGGAAAATGAAAACTATAAAGGACCAAAGTTGAAAGTAAAAAAAGTTGCGATGATAGATTGCAAAAAATAAAAGGTTTTGGGTTAAAAGTAAAAAAAAACAAATAGTTTTGGGTTAAAAGTAATTTATGAAATATTTTTTGGTGAAAAGTAAAAAAATCAATTTTTTTTGGAAAACCCCCAAAGCCAATGTCACGACAGCCATATGCATAACCATTTTTTCTTTAGAAAACCCCAAAACACACCCCGCGTTGCGGCATGGCGTAAAACAGTGTCAGATAATACTAATGTCACAAAACCGTTATCGACCACCAACACTGACTCGACCTAGGATCTGCGTGTTGCGACGAATCTGTCAAACATGAAAAAATAGAGGTAAAAAACGTTGAACCACACATTCAAGTTGCGTCGTGTTAACTTGCAAAATTTGAAACAAAACATAAAAATTGAACCAAACTCGTACGTTACGTTGTATTAAGTCGAAAAATTTAGAATTATACGTAAAACGAAAATTTGCCAAAGATGAAAAGTATAAGTGACAAAACTTGTGAAGTTAAATTGTAAATAATGAAAAGTTTTGGGTTAAAGTTAAAAAAACAAATTATGTAAGGTTAAAATTGCAAAAGCTAAAAATCTTTGGGTTAAAAGTAAAAAATCAAGTTTAGTTTTGGGTTAAAGTTAAAAAAACAAATTATGTAGGGTTAAAATTGCAAAAGGTAAAAAACTTTTGGGTTAAAACTAAAAAATCAAGTTTTTTTTTTGAAAAATATGCAAAGCTCAAGGTACAACTCTTGATGCCTAAATGTGTTGCTTATTTATATATTGGAAATATCCAAAAGGATTAAACATGTTTATGTCACAACATAATTCGTTGTGTTGTTGTATTAACAAACCTTTAGTTAAAAGATCAGCAAGCTGATTTTTAGATTCAACTCCTAATGTTTTCAAAACACCTTTTGAGATTAAATCTCTTAAAAAGAAAAGGTCAATCTCAAAATGCTTAGTCCTGTCATGAAAGACAAGATTGGCAGCAATTGAAATAGCAGCAGAACTATCACAATGCAAAAAATATAGGCACATCTACAACAACTCCCAATTCATTCAACATGTTTTTTAGCCATGTTATTTCACACGCACATGCGCACATTGATCTATATTCTGCCTCGGGAGGCGGTCTTGAAACAGTTGCCTGCTTCTTACTTTTCTAAGAGACTAAACTGTTTCCCAAAAACACAAGAAATCAACTTACAAACTTTCTTGATATTAGGCGTTTAGCCCAACCAGAGTCAGCAAAACCTGTTAATTTAAACTCAGGTCCTTTACTAAATAAAATACCCTTTCCAGGAGACATTTTCAAGTATCTAAGTAACCTGAATGCTATTTTCAAGTGACCTTGAGACGGACAATGCATGAATTGATTAAGAAAATGCACAATGTATGATATATCAGGTCTGGTATGAGCAAGATAGATTAGCTTGCCAACCAATTTTTGATATCCTGTAATGTTATCTAAAACATCACCATTTTCTTTACACAAATTCGACACAACGTGATTTTGCTCAATCAGATTACTTACTGGTTTGCATCCACTCATACCATACTCAGCAAGTAATTCTAAGCAATACTTTCTTTGTGAAAGACAAATATCTTTATCTACCTTAACAAGTTCAATGCAAAGAAAATATTTTAATTCACCCAGATCTTTAATTAAAAACTTTGATCTAAGACTTGTTTTAACAACTTGTATTTCATCAAAGTTATTCCCAGTAATAACTATATCATCAACATACACAAGCAAATAAACTGTTACATTTTCAGTTTTCTTGTAAAACAACGAATAGTCACATTTACTTTGACTAAAACCTAGATCAAATAACGATTTTTTTTTAATTTACACATTCTAGGAGCCTGTTTAAGGTCATATAACGATTTTTTTAATTTACACACTCTACGCTCATCTTTGGAATAATAACCATCAGGTAAATACATGTAAACATCTTCATACAAGTTTTCATATAAGAACACATTATTCACATCTAGCTGATATAAATTCCAATTATTCTCAA
This sequence comes from Helianthus annuus, assembly GCF_002127325.2. Taxonomy (NCBI): domain Eukaryota; kingdom Viridiplantae; phylum Streptophyta; class Magnoliopsida; order Asterales; family Asteraceae; genus Helianthus; species Helianthus annuus. The sequence goes on along the minus strand of NC_035435.2, from coordinate 130,634,160 downwards.
CAACAATAGCAAGTATACATCTCACAGTAACAAGTTTAACAACAGGAGAAAACGTTTCATCAAGTCAACATCATGTTTTTTACTATAGTCTTTAGCTACTAATCTAGCCTTAAATCTTTCGACTTCTCCTGTTGATTTGTACTTTATTTTATAAACCCATTTACACCCAACAACACTTCTACCAGGAGACAATTCAACTAGATCCCAGGTGTCATTTCGATAAAGAGCTTCAAATTTTTCATTCATCGCAGACACCTAGTTAGGATCTTTAGAAGCCTCAAAGAAGGTTTTTGGTTCATAGCTTTTATCTAATACAGAAGTAAAGCACTTATGTTCCAAAGACAAGTTAGAGCAACTCACTACTCGCTCTAATCTATACTTAACCTTACCTTCAACTATAAAATCACTAAGACTCCTAGGTAGTGTAGAACTTCTAGTAGACCTCCTGAGTTGGTTTTGGTCAACCTCTTCACTACTATTACCCTCAGAAATATTTCGTTCTTCAGATATATGTATCACAGGTTCATCCCTATTGTCACACCCCGATATTTCCACGTATTACCGGTGGGCCCGATGGGGAGTATCGTGACGTAGTTGATATCATCATAGTCAAACAACACAAATTAAGTGCACAGCGGAAGCAAAAGATAGATTTTATTTCAACCAAATAAAAGTGTAATATTAGGTATCACATCATGGTCGAATAATATCCACAGGAGGATCAAAAATAAAGAGGAAACTTGTTCAACAGACTTAAATACATCCAAGCTTGCGAGACTCTTATTGATGCTAAGGAGAGGCCAGCCTATTACGAGTAGTACCTGCACTTAGTCTTTTTGGGAAAATACGTCAGTTTACACTGGTAAATACAATTTAACTGAATCATTTTGAAAAGGTTTAAAATTGATTTGAATGCACATGGCACAAAAACATTTTTATAACTTGGGATAATTATTTGTATATAATCTTGTAAAAGAATTACATGTTTCTCATGCGTTCAGTAGCCCGGGTTTACACCGGATTAAAGATCAATAGACACACCACATGATATAGTCCCGCGGCGGGTTATTCCGGAAACCGGCGGGTATACCTTGTTATTTATATATGCACTAACGGGTGTACGCCTACACCCGCGTGCTTAGGTCGTGGCCATTTCTTCAAATGATGCCAAGGATATTCGGGACATGGTCATTAACCCCCCAAAGGCTTTAAGCAAACAAAACAATTTAAACAGGTCATTTCAATGATTTAACCTTCATTTTATTAAAGATTCAATGCCCAACCAAGTGGTATTTTATATATCGTACCCCAAGCCCGTATAGGGAAAATAAGTTAAAAGTATTTACCTTTGCAAGTAATAATCACAATAAGCAAGTGCACGTAGCTTTTACCGGGTCTCCTATTCTGGAACGAAGGTTTATAATAACCTATTAGATTTCTAACGGGTCTTTAATTTAGCCTAAGCTTAGACCGGTTAGTTATAAAGGAAGATACGGTTCAAACGCATGACAAAGCGAATACCGTTTTAGAATGTGATTTTGACCCGACAAGCTTGTATGCTTGTTTACTATGGGTATGTTATACACATTCTGAATTTGAGACAAAAATGATATGGTTTGACCCGTTTCGGCTAATATATGCAAACTAGTTACATAAGCCAATCCGAACGCGCAAAGTGCGTAACGAGTAACCATATGAATCATATACAAGTTTCCTAAGTTAATATGCCTTAAATATGTTGTGACATCAGTAAGATATCTTCTATTATGCCCAAAGTGATTTTAAACACAAACTATGCCTCGTAAGGGCATTTTGGTCATTTAAAAGGTTATAAAAGAGTTTAATTAGCAATCTGAGTTACAGGTCTGATTTATTCAGTAAATATACTTAATTTATCAAGTTATAACAGTAGGGTATAATCTATATGTGAAATTTATTAATTATAACCATACTATGCACCATAGGAGCATTTTGGTAATTTCACATAAGCCTAAAAGGTCAAAACTGGAAATCTGAGTTTAAAACTTTTGCTTACTGCTAAAGTATAAAAATTTACTGAATATATTAGTAGGCATTAATCCTTATATGTTTAATATAGTTTTGATCCATGCTATGCGTTAAAAACGCTTAAAAAGGCGATTTGGAGCCATTTCCGGGTTTTCAAAGGAAAGCTGATATTTTTATAATTCCAGAAGGCTCAAAATAATTTATTTATCATATTAGATCAGTAGAAAAAGGTTTGGTATAAAAAGGATTTGTAAAACTCATTTTATAGCCCGAAAGGGCAAAACCGGCAATAACCGAAATAAGCTTAGAACTCTAAGTTATGCTCACCCTAAAAATAAATAAAAATCTCTAAAAATCCCAAAATATTATTTTATATCAGTAGGTATAAAGTTTGGTATCAAAAATTGGGTTTAGATATGCTATATGCTAATTATGCCATTTAATTCACAAAAAACTTTCTAATTACGCTAATGAGCATAACTCCTAATATAGACCTCAAACTGATGTCAAATTTTAGATACAAGTTTATAAATCAGTAACTAAGGTGTCTACTCTTTTACATTTTCATAAATCACATTTTAAGGTCATTTGGGCATAATGGTCAACATATAAGCATTTAACGGAAACATGCATGTGAATCGTATAACTAGTGAATCAAGTTGTATAATCTCAGAGGGTTATACTAACATGAAACCTAGTCCTAAATAAGCTCTAAGGCACATCTAAACTATGCTCAAACGGGTCAGAACTGAAAGTCAAAGCAGAAGTCAAACTATGCGACTTTCGGTTCCGACCCGAGCCTAAACAGAAAATTGTCGGGGTGAACATGTTTAGACATGTTCTTACATTAATTACCAAGTTATATTAATGATAAAACAGGTTGCATGTATCCTACATTGCTAATTATGCATTAATTTGAAAATAAGCTTTCTGTTGACTTTTTTAAAGTTAATTTTGACCCGACAATTGGCCTAGTTAGAGTGGGAATCAGAGAGTACCCTTTTAAGGGTTTGTTACCCACATAATTACCTACTCATAGGTATTTTTAGTTTGAGATTTAACTGGGTAATTATTGATTAATCTCGAAGTCAAACCTTAATTACGACGGTTTGACTTTTAGCTAATAAACTAAGCTAAACTGAATTAAGAAGGGTTAAGGACACTTACAAGAGTCCTAATTATGATTATGGAGCCTAAGAGAAGTTGGTTGCTGACCAGAGAGCTCCAGAGACCAGCTTAATGTGAGTTTGAATGAATGTGAAAAATGGTTGCAACTTCACTTCTTTACATAGGAACCCCAAATGCACAAGGTCATGCCAAGCCACTCTACTGATGTTATGGGATGTTCCCAGGTGTCCCTATGTTGCTAAATACCAGTTGCAAGGTCCCTGTTTTCGAAAACCACCCATATAAGGCGGTGCAACCTGCTAAACAGGCAGCTGTCCAATTTCTGCTGCCAGCGACTGGCTTACGGACCGTAAGCAAAAGCCCTTGCGGTCCGTATGCACCTCTTGCTGACCGTATGCTCAAACGGATGCGGTCCGTAACCGACCCTGGCTTATATCGCCAGTTGCAGAGCTTGCGGACCGTAAGCCTAAGGCCATACGGTCCGTATCCGATGACCAGAAAACAAAAACTTGCAAACTTTAAGGTTTTGACCATGCAACTTTTCTAGTCCGAATCTTGTGCTTCTTTTCAGTAGAGGGGACCAAGTTTTCAGCCTTTGCATGCCTTGCATGTACTTACATAACTTTGGATTCTTGTGGGAGGTTTTAGATGTTAAAATTATCGAAAATTCACATTGCATCCATGTCTTTGGTTATAACTACTTTATTATTTAGGATAACCAGATTTATTTACACAATTTAGATGTTGATTAAGTATATCATGGTTAGGGATTTATTAATAGGTCGCTCAGAGGTATTAATTAACATGTCGACGCTTTTAAATCCTACCGTACATCTTTATCTGGATCCAGGTTCATAACATGATTGTATTACTTGACACGTGTCTTTATTTTATTGGGTACGATTTTACGAGGTGTTACATCCTCACCCCCTTAAAAGAAATCTCGACCTCGAGATTTGCTAAAACAAATGAGGGTATTTTTCCTTCATTGTGGACTCTAACTCCCACGTATATTCAGGACCTCTACGGGCATCCCATTTTACCTTTACAATAGGCACATGCTTCCTTCGAAGCTTCTTAACCTGTCGATCCTCAATCGACAAAGGTTTTTCCACAAATTTCAAGCTCTCATCTATGTGCACATCCGTATGTGGTATGACTAGTGATTCATCAGCTAGACATTTCTTCAGATTGCAGATGTGGAATACGTTGTGAATATCACTGAGCTCTTCAGGCAAGTTCAACTTGTAGGCACTGATCCGACACATTCGATGACCTCGAATGGTCCTATGTACCTTGGGCTCAACTTACCTTTCTTACCAAATCGCATCACCCCCTTCCAGGGTGATACTTTAAGCAAAACTTTGTCGCCAACCTCAAACTTTAGAGGTTTTCGCCTTTTATCAGCATAACTCTTCTGCCTATCTCTGGCAGCTTTCAGGCGATCACGAATCTGGACAATCTTGTCCGTCGTTTCAAATACTATGTCGGGACCTGATAACTGAGCTTCTCCTAGTTCTGCCCAACAAATAGGCGTTCTGCATTTCCTACCAAATAATGCCTCAAAAGGTGCAGCCTGAATGCTTGTATGGTAGCTATTGTTGTAGGAGAACTCGACCAACGGAAGGTGGTTATCCCAACTACCACCTAAATCAATCACACATGCACGTTACATGTCTTCCAGAGTTTGAATGGTACGCTCACTCTGCCCGTCCATCTGAGGATGGTAAGCCGTACTGAAAATTTAAGCGCGTGCCCAAAGACTGTTGGAAACTTTTCCAAAAATGCGATGTGTACCTAGTATCCCTGTCAGAGATAATAACCACTGGTACGCCATGCAAAGATACAATCTTGTCTACATACAATTGGGCTAACATGTCGGAGCTATAAGTCTCCTTAATGGGTAGGAAATGTGCTGACTTAGTAAGTCTATCTACTATCACCCATATAGTATCATTCCCTTTCTTTGTCTTTGGCAACTTGGTAATGAAATCCATTGTCACCATTTCCCATTTCCAAGTGGGAATTTCAGGCTGTTGTAGCAAACCTGACGGCTTCTGATGTTCCGCTTTGACTTGTGCACATGTCAAACATTTAGCTACATAGGCAGCTATAGACTTCTTCAAGCCTATCCACCAATAGTTTGCCTTCAAATCCTGGTACATCTTATCAGCTCCAGGATGAATGGAATATTTGGAATTATGGGCTTCCTGGAGGATAACTTCCCGAAGTCCTCCATAAACTGGAACCCATATTCGTCCATTTAACCTTAGGATTCCGTCCTTTCCATAGGATAACTGTTCTTCAGTTACTCCTAGCCTTTCATCAGGATAGTTAGCTTCCAAAACAGCTTCCTTCTGCGCAGCTAACAACCTTTCGTTCAAAATGTTCTTTATCTCAATGCTCTTGGCATTGATTCTTATCGGCTTCACTCTTTCCTTTCTACTTAAGGCATCAGCAACCATATTTGCCTCGCCTGGATGGTATCTTATTTCACAATCATAATCATTCAAAGTTTCCATCAAGCGTCGCTGCCTCATGTTCAAGTCCTTCTGATTGAACAAGTGTTGAAGGCTTTTGTGATCAGAGTAGATCACACACTTGGTTCTATACAAGTAATGCCTCCATAGTTTTAGTGCAAATACAACGGCACCCAGCTCCAAGTCATGGGTGGTGTAGTTCTTCTCGTGCACTTTTAACTGGCGCGAAGCATAGGCAATGACCTTGCCTTTTTGCATAAGCACACATCCCATCCCGGTGTGTGATGCATCACAATACACTACAAACTCATCAATTCCTTCAGGTAACGTCAGCACTGGAGCGTTGCTCAACTTCTGCTTCAAAATATCGAAGGATTCTTGCTGCTTAGGCCCCCAATCAAACTTGCTATTCTTGCGAGTGAGTAAGGTCAGGGGTGCTGCAATTCTTGAGAAGTTTTCGATAAATCGCCTGTAATATCCTGCCAGTCCTAGAAAGCTGCGAATCTCCATAGGCGTCTTCGGCTCTTTCCAGTTCATGATAGCTTCAATCTTAGCGGGATCTACTTGGATACCACGCTCACTAACAACATGTCCAAGGAATTGGATTTCACGAAGCCAAAATTCACACTTTGAAAATTTGGCATAGAGCTTTTCTTTATGAAGCAGTTTCAAAATGCAACGGAGATGCTTCTCGTGGTCAGCTTGGCTCTTCGAGTAAATGAGGATGTCATCTATGAAGACAATGACAAATTTATCCAAGTAAGGCTTGCAAACGCGATTCATGAGATCCATGAATGCGGCTGGTGCATTTGTGAGCCCAAAAGGCATCACTAGGGACTCATAATGACCATAGCGAATCCTAAATGCAGTCTTGTGTACATCTTCATCTTTAACCTTCAATTGATGATAGCCTGACCTCAAATCAATCTTGGAAAAGTAGCTTCCCCTTGCAATTAACCGAACAGATCGTTGATCCTGGGAAAAGGATACCTATTCTTGATAGTAACCTTATTAAGTTCACGGTAATCAATGCATAGAGGCATTGATCCATCCTTATTCTTCACAAATAGGATTGGCGCTCCCCAAGGAGACGAACTAGGTCTAATAAAACCTTTAGCTAGCAGATCATCTAGCTGCGTCCTCAATTCCTTCATCTCTGTTGGTGCCAACCTATAAGGCGCTCTCGCAACAGGTGCTGCTCCGGGGATGATGTCAATTCTGAATTCTACTTGCCTATCTGGTGGCAAACCAGGTAGTTCTTCAGGAAAGACTTCAGGGTATTCAGAAATGACTGGAATATCTTCAATCTTGGGTTTCTGCTCATCAATAGTCACTTTGTGCCATATAAATGGCACATCCCTTCTTCAAGCATTTAGATGCTTTGAGCATAGACACTGGCTCAGTCAGTCCATACTGGGTGTCTCCCTGAATGGTAAGTGGCTCACCAGACGGAGTCTTGATCACCACTTGCTTCTTATTGCAGAAGATCTGGGCTCGGTTATGCGATAACCAATCCATGCTATGATATATCAAAACCGGCTAACTTAAAGGGAAGTAGGGACAAAGGAAAAGAGTGGTTCCTAATGGATATGAAACATCCATCTAACACGGTTGAGGCTGTCTCTAAGGTGCCATCAGCTAATTCAACCTCATACTTTACACTTAAGGCTTTAACAGGCAATTTCAACAACTCACAAAACTTATTATCTACAAAAGATTTATCTGCTCCAGAATCAAACAACACTCTTGCGTAAACATCATTTATTAGGAAGGTACCTGTTATCACGTTGTCGTTCTGGATAGCCTCCTGCGCGTTCATCTGAAAGACCTTGGCATTGGTCTTCTTCCCTTCACTAGCTTTCTTTGCAGCTTTTGGGCAATTTGTCTTAATGTGCCCTTTTTCGTTGCAACTGTAGCACGTTGCATCCTTCAGTTTCTTGCAATCTAGAGTCTTATGTTCACTTGACTTGCAAATCCCACATGGCCTTGGCTGTGACTGGGACTTTGACTCATACCTGCACCTCCCGAAATGGTGCTTCTTACAGACCTTGCACTTGGGTTTATCACCCGACTGTTGTCCATCCTTCTTATTTCCAGAACCCTTCTTGTGGTCATTGTTTCCCTTGTGCTTCTTATCTGACCGCCGTGAGTTGTCATCCTCACGCTTCCTTTTCTCTGCATCAGTGTTCCTCAATGATCTCTGCCTGACCCGTCCAGTGTGAGGGACAGAGATATATCAGCTGCAGACCTGAATGTAGCTGGCCGAGAGGCCTTCACGCTTGCCTTAATCTCTGGGGCTAAACCCCCAATGAAACAAGCTATTCTTTTGGGTTTCGGGGTCACAAGATAAGGAACCAACCTTGACATTGTATTAAAGCTCGTAAGGTAAGCTTGGCAATCCAGGTTTTTCATCACTAATGATAGAAAATCTGACTCAATCTTTTCAACCTCATGCTGAGGACAGTAGTTCTCCTTGATGAGGGTAACAAATTGTTCCCATGTCATATTGTACAAAGGAATCTTCCCGGCAGCTTGAATCAGCGATCTCCACCAGGCTAGGGCCTCACCCTGGGCCTCACCCTTGAAAGACTGAGATAGAAATTTTACAATGTCCCTTTCAGCACATCCACTAATATCTACCACAGTGCCCATCTCATCCAACCAAGTCATGCAATCCACTGCCCTTTTTTCTCCAGTGAAATCCCGGGGTTTGCAAGAAACAAAGTATTTATAAGTACAGGACTTAGCACGTGGTTTGTCATCAAATACTATCCTTTTGGACGGAACACTGTTTTGGTTTGAGGAGTGTCGATCATCATCTTTCTTTGGCTCTTCTTTCTTAGAGTGTGGCTTGCTGTGAGCCTCAGAATGAGTCTTAGGCTTGAAATGCGGAGTGGATAGGGTCCTACTTCGAGTCCCACTAGATTCACTATACTGCCGTTCCATAGCTTTTGCAACAACATTATCTACCAATGCTTGCAGTTCTGCTCCGGTCACATGTATCTTAGCGTTTTCATGGTTTTCTACCGGATGACTGTTTACCTCATCAGACCCAGCCATGTAGCTTTAATTGCTACATATAAGAAAATAATAGGCAAGGTTTATTTAGAAGCTTTTACAGTATTTTATGAATTATTAACCATGGTTTTAATAGCCATTTTGGGTTAATTTGTTAATTGTTTATATATTCAGGACCTTTATTACAATCCTATATTATAATTTAATAATAGCACAAAAGCCTAGTTACACAGACAGATTTAATTTATAAACCAAGATTTTTACGGAATCAAGGTATTTAAGGTTTGAATCAAAGTTCATTACCTTTTTCTAGACAGGGAGTTGTAGGCTACTACTGTCTTTAGTCCCAAGGACATTAATTTTAGCCCGTAAGCACTTCATTCATAAGGGATGGTTATAAAAAAATAAGGGAAATTTGGAATGATCCAAAATAAAGATGACTTATGTGATTTTAGCGAATCACGTTTTGTAAAGAATGTTAACATACTTTCAGATGTTAACAAGATTTGGAATCTTTTATGTAGGTTTTACCATTTTGGCCCTGTCTACAACGACATATAGACTAAGTTTTACCTTTAAGATTCTTTTAATATTTATCGCAGAATAATCCTAAATTGCGGTGTTAATATGGATCTGAATCTAATTATGGAACTACCATCTTGGCCCTGTCTTAAGGTGACACATGGCTAGGTCTTTTTCTTTTTAGATTTTGCCATTTTATTATAATGGTAGATCTTTAATAGGAATGTTATTTTCATTTATTTTATGTTCTATGTTTATGCATATAATTAACAATAAATAAATATCAAAATTAAAATTAAACTATTCCATTACCAACTCAACAGTACAAATTTTGCCCTAAACGGGACTTCTAAGAAATAACATGCCCACGCAGGGGCGAAACAAACAAACATACCCACGCAGGGGTCAATAGAAAGACATGCCCACGCAGGGGCAGAATAAAAGATAAGCCCACGCAGGGGCTGAGTACAGAAACAAAAGTCCACGCACGGACTTGATTACATATATAAATAAATAAATAAACAAGGATCTTCAATAATCCCTTCTCTTGGACTTCCCCTTGATCAGGTCTGATAAACCCTTGACGAAGCCTCGGGTGTTTCTGCGCTCTGCTTGAATATCCCGCTCACATTGGTCCAATCTATCAAGGACCTCTCGTTGGCGTTCCGGCGGAATCAGTTGCGGCTGCGGCGGCTGCTGATGCAAAGGTTGAGGAGGTGGCGGATGCTGGTATACATAGGGTGGGTACCCAGTAGTCCAAGGACCACCATAGGGCCCTTCAGGATGAAGAGTGTTGTGATCCCACGCTGCTTGATATGGGTCGACATCCGCATAATTGTAGTTTGTATGGGCCGGCTGCTCAAATGGGTTATACGCCGCTGAGCCGGCGTATGCAGGGATTGGGTTATCAAAACCCAATGGTGGCGCCACAGGCACAGAGTTTGCCTCCGAGACGGGGTTTAATGGTCCCCCCATCTGTGGTTCTTCTTCTTGGAGTGGCGGGTAGTGACTGCCACTCGAGGGTTGAGGAGTGCTGATGCGGACTCCTCCTCGCACGGACATCCGCGCGTTTGATCTTCTCCGCCTCGGTGGCTCCGGAGGCGGCTGCTGAACTGGTGGTGGTGGTGGCGGAGTGACTGCCACTAATCGAGAATCCTCGGAAGGATCCTGCTGTTGTTGTTGTTGCTGCTGGTGGTGGTATGGAGACGAGTGCTCAGAGGGGGTAAAATACCACTCAAACTGGTTGAACCTAGCTTGATAACTGTCTGGACCACAATAGGGTGATCCATGAAAAGAAGACCCATCAGAGATTTCAATGGGATGGTTTGGAGTTCCGGTGGCTGGTTCGACAGGATCTGAGTCCTCGTCCATATCCATGGCGTGATCGCCAGAGAAATGGTCTTCCGGTCCTAGTGGGTTAAAACCCACGGGTTCTTGAATGTAATTAGCCGGGTTGAACCGGCTTTGAAAAGCAGGAGTGGGGTCATTGAAAGAGTGGTGCGAATTCGATCGCTGAAGAGGTATGAACGAAGGTTGGGGGTTATTGGGCTCATTCTCAGACTGAGGCCCAAAAGAATGAAGGTATGATGGTGAGGAGCTTAGAGAGACGGATCACCTCCCGGGTTCAATGTAAGTCCTCCAAGGCTCTTGGGGACTTGTGCTCATGGTAACTGATGGTGTGCGCCGGTGGGAAGGCCCCGCTTCGTGATCATGGCCCGTCACCGGGACCTTGCCTCTGCCTCTCCGGAATCATGGCGGCATTGTCAAACCTGTTAATCATAAACAAAGATAACAACAAGAACATATATAAAATAAAAGACAAAATAAAACAAAACAGATTTTGTCCTATGTTATTTGTCTAGACTCGAGGATCGAGGAATGTGCAATTCGTGTAACTGAGATTAAACACAAAAGGCTAGTGTTTAATTCACTCAGTTTTGGCTCTGATACCAACCTGTCACACCCCGATATTTCCACGTATTACCGGTGGGCCTGGTGGGGAGTATCGTGACGTAGTTGATATCATCATAGTCAAACAACACAAATTAAATGCACAGCGGAAGCAAAAGATAGATTTTATTTCAACCAAATAAAAGTGTAATATTAGGTATCACATCATGGTTGAATAATATCCACAGGAGGATCAAAAATAAAGAGGAAACTTGTTCAACAGACTTAAATGCATCCAATCTTGCGAGACTCTTATTGATGCTAAGGAGAGGCCAGCCTATTACGAGTGGTACCTGCACTTAGTCTTTTTGGGAAAATACGTTAGTTTACACTGGTAAATACAATTTAACTGACTCATTTTGAAAAGGTTTAAAATTGATTTGAATGCACATGGCACAAAAACATTTTTATAACTTGGGATAATTATTTGTATATAATCTTGTAAAAGAATTACATGTTTCTTATGCGTTCAGTAGCCCGGGTTTACACTGGGTTAAAGATCAATAGACACACCACATGATATAGTCCCGCGGCAGGTTATTCCCGAAACCGACGGGTATACCTTGTTATTTATATATGCGTTAACGGGAGTACGCCTACACCCGCGTGCTTAGGTCGTGGCCATTTCTTAGAATGATGCTAAGGATATCCGAGACATGGTCATTAACCCCCCCAAAGGCTTTAAGCAAACAAAACAATTTAAACAGGTCATTTCAATGATTTAACCTTCATTTGATTAAAGATTCAATGCCCAACCAAGCGGTATTTTATATACCGTACCCCAAGCCCGTATAGGGAAAATAAGTTAAAAGTATTTACCTTTGCAAGTAATAATCACAATAAGCAAGTGCACGTAGCTTTTACCGGGTAGCTTTTACCGGGTCTCCTATTCTGGAACGAAGGTTTATAATAACCTATTAGATTTCTAACGGGTCTTTAATTTAGCCTAAGCTTAGACCGGTTAGTTATAAAGGAAGATACGGTTCAAACGCATGACAAAGCGAAGACCGTTTTAGAATGTGATTTGGACCCGACAAGCTTGTATGCTTGTTTACTATAGGTATCTTATACACATTCTGGATTTGAGAGAAAAATGATATGGTTTGACCCGTTTCGGCTAATATATGCAAACTAGTTACAAAAGCCAATCCGAACGCGCAAAGTGCGTAACGAGTAACCATATGCATCATATACAAGTTTCCTAAGTTAATATGCCTTAACTATGTTGTGAAATCAGTAAGATATCTTCTATTATGCCAAAAGTGATTTTAAACACAAACTATGCCTCGTAAGGGCATTTTGGTCATTTAAAAGGTTATAAAAGAGTTTAATTAGCAATCTGAGTTACAGGTCTGATTTATTCAGTAAATATACTTAATTTTTCAAGTTATAATAGTAGGGTATCATCTATATGTGAAATTTATTGATTATAACCATATTATGCACCGTAGGGGCATTTTGGTAATTTCACATAAGCCTAAAAGGTCAAAACTGGAAATCTGAGTTTAAAACTATTGCTTACTGCTAAAGTATAAAAATTTTCTGAATATATTAGTAGGCATTAATCCTTATATGTTTAAAATAGTTTTGATCCATGCTATGCGTTAAAAACGCTTAAAAAGGCGATTTGGAGCCATTTCCGGGTTTTCAAAGGAAAACTGCTATTTTTATAATTCTAGAAGGCTCAAAATACTTTATTTATCATATTAGATCAGTAGAAAAAGGTTTGGTATCAAAAGGATTTGTAAAACTCATTTTATAGCCCGAAAGGGCAAAACCGGCAATAACCGAAATAAGCTTAGAACTCTAAGTTATGCTCAGCCTAAAAATAAATAAAAATCTCTAAAAATCCCAAAATATTATTTTATATCAGTAGGTATAAAGTTTGGTATCAAAAATTGGGTTTAGATATGCTATATGCTAATTATGCCATTTAATTCACAAAAAGCTTTCTAATTACGCTAATGAGCATAACTCCTAATATAGACCTCAAACTAATGTCAAATTTTAGGTACAAGTTTATAAATCAGTAACTAAGGTGTCTACACTTTTACATTTCATAAATCACATTTTAAGGTCATTTGGGCATAATGGTCAACATATAAGCATTTAACGGAAACATGCATGTGAATCGGATAACTAGTGAATCAAGTTGTATAATCTCAAAGGGTTATACTAACATGAAACCTAGTCCTAAATAAGCTCTAAGGCACATCTAAACTATGCTCAAAGGGTCAGAACTGAAAGTCAAAGCAGAAGTCAAACTATGCGACTTTCGGTTCCGAACCGAGCCTAAACAGAAAATTGTCGGGGTGAACATGTTTAGACATGTTCTTACGTTAATTACCAAGTTATATTAATGATAAAACAGGTTGCATGTATCCTACATTGCTAATTATGCATTAATTTGAAAATAAGCTTTCTGTTGACTTTTTTAAAGTTAACTTTGACCCGACAATTGGCCTAGTTAGAGTGGGAATCAGAGAGTACCCTTTTAAGGGTTTGTTACCCACATAATTACCTACTCATAGGTATTTTTAATTCGAGATTTGACTGGGTAATTATTGATTAATCTCGAAGTCAAAAATTATGACGGTTTGACTTTAAGCTAATAAACTAAGCTAAACTAAATTAAGAAGGGTTAAGGACACTTACAAGAGTCCTAATTATGATTATGGAGCCTAAGAGAAGTTGGTTGCGGACCAGAGAGCTCCAGAGACCAGCTTGAAGTGAGTTTGAATGAATGTGAAAAATGGTTGCAACTTCACTTCTTTATATAGGAATCCCAAATGCACAAGATCATGCCAAGCCACTCTACTGATGTTATGGGATGTTCCCAGGTGTCCCTATCTTGCTAAATACCAGTTGCAAGGTCCCTGTTTTCGAAAACTACCCATGTAAGGCGGTGCAACCTGCTAAACAGGCAGCTGTCCAATTTCTGCTGCCAGCGACTGGCTTACGGACCGTATGCTCAAACGGATGCGGTCCGTAACCGACCCTGGCTTATATCGCCCAGTTGCAGAGCTTGCGGACCGTAAGCCTAAGGCCATACGGTCCGTATCCGATGACCAGAAAACAAAAACTTGCAAACTTTAAGGTTTTGACCATGCAACTTTTCTAGTCCGAATCTTGTGCTTCTTTTCAGTAGAGGGGACCACGTTTTCAGCCTTTGCATGCCTTGCATGTACTTACATAACTTTGGATTCTTGTGGGAGGTTTTAGATGTCAAAATTATCGAAAATTCACATTGGATCCATGTCTTTGGTTATAACTACTTTATTATTTAGGACAACCAGATTTATTTACACAATTTAGATGTTGATTAAGTATATCATGGTTAGGGATTTATTAATAGGTCGCTCAGAGGTATAAATTAACATGTCGACGCTTTTAAATCCTACCGTACATCTTTATCTGGATCCGGGTTCATAACACGATTGTATTACTTGACACGTGTCTTTATTTTATTGGGTACGATTTTACGAGGTGTTACACCTATTAGTGACATGTTCCCTCATACTGGACTGCTCACCTAAAGCCCTGTCCTTAGTATCAATATCCTTATCATCTAAACTGGGTGACTCTTGTGTCCCTACATCTCTTAGTTCCTTTCCTTCTTCATCGGGTTTATTAAGTTGTTTTGTTTCTGTGTTTTCATATGTGTCAAAAATATTCAAATTATTTACATCACTAAACAAGTTATCATTAACTTGTTGTAAACTGGTTTTATCTTTAAAAGGAAATACAGTTTCAAAAAACTTAACATCTCTGGGAAAAAATACATTTTTATTATCTAAACTGTACATTTACCTTTCTTTTCTTTTGAATACCCAATAAAAACACATTTCTCAGCACAACTGCTGTGTTTATCAGTTTCACTTAACACGGTAGAAAAACACAAACACCAAACAACTTTAAGTGATTAAGGAAAGGTTCAAATCCATAAACCAACTCATAAGGGGTTCTACCACCTAACACCGAAGAAGGAGTCATATTGATCAAATAAGCAGCAGTTAATACACATTCTGACCAAAAACTAACAGGTAAACAACTTTGAAATAACAAAGCCCTAGCAACATTCAATAAATGTCTATGCTTCCTCTCAACTATCCCATTCTGCTGTGGGGTGTGTGTATAAGACGTTTGATGAACTATACCATTTTGTTTACAAAACAAATTTATTCGATTATTAACAGATTCAGTTCCATTATCACTCCTGAAACACTTTATATTTCTTTTAAACTGAGTTTTAATCAAACTTACAAAGTCAATAATATTTTCATAAACTTCATGTTTAGTTTTCATTAAACACACCCACACAGCCCTTGAGTAATCATCAACAATAGTTAAGAAGAACTTATGTCCTTCTCGTCTAGCAACCTTATAGGGATCCCATACATCCAAGTGTACAAGATCTCCTAACTCACTAGTTCTATGATTACTCAAAGGGAGAGGTTCCATGTGTTGTTTTGCCCTTTGGCAAACTTCACAAGGAAGAGTAGGATCAGAACTTCCTAAATTCAGTTTGTTTTTAAACGCTTTAATAGCATGATCAGAAGGATGTCCTAACCTAGCATGCCACAAACTAGTGTAACTAGTAGAACTACCACACACCTTATCAGACATGAAAGAATTTCCACAAAAATACAACCCATCCAACTGGCTACCAGTCACCAGGACTCTCTTGGTTGACAAATCCTAAATATAACATTTGTTTTCATCAAACATAACTAACATTTTGTTATCTCTAGTGAATTTGTGAACTTAAATAAGATTTATGTTATAATCGGGAACAACAAAAACATCCATTAAAACAACATCATTAACAAGCTTTACAGAACCAATTTTAGTCACTAAAGCGTTTGTGCCATTGGGATGTTTTACAGTTATTTTGAACCCAGAAACGTCAATAAAATCAATTAAACAATTTTCATCTTTAATCATATGTTGGTTTACACCTGAATCAATAATCCAACCCATATTCAGTTCACACTTGGACTTACTATTAAAACAGAACACAGGTCTAGAGAACAAACTAGCACAAAACAGACTACCTGAAACATTACAATTCTGAGGAGATCCACTAACAAACTAAGAAGCCTTGCTATTTAATCACTAGTCAGAGAATTAACAGAATTATTAGATGACTCAACAGAACAACTATTACTTGTAACTGCTTTCTTGCCTTGATTGTTTCTTGGAGGTTTCATCCAAGATGGATAACCAATAATTTCAAAACATTTATCCACATAATGACCTATTTTATTACAGTGAGAACATTTCAGATTCTGATTTGAAACCTTATTAGTTTTCTTAAACTCAATAGGTTGAGTTACTTTAGAAACAAAAACATAGTCTGTCCTTTTTTAGCACCATTGCTAGAATTTCTATGGGATTCTTCCCTAGAAACAATAGCAAATGCCTCCTTTAGAGTAGGCAAAGTTTCTTTTATTAATAAATTTGTTCTAACATTTTGATATACCCCATCAAGACCCATTAAAAACTGTATTAGTTTAATCATATGATTAAAATTATTAAAATCCTTTGTAGCATCACAAGAACAAGTAGGCAGTTGCAAGATTTGATCTAATTGTCTCCACATAACATTCAATTTATGATAATAGTAGGAAACACTTAAACCATTTTGAGTGAAACCATTAATTTTCTGATATAAATCAAACACAACACACCCATCTATTTTGTTATAAGTTTCTTTTAAGTCTGTCCATACATCACTAGCAAGTTTAGAAAAAACTTCATATACAATTCCTCACTAATAGAATTTAATAAGTTAGGGGCGTGAATTTCTGACACGACCCGAAAACCCGACACGAACCTAACACGAAATTCGCGGGTTTAGGTTTAGTCTAAACGGGTTCGGGTCAGTTTCAGGTTGAACCCGCGAACCCGTTTAGGTTAACAGGTCGGGTTCGGGTCAACCTGGTCGGGTTGGCGGGTTGACCCGTTTAACACATTTATACTATATTATATTTTTTACAATATATTTTATGTCATAAATTAAATGGGGTGTGTATTTTATGCAATGATTATAACTTAAAAAGAGAAATTAACATAGATTTTATAATTTAAATATGATACTATTATATTACATTTGTGTTTTTTTAAGTAAATTTTAATTTTAATATATTAATTTCAGAAAAATAAGAAAAAATTTCGGGTTGAACGGGTCGTGTTCGTGTCAACCTATGAAACATCGGGTGGTGTTCGGGTTCGGGTTTGTGTAAAATTTTCGGGTTTGGGTCGGGTTGAACCCGCCAAGCCGCGAACACGACCCGTTTAGCACCCCTAATCCAAGTAAGCACTATAGAATTTTATCTGTCTTATTGTCTGGCTAATATATCATTATTCTCAGATTTTATACACGTTTTATCTATAAAACCCCATTTATTTTTAACCTGTAAAGCTAATTGCATTGCATTAGACCAAATAGTGTAGTTTTCAGATCCTTTCAGTTTCACAAACACAATTGTCAAATTACTAGAGTCAGACGGATGCAAGTACAAAGGATCACTAGCATCCAGCTTACTTACCAAAGTCTCAGGAGGTGGATCACTAGGACCAGATCCACCTCCGGATGTAACCGCACCATTAACCATATTTGATCAGTAAGAATTCAACTCGCAAACAATTACTACCAAAAGAACCAAACAATACACACCAAGCTAACACAAGACAGAGGGTCAGATCAGTGGTTCATCACTCAAGGTGCCACCGCAAACCGTGTCAAGGAAGCCTCCTAGATCTAACAAAGCAAAAAACACAGGAAAAACAAACCAAACAACAACACAGATAAAACAATACAACTATACAAACAATAACACAGATAAGCAACAAAGATGATTGACGTGATGTCGTGGTCACGCAAATTTAATCCCAATAACAACTATGTAGATAGTGGCAAGAGGGTATCGAACACAGGGAGTTTGTGGAAAATGTGCTATCTAAATTTTATTATGTTAACTAAAATTAAACTAGATGCAAAAATAAATTCAAGAGTGGTTTTGATTGGTTGATTTTTAAAACTAAGAATGCTAATCAATTCGCAAAATGAAAATTTAGTTTGTAAACAATTTTAGAGACAAATGACTATCTTGAGTTTCCGGTTTGTTTCGACTTTTGTATTAACATTCAAATAGAAAGAACTACATAGACATAGTTCATGTATAACCAATTGCAGTGATGAAAGGGGACTAAGTACTCAGATTCTGAGAACGTGAGGTTGTCACCCGATGATCAATCAACCCTTACCCAAACCTAACTATACCCATGATATCTCGATTGCCAACGGCACCAAGAACGTATGGTTTCTAATTAGTTCAATATAAGAATTAACAAGTTACTAACAATCAATCATGCACCATAACAATTAATTCAAAGAGAAAGAAATTGTTATTCTAGAAATATGAATAAAAAAACACAAAAAGTCTACCACAAACCTTCAACACAAGATAATCATCCAAGTATTTAGCCACTCATGGCTTTAACTAACATCATGACAAAATGGAAAGGAAATAGTGTTCACAAGTTTCACCAACAAGAACTAATGGAAGCTAGATGATTTAAGTGAAAGATAGTTCCCAAGATATGTTTTCTTGACTCCAAGTCCCTCTAATATACTCCCATACTCGTTTCCTCCAAGTAGTAACCGAAAAACCCATGATAAGGGTCATAAAGCTCCATCAAAATGGCAATAAATGCCATAAGTTACATTTTTGGATCAGTCGGAGCCGTAAGCTACGCCTCCCAGCCGTAGCTTACGGCAAGCAGCAGGAGGACACACATCAACCAGGAGCCGTAAGCTACGGCCCCCAGCCGTAGCTTACGGCTAGCAGTGAAACTTTACGCCCGGATGTTCCTGTCTTACGGCGGGACATTTGGATGAAATGGGAGGCCGTAAGCTACGGCTGGGAGGCGTAGCTTACGGCCCTGAGCTTGTTTTCTTTTCCATTACTTCTCCAACTTTCCATTCTTTCGCTCTTTTAACTCCCACAACTTCTAGCATTCCGTCATACCTCCTAAAAGCTACATTTTGGTAGCTTTAACACCTGCACAATCCAACATAAAGTGGTTATCTAATCCAAGCAATTAACCGAATAAAGTGTAGAATATGTGTTGTATTAAGCCTTTTAAGGGTTGTCCTACGGACCACCCGTCACATCCCCACACTTACCCGTTGCTTGTCCCAAGCAACCCATTCAAAAACCGTTTTCAATCAAATATGCAAACCAAGCTAAAGTGCCGTCCTTTTACTCACTTTCAATCACACCACAAAACACACCCCTCACACAACTCTCGGTGACAAGAAAAATTAGCATGTTATGCTAAACCACTCAATGCGTGTATGTGTGTGTGCGACAATAAGCTTGTATGATAATCAAGTTTCCTCCTAACGAATATTTAACATGCTTATGAATCAAAGAAACTTACGGGTTGTAACGGGGCTAGGTGTAAGGGTAGGAAAGTGGTGGAATACATTTGAGAAGGCTAATTGATTTGACCCGGTTTTATTTCCACTACTAAACAAAGCAAACGACTATGTACAAAACATCATAAACTTCTAAATTACTCTTGCAACTAATGACTTCTTTTTGTATTTTTCTCATATTTTCTCTTTTTTTTATAACACATAAAACTCAACAATATATACAAGGACATCACAATCACAAACTAAATTCCTAAACCGGGTCATCTCAATAGGGTATAATTTATATAGGAAGTAGGCTTTGGGTTTCAATTGAATGGCTTAAGTCTCAAACATAGCTTTCTATGGACCAAACCCCCACCCCTCACAATACCACGCTCATATATGTAACGTATGAGGTCCAACTCACCAATTCCCGCACTCTCACACATCTAGACGAGGCATCCTAAAAGTCCCTTATCATCTTCAAAAGCATGCCAACTCTAGGATTTAACAAGCATTCACACACAAGTTCTATTTACACACTACACACACCGCCACTCAAGCAAAGAATTAACTCTCATATGTGGTTCAATTCTCACCAAGAAAAAAGCTAAGAACGGGTGTCGGTGTGTCAAATGGTACAATATCAAGTTTTCAAATTTTTACACTTTTTGCTTGGCTTTGCAAAAATTTTTAAATTTCTCAAAATTTCCCCCATCCCCACACTTGGGATACATTGTCCCAATGTATGGTTTTGAGGGAAAGATTCCTTTAACCAAGAACATCCCCAATTGCTTATATTCTCAAACCCAATTTTTTTTTTTTTTTTTTAGACACCACCAACTCTCACAACCCAAGAACATATTAACACAAACACCACCCAACCTCCCAACCATAACATAAACATACCACATACACAAATATACAAAAATGTACAAAGGAGCAAAATACAACCTGGCTAGTAGTACTTCGACTGTGGAGGCCCGAAAATGGATGTCATCATATCCGTCCACTCACCAAAGCCAAATGCTCCACCGCTACTACTGCTTCCTTGATCATTACTTGGATTCGCCTGTTGGTAACTCATAGCATGCGGATCCACCCACTGAGAATGGTGCAATGGCGGGGTGGGGTATGACACACTACCATCGTATGGTGGCAATGTGGTGTAGTCCACAATGGGCGGATCTCCTACAACTGGCTGCCCCGCATGCCATTGGTCATGCATGCGTCTCTGATGATCATCCAAGTAACGGTTATTTTTTTCTTCTTCATGGGCATATCTATGAGCACGGTTCCATTGCTCGTTTCTATCGTAACTTCTTTTGATAACCCTTTCCACACTAGCACCCATGAAAGTTTGTTGATCAAATAGCACTTGGTTTTGTTCACTCCAATCACCGAAAGTGGGTGGCCACCTTTGTTGAATGATTTGACCCATATCCCCCGAATGGGCCCAGTACGGGTCATAAGCCTGTCGTGCATAATCAAATGCACTACCCACATAACCAGATTGTACACCAGCTCCTTGAACCCCCGCCTGACCGGTAACCCTCACCTGAGCATCTACCATGAATGTGTCTTCACGATAATCATCATCTCCACTTATTTCATCATCCATTGATTCGGTTTCCTCTTCCTCTCCCGGTCGTAACGGTCTCGCATCCACTTTCAATGCTCTCCACCTTCTACCATCCGTTTTCAACTTATGAAATCTTTCCGATTCTGTGTAAGTCCAATCCGACCCAAGATTCTTAAGGTCGAATGGTCTAAACCTCTTGTAAGAACCTTTTTCATCTCCTTTGATTGCCCCGTACTTTTTAAGCAATGCTGTAATCAACCGGCAGTGAGGTATAATCTTTCTTTCCCCACTATTCTTGCTCAACCAAATGTTGTTTAGCACCAAAAATCGGAAAGGAACCTTGGGTGTCCCATGCATCATCATATATAAGATTAGCACTTCTTGATGTCGCACTTCCATCTTGTCACCCCGCCTCGGAATGACATTGTACATGCACAACGTCAACAACAATTTTGCTTCCATTCTTAAATTGCGTCGATATAACTTCCCATGTGTCGTGCCCGGAAGGAAGAGGTAATCAAGCATATTTTGCCATTGCGGATGCTTATTAGGCTCATGGTAGAGATCCTTAAGACTTGGGTAGATGTATTCATTGGCCGGCCCATCATCAAACTTTGCTACCCGGCGCAAAGAGTCGTATGACATTTCTACTTTCACACCATTACACCACCCAACTAACCGCATCTTGTTCGGAGCCTTGAACGGGGGACATTCAAGTGATGCCACCCACTCTTGAATCTGCGTATCATACATTTTTTTCTTCTCACCATCATAACATTTTGTAGCCGCCCCCCAACCCAACGCGTTAAACTTGGCTATGATCCCGAATGGCCCGAAATCAACCTCCCGGATCTCCTTTTCACAAATAAATGTTTCTCCCCTTTGTTTTAGCTTGTTCATTTGTTCATGAAATAGATCCTCTCTCCATTCCGCGGGTTGGTCTAACAATGAACCGGATGTCCAATCCGGCTTTGGCCCCCTTGGTGGTGCATCCTCCTCCGAGTCCGGGTCACCAACCCGAACCAATCTCCTCTTTTTTTGTTGTGCCGCATCCCCTTGAGAAGAACTTGCAACTCCCTTTCCTTTCTTAGACGCCATTCCTACACACATTCAAAAACCACATAAACAAGTCAAGTTAGTATTTCTACCCTATCTTCCCCACACTTGCTTCATGTTATGGGTATAGATGTGCAAGAACCAAAAATTTTATTCTTTCAAACAAAATTTTGGCATGATGTCCCCTAAAATCAGAACTTTTCTAAAATTTTTATTAGACATCAAACACATTCATACCCATAGCACTCAATGGTTCACAAAGTTCTATCATCTATCTCATACAAGCAAGTGTGTAAGCAAAAACATAATGAAAACTTACAAACCTCAATGTACTTCAAAGAATGAAAAGAAATTGCATACCTTGGTGTTGTAGAAGATGAGAATCACAAAAACTTGAACTTCATACAAAAACCCACTAAAAACCCCAAAATCTCGGCACCCTTATGCTCAAATCCGACCCCAAAACAAGGAAATCTTCAAAATAAAAGTGTAAATCTAGATTCCTTGTGAAATTTCACCCAAAATGGACCCAAAAATCACTAAAATCGGACTAGATTTGAGCAAGATATGAAGATGTGAAGGTTGGGGACAAATGGGGGCTAGGGTTCTAGAGGAAGAAGAAAGGTGAAGAAGAAAAATTGTGGTTGGGAGATGATGTTGAATGAATGGATAGGGTGGATTGGAGTTATTGGTGATTTTATTAATAAATTTATTATTATTATTTCTTTATTTACGGTTTTTTTTTATATACCGAAACTGCAAAAGAAAGAACCCCAACTTTTCAGTGCGAGCCGTACGCTACGGTCCTCAGCCGTAGCTTACGGCTGAACCTGGATAAAAATACTCCGTCGTAAGACAGGAGCTACGAGCCGTAAGGCTCTTTTTTTCTTCTTGGAGCCGTAAGCTACGGTCCTCAGCCGTAGCTTACGGCGACCGTAGCTTACGGCTGGAGCTGGGCAAATTTTATTATTATTATTTTTTTATTTTTTTTATGTGTTTTTGGTTTTTTTTTTTTAATTATAATTTATGAAAACTTGAAGATTATTACCCTACCCCCCGTTAAAAACCCGTGTTGTCCTCAACACTATGTTCGGGAAATCAATAAAAATTTCCCCACAGTTGTTTCGAACACCGGTTTAAACGGGACTTATTCAAAACGCAATAAACTAAACTAAATATTTACAAATACCAAACCTGGGCCTCTTTCACGTTTCCTCGTCATCCACTGGGCGTAAAATGTACCCCACTTTGTCTAGCTCGAGATTGTTGATATCATTACCCTCCAAGTACGGTTTGAGCCGATGCGCGTTCACCGTTTGTTGCTTGTTTGTTTGTTCGTCTTGAATATCAATATCACCGAACCTTCCCACTCTTCGGACAACGTAAGGACCCATCCACTTACTCTTGAGTTTTCCCGCGAACATCTTCAACCTTGAATTGTATAACCACACCTTTTGACCCACTTCAAAGTTCTTTTTCTTTATCTTCGCATCATGAACTTTTTTCAGTTTGTCTTTATACGCGGATGCACACTCATAGGCTTGATCCCTTATTTCCTCGATTTCGTTCAATTGAAGCTTTCTCGCCCGACCCGCTTCATCATAGTTTGCGTTCACCGTTTTAATTGCCTAATACGCCCGATGTGCCAACTCCATAGGCAAATGACATCCTTTCCCGTAAACCATCCGATAAGGAGTGGTATCAAGTGGAGTTTTGTAAGTCGTTCGATAAGCCCACAATGCATCTTCAAGCTTACTTGACCAATCTTTCCGATCCGTTCTAACCGTCTTCATTAAAATTTCTTTAATTTGCCGGTTAGATACTTCCACTTGACCACTCGTTTGCGGGTGGTAGGGTGTAGCAATGCGGTGATTTACATTATATCTTTTTAGTAATTTTCCAAAATTGAAGTTTTTAAAATGTGAACCACCATCACTTATTATCACCCTAGGCACACCAAAACGAGCAAAAATATTAGATTGCACAAACTTACATACGACGGAATGATCGTTGGTCCTTGTGGCAATAGCTTCAATCCATTTCGACACGTAATTAACCGCAACCAATATATATAAAAACCCATTTGAGTTTGGGAAAGGACCCATGAAGTCTATTCCCCAAACATCAAATACTTCTACTACCAAAATCGGTTGTAACGGCATTTCATCACGTTTCGAAATGCTTCCCATTCTTTGACAATTAATGCAATTTCGAGCATACTCACAAGAATCCTTGAAAATCGTGGGCCAATAAAACCCACTAGATAACACCCGATAACCCGTCTTGTTCCCACTAAAATGCCCTCCACATGCCGATGAATGAGCATGGATCAAGATCTCTAAAACTTTCGTTTCGGGAACACATCTTCGTATCACTTGATCGGCCCCGATTTTGAACAAGTCGGGTTCATCCCATATGTATTGCTTCACTTGACTAAGAAACTGTTGTCGTCTCTTCTTAGTCCAATGATTTGGAATTGCACCCTTAGCCAAATAATTAACGTAATGGGCATACCAAGGTGCAACATAAGTAGAGACGGCCAACAAGTGTTCATCGGGGAACCGTTCATTGATTTCACTTGGGTCATCAACACCTTCCAACGGGATTCGGGACAAATGATCCGCAACAACATTTTCACATACCTTTTTGTCCCGAATCTCAAGATCGAATTCTTGTAGCAAAAGCACCCAACGAATCAACCGGGGCTTCGCATCCTTCTTTTCCATCAAATATCGGACCGCACTATGATCCGAATACACTATCACCTTGCTCCCCCAAATGTAAGATCTAAACTTGTCCAAGGCATACACCACCGCTAATAATTCTTTTTCGGTTGTGGTGTAGTTGAGTTGCGCCTCAGACAAAGTTTTGCTTGCATAGTATATCACCACCAGTTTCTTATCAACTCTTTGACCCAAAACCGCTCCAATGGCCGTGTCACTAGCATCACACATAATCTCGAACGGCTTTGACCAATCCGGTGGTTGCAAGATGGGAGCCTTCACCAACTGTTCCTTCAAAACATGAAACGCTTGCAAACATTCGTCAGTAAAATCAAAGGGAACATCTTTTAATAACAAGTTACATAAAGGTTTTGTAATTACACTAAAACCTTTAATAAACCTTCGATAAAACCCCGCATGTCCCAAAAAAGATCTCACCCCCTTAACATTCTTTGGTGGGGGTAAGGATGAAATTACCCGAATCTTTGCTTTGTCTACCTCCATTCCCCGGTCCGAAATGACATGCCCCAACACAATACCCTCTTGAACCATAAAATGGCTCTTTTCCCAACTTAGTACCAAGTTTGTCTCAACACATCTTTTTAAAACTTTTTCTAACTCATTAAGACAAGATTCAAAACTTGGACCAAAAATGGAAAAATCATCCATAAACACTTCAAGAGATTCCCCGACCATGTCCGAAAATATACTCATCATACATCTTTGGAACGTGGCGGGGGCGTTACATAGTCCAAATGGCATTCGCCGAAAAGCGAATGTACCATATGGACATGTAAACGTGGTTTTGTGTTGGTCGTCCGGGTGAATAGCAATTTGGTTATATCCCGAGTACCCATCCAAAAAACAATAATATTTTTGACCGGAAAGTTTCTCAATTATTTGGTCAATAAAGGGTAACGGGAAATGGTCTTTTGAGGTAGCCGCGTTTAATTTTCTATAATCAATACACACTCGCCACCCGGTGACCGGGCGGGTGGCGATTTGCTCACCTTGTTCATCTTTCACTACTTGGATGCCGGATTTTTTAGGCACTACCTGAGTTGGACTTACCCACGCACTATCCGAAATGGGATAAATGATCCCCGCATCCAACCACTTGATAACTTCTTTCTTCACCACTTCTCTCAAGTTCGGATTTAACCTTCTTTGTGTTTCACGGGTCGGCTTTGCGTCCTCACTTGTAATAATCTTGTGCATCACAATGAATGGACTAATGCCTTTTAAATCAGCTATCGTCCACCCAATCGCTGCCTTATGAGCCTTCAACACCCGCATCAATTCTTCCTCTTGAGCTACCTCCAAGTTGGAAGCAATGATCACCGGTAAAGTGTCATTCTCCCCCAAAAATGCATACTTTAGGTGCTTTGGTAGCTCCTTCAACTCCACACTTGGTGGATTTTCCAAAGAAGGCTTTGTGCCCGAATCAATTTCTACCGGTAATGTATCCGTTTGGTAGGTCCATGGTGGACTTCCTTCCTTCACCGCGAGAGCTTCTTGCTCTTTCTCTTCTACTTCTAACTCGCATGCGTGAACCTGCAAAGACATATCACAAACACAAGATCCCAAAATTTCTTCTTCGAACTCCTTCGGGTCATAACCATCTATGAAATCTGCTAAGAAACACTCATCTCCATACACATTAGTACCGTTAGTGAAAACATTTAACCTCATTTTTCTATTACCGAATGTCATGTCGACCGTACCATATCGACAATCAATAATAGCATGTGCGGTGTTCAAAAATGGCCGACCCAAAATAACATTTTGTTGTTGTGTTGGGTTCGCGGATGAGTAGTCTAGCACAAGGAAATCAACGGGATAATAAAATTCTTCAACTTTAACTATCACATCCCGTACGATACCCCGGGGAAGTTTATGAGACAAGTCGGCTAATACAACCGTTGTCTCAACTCGCTTCAATGGACCAAAATCGTATTGGTCATATAACCCCCCGGTAGGATACTTACTTCGGCTCCAAGATCCAATAACGCCCTTGTGGTTTGAAAATTTCCAACTTGAATGTTTATTAGGGGCGTTCCCGGGTCTTGTAACTTAGGAGGAAGGTCTCCTTTCAATACCGCACTTACCCGCTCCGTCAAGTCTACCAATTTAGGCACTTTTTGTTGCCTCTTTTGAGTACACAATTCTTTTAGAAACTTGGCATAAGCGGGCACCTTTTTAATAGCCTCAAGTAAAGGAAGATTAATTTTAACCTGTTTGAAAACCTCCCACATTTCCTCTTTTTGAGGACCCCGTTTTGAAATAAAATTTTTTCTACCCGGATCTAATAAAGCCAAAGGAAACGGTACTTCACTACACCCCTCACCCTCGTTTACTTTTTCTTTTTCTTTAATAACTTCGGGTTTTTCAAAATTGGGTTTTTTAGAAGAAACTGTGACACCTCGGATCTTTCCGGATAACCTTTCGATGTAACGAACATGTACGCAATCGACTAACAGTAAAAAAAAAATATATGAAAAACTATTTGTTATTATGTGTTATGTGCCGATTTACTTATGTGTATGTATATATATATATAAGTGTTAT
Organism: Helianthus annuus; assembly: GCF_002127325.2. Classification (NCBI taxonomy): domain Eukaryota; kingdom Viridiplantae; phylum Streptophyta; class Magnoliopsida; order Asterales; family Asteraceae; genus Helianthus; species Helianthus annuus. The sequence goes on along the minus strand of NC_035435.2, from coordinate 130,606,701 downwards.
ATATATGTGAACCAAACCCGAGACCCGACTCGAGACCACGGTCTCGAGTGAACAGTGAAGCACTTGGGCCGGTTAAGGCCTTGTAGCCGAGAAACCCAACCCTCTCGAGTGAACAGTGAAGCACTTGGGCCGGTTAAGGCCTTGTAGCCGAGAAACCCAACCCGGAAACCCCTAGCCCAACTCGGTGCACTATATAAACCCAACCCCACCTCCCTTAATCATTTTACACACTCTCTTCTCACACTCTCCTCTCATCTTCTTCACTAAACCCTAAAACCCTAAAATTCTAGCAACCAAAATCATCTCCCCATTCCTTCATATCTCTCGGATCAAGTGAGCTATCAACAAGGAAGATCGGACAAACCAAGAGACCACCCGAACACCCCCCTTTTCTCTCAACCCCGAGTAACCGGTTAGTGTTTTTATGTTCATGGTTATTGATGATTGCTATGGTTTTATGCTTGTTGATGTGATTAGAGGTTTTAGTATGAATACTAGGCTTGTATGTTCATAATTATGCTAAGGAAGGTGATGTTTTGTTGATCATAGTTTTGGGTTATCCAATATATATGTTAAGGGGTTGGTTGGAATTGCATGTTCTTAGGATTTGATTGTTAACAAGTATGATTTCTATGTTAGGATAGGTGTTATAATCCTTGTCAAGAAATGATACACGGTTTTATAAGCTTCCTGTTTGGATTCGGGTTTATTTATAGTTCATGATTTCTTGATTAAATGCTTGAAGTTTTATTGAATGAATGAAGAACAGTTTGAATGTGTATAATAGTTTGAAAATGCTGATTTTGATCCAAATTGGTGCACAAATCGACCAACAAACATGTTTTAGTGGAAATAGTACAACATTTACATGAAAATGCAATTTCATTGGATAGTACAAGTCTGCAGGTTCTAGAAGGGATTGCCATGCAAGTTATCACGGTTGCGAGTCGCAACCTTTGGTTGCTACTCGAAACCACGCGTGACCAGTCGAAACCTCCCAGTTGCGAGTCGCAATCAGCACGCATCAAACCTGGTTGCGAGTCGCAACCACGCCTGCTAAGTCGCAATCTCCGGTTACGAGTCGTAACCAAAACGTGACGGACCGAGACCGCAGTTACGAGTCGCAACCTCGGTTGCGAGTCGCAACCACCTTAGTTTCGACTGGGCTGTTTTGTGTATTGGGCTTTGACTGTTTTGCTGTTTTGGGCCTTAACTGTTGGGCTGTCTATTGTTTGAGCTGTTTACTGATCTGCTACTGTTTGTATGTCTACATGTTACTGTATGCTATACGTGTTTACTTGTACCCGACTTGACCCATATTTGGTAACCATGTTAGGACGTGGTGACCAACACACTTAACCAAGTAACGTATCATACCGAGCAACCCAAGGTGAGTTCACAACTTAAAAGCATGCGTCCCGGTGGTTTGGGACACGAGACTAAAACAACCCTATCCCCTTGTAAAGGGGATACCGTCTACACTCCTTCCCTAGTTATTGGGAAACAAACTTACTTTATCTTCCCTTGTATTGGGAAACCTTTTTAGTTAATTACTGTTTATACGGATTGCAACTAACGGCACTAAACGCAACTCTATCACTCAAGTCCCTACTACATAATACCGATTAGTCGCCGGTGCCAGGCGAACGGGTTATTAGTTGATAGCGCTATTTAGGTTTTACCAGCCTCACACCGTGCCATGGTATGGGATCGGTCGTGAACTAATGTACTCAGGCATCCGTCAATGATGATAGAACATTGACATCGGGGCATCCTGCGGAAACGCAAACGGTTACCTAGTGTTCGGTATTGGAAAAACAGTTTAGTCGCTAACTTTTGGGGTAGCTCCCCATGGCATGTATAAACGGATAAATTAACTGGTGAAACAAGTTTTTGGTAATTAAAACTGGACAACTAGTGAACTCACTCAGCATTATTGTTGACCCCTTTACTGCATGCTTTGCAGGTGGCCAGTGACTGGAGCAGCTACTTGGGATGTGTAGTGGTCGTCTGCCCGTGTGTTGGGCATTTATTATGCTTACCTTATGGACACTGTTTAAAACTATTTAATTATGCTTCCGCTACTTGTTACTGTTTTAAACTTGAAACCTTAGACTCTGAACTTGATGTTTGCTAATCTTATGGTTAGTAAGTATTACTTTAATATTAACCAATGCTTAGTATAATTGGTGGCTGGATCCTGGTCAGTCACGCCCTCGAAGCGGGTGTTATCCGCGGGTGGATTTTGGGGGTGTGACAGATTGGTATCAGAGCCATTGGTTATAGTGAACTTGGTTTTAAAAAGGGAAAAATCTTTTTGAGAAAAACCAGACTATAACCCGTGACTCGTGACGACACTACACTCCAAGTACAAGGCTCGACTTATCTGACCTCATAGCTCGGACCCATATTTACTTGCTTGATTGTCTTATACTTTCTGCTTTACTATACGTACTAGTTGCCTGATTAGATAGATACATCTTCTCTCTTCTATCTTATTCTCGCTATCACGCACTCATACTACGTTTTCTGGTTATGAAGACAATGAGTGGACGCGGACGAGGAAACGTCAACATGACCCCGGCTCAGTTCACTAGCCTGCTCAACACTGTGGCTGCAGCTTTCGCAGCTCACCCTATAGGTAAACTCGATGTTTTAGGATGTTTAGATCCTACCGCCACATCGTCTTTTCGCCTCTAAACCTATTTCGCTTCACTCCTCACGACAGGTCAGCCTGCACCTGTGCAACCACGTGTTTGTACCTTCAAGACCTTTATGGATTGCAAGCCTCTTCCTTTCAATGGCACGGAGGGTGCCATAGGCCTTCTGCACTGGATTGAGAAGGTCGAAGCTGTTTTTGCTGTCTGTGAATGCCCAACTGCTAATTGGGTAAAGTTTGCTACTGGTACTCTAGAGGGAAGCGCACTTTCATGGTGGAAGGCGCAAATTCAAATGCTTGGTTTGGAGACTGCAAACGCTACTGCATGGGAAGATTTCAAGGATATGATCAAGGAAGAGTACTGTCACAGGGATGACATCCACAAGCTGGAGAACGAGTACTATGAACTCAAGATGGTTGGGTCAGAGATTGAGACCTACACCAAGCTATCCAACGACTATGCAGCTCTTTGTCCAAACATGTCTCGACCTATGTATCGAAGAATCGAACTGTACATCAAGGGTCTGGCTCCAGAAATCCGAAGCCATGTAACTTCAGCTAACCACACTACCATTCAGCCGATCGTTCGACTTGCTCACAAACTCACGGATCAGGCTGTGGAAGAGGGCAGGTTGCCCAAAAGGATCAGTGCTGCGGAAGGAACTTCCAGTGATGGCAAACGAAAGTGGGATGGAAATCAGGGCAAAGATGCTAACCCTACTCAAGCCCCAGCTCAGCAGAGGAAAACTGACAACAACAAAGGCACTCAGCAACAGGGTGGCTACCGGGGAAACTACCCTAAGTGCAACAAGTGTAACAGGCACCACAATGGGGCATGTAACAAGGGTCAGTGTCAGCGATGCCACAAGATAGGGCACGAAGCAAAGGATTGTAGAAGTCAGTTCCCAACAAGGCAGAATCAGCAACAACCCCAACAGCAACAGCAGCAGGGAAACAACAGAGCTTATTTTAAATGTGGGGCAACAGGGCACATGCGAAAGGATTGCCCTGAACTGAATCAGAATCGCAACAACAATCAGGGGGCTGGGAACAATGAGCAAAACAACAATGCTGGAAATGCAAGGGGAAGAGCTTTCGTGATTGGAGCTGGTGAAGCGAGGAACGATCCCAACGTCGTGGCGGGTAAGTTCCTACTTGATGATCGTTATGTTTCTGTGTTATTTGATTCCGGTGCCGATGCCAGTTATGTATCCCTTCGCATTAGTAAGAAACTTAAGCACTCACCCGCATTATTAAGTTCTAAGCATATCGTCGAGATAGCTAATGGTAAGAACATCGAGGCCACGCACGTGATCCGCGACTGCACCTTAGAATTGTCTGGCCATACGTTTAGTATCGATCTTTTCCCTGTCAAACTTGGAAGCTTCGACGTCGTCATCGGTATGGATTGGTTATCCAAACATCGCGCTGAGATCCTCTGTCAAGAGAAAGCAGTTCGTATACCTTGCCGTTCTGGTCAACCCCTCATCGTTCAAGGCAACAAAGGTGGAGAAGTCACAGGCATTATCTCGCTACTAAAAGCCCAGAAATGTTTACAGAAAGGGCACACCGCTATCCTAGCACTTGTCACCAACACCCACGAGAAGGAAAAGAGGATTGAAGATTTTCCTGTAGTACGCGATTTTCCTGAGGTATTTCCTGAGGAACTACCTGGACTCCCTCCTCACCGTCAGGTCGAATTCCAAATCGAACTAGCTCCCGGAGCAGCACCCATAGCTCGTGCACCGTACCGTTTAGCCCCTGCAGAGCTGAAGGAACTCTCTACGCAACTACAAGAACTATTGGATAAAGGATTTATCCGTCCTAGTTCATCACCCTGGGGAGCCCCAGTACTCTTTGTCAAGAAGAAGGACGGCACATTCCGAATGTGCATCGACTATCGTGAGTTGAACAAGGTTACCATCAAGAATCGTTACCCTCTCCCGCGCATCGACGACCTATTCGATCAGTTGCAAGGATCGAGCTACTATTCAAAGATTGACCTGCGATCAGGCTACCATCAGTTGAGGGTACGTGACGAAGACATCTCTAAGACTGCGTTCAGGACCCGTTATGGTCACTATGAATTTCTCGTCATGCCTTTTGGAATGACCAACGCGCCTGCAGTGTTCATGGATCTTATGAACCGCGTATGTAAGCCTTACCTCGACAAATTTGTGATTGTGTTCATCGACGACATCCTGATTTATTCGAAAAGTCAAGAGGAGCATGAACAACACCTACGCCTTATTCTCGAACTCCTTCGCAACGAGCAACTGTATGCCAAATTCTCTAAATGTGACTTCTGGCTTCGGGAAGTCCATTTCCTCGGCCATGTGGTTAATAAGAACGGAATTCATGTCGACCCAGCTAAGATCGAATCGATAAAGAACTGGCCTACGCCTAAGACTCCCACTGAAGTTCGCCAATTCTTGGGTTTAGCAGGTTACTACCGCAGATTCATTCAGGGATTCTCGAAGATTGCACAACCTCTTACAACACTCACTCAGAAAGGCGTCGCCTACAAGTGGAATGCAGCACAGGAATCTGCCTTTCAGAGGCTTAAGGATAACCTCTGTAGTGCTCCTATTCTCTCGTTGCCTGACGGCACTGATGACTTTGTGGTTTACTGCGATGCGTCTATTCATGGGCTCGGTTGCGTGTTAATGCAACGCGAGAAAGTTATCGCCTACGCCTCTCGACAACTCAAGACGCATGAAAAGAACTACACGACGCACGACTTGGAACTTGGAGCAGTGGTTTTTGCTCTTAAGATATGGAGACATTACCTGTACGGTACCAAGTGCACTATTTACACCGATCACAGGAGTCTCGAGCATATCTTTAGGCAAAAGGAATTGAACATGAGACAACGTCGATGGGTCGAACTCTTGAATGACTACGAATGCGCCATCAAATACCATCCGGGCAAAGCCAATGTCGTGGCAGACGCCCTCAGCCGAAAGGACACTATACCAAAGCGCGTGCGGGCACTGCAACTCACCATCCAGTCTAACCTCCCTACCCAGATTCGAAATGCTCAAGTTGAAGCATTGAAGCCGGAAAACATCAGGGCTGAGTCTCTGCGAGGATCGAGACAGCAACTAGAACAGAAAGAAGAAGGTGCTTACTATGTAACAGGACGCATTTGGGTTCCTCTCTTTGGAGGTTTACGTGAACTCGTGATGGACGAAGCCCACAAGTCCCGCTACTCGGTACATCCTGGTTCGGACAAGATGTACCACGACTTGAAGACTACGTATTGGTGGCCGGGCATGAAGGCCCACATAGCAACATACGTCAGCAAATGTTTGACTTGCGCCAGAGTCAAGACGGAATACCAGAAGCCGGCAGGCCTACTCCAACAACCGGAAATCCCGAAATGGAAATGGGAGCAAATTTCCATGGATTTTGTTACAGGGTTACCTAGATCTCAACGCGGAAATGATGCTATTTGGGTAATCGTAGATCGATTGACCAAGTCCGCACACTTTCTGGCTATTAAGGAAACGGACAAGTTTTCTACCTTGGCGGAGATTTACTTAAAGGAAGTAGTTTCGAGGCACGGAGTGCCAACCTCAATTATTTCCGACCGAGACGCTCGATTTACTTCGGAACTGTGGCAAGCTATGCACAAATGCTTTGGCTCACGTTTGGATATGAGCACTGCTTATCACCCGCAAACGGATGGACAGTCCGAACGTACCATCCAAACTCTAGAAGACATGCTTAGAGCGTGTGTGATCGACTTTGGCAAGAACTGGGAGAAGCACCTACCGCTAGTAGAATTCTCCTACAACAACAGCTACCACACTAGTATTCAGGCAGCACCTTTTGAGGCATTGTACGGACGTAAATGCCGGTCACCACTCTGCTGGGCAGAAATCGGTGATAGTCAAATCACGGGCCCAGAGATGGTGGTAGATACAACGGAAAAGATTGCCCAGATCAGACAACGCATGGCGGCAGCTCGTGACCGTCAGAAGAGCTACGCTGATAAGCGTAGGAAACCATTGGAATTCCAGGTCGGTGACCGGGTTCTACTTAAAGTCTCACCCTGGAAGGGTGTGGTTCGCTTTGGCAAACGGGGCAAGCTTAATCCGCGATATATCGGACCATTCGAAATTACCGAGAAGATCGGTAAGGTTGCTTATAGATTGAACCTGCCTGAAGAACTGAGTGCGGTACACAACGTTTTTCATGTATCCAACCTGAAGAAGTGTTTGTCGGATGAAACACTTGTGATTCCTTTTAAGGAACTAACGATTGACGAACAGCTACACTTTACTGAGGAACCGATCGAGATCACGGATCGAGTGATCAAAACCCTCAAACGTAGCCAGATACCTCTCGTACGAGTTCGTTGGAACTCGCGACGTGGCCCAGAGTATACCTGGGAGCGGGAAGACCAGATGAAGCACAAGTATCCCCAGTTGTTCCCTAACGAAAACCCCAGCACTGAAGCTACGAACGAATTTCGGGACGAAATTCCAAACTAACGGGGGGATAATGTGACATCCCGTTGAAACGCTTTCACTTACACTAGCTTGACAGTGGCTGCCTTAACTTTCGGGACGAAAGTTCCTAAAACTTGGGGATAATGTGACACCTCGGATCTTTCCGGATAACCTTTCGATGTAACGAACATGTACGCAATCGACTAACAGTAAAAAAAAATATATGAAAAACTATTTGTTATTATGTGTTATGTGCCGATTTACTTATGTGTATGTATATATATATATATATATATAAGTGTTATATATATGTGAACCAAACCCGAGACCCGACTCGAGACCACGGTCTCGAGTGAACAGTGAAGCACTTGGGCCGGTTAAGGCCTTGTAGCCGAGAAACCCAACCCTCTCGAGTGAACAGTGAAGCACTTGGGCCGGTTAAGGCCTTGTAGCCGAGAAACCCAACCCGGAAACCCCTAGCCCAACTCGGTGCACTATATAAACCCAACCCCACCTCCCTTAATCATTTTACACACTCTCTTCTCACACTCTCCTCTCATCTTCTTCACTAAACCCTAAAACCCTAAAATTCTAGCAACCAAAATCATCTCCCCATTCCTTCATATCTCTCGGATCAAGTGAGCTATCAACAAGGAAGATCGGACAAACCAAGAGACCACCCGAACACCCCCCTTTTCTCTCAACCCCGAGTAACCGGTTAGTGTTTTTATGTTCATGGTTATTGATGATTGCTATGGTTTTATGCTTGTTGATGTGATTAGAGGTTTTAGTATGAATACTAGGCTTGTATGTTCATAATTATGCTAAGGAAGGTGATGTTTTGTTGATCATAGTTTTGGGTTATCCAATATATATGTTAAGGGGTTGGTTGGAATTGCATGTTCTTAGGATTTGATTGTTAACAAGTATGATTTCTATGTTAGGATAGGTGTTATAATCCTTGTCAAGAAATGATACACGGTTTTATAAGCTTCCTGTTTGGATTCGGGTTTATTTATAGTTCATGATTTCTTGATTAAATGCTTGAAGTTTTATTGAATGAATGAAGAACAGTTTGAATGTGTATAATAGTTTGAAAATGCTGATTTTGATCCAAATTGGTGCACAAATCGACCAACAAACATGTTTTAGTGGAAATAGTACAACATTTACATGAAAATGCAATTTCATTGGATAGTACAAGTCTGCAGGTTCTAGAAGGGATTGCCATGCAAGTTATCACGGTTGCGAGTCGCAACCTTTGGTTGCTACTCGAAACCACGCGTGACCAGTCGAAACCTCCCAGTTGCGAGTCGCAATCAGCACGCATCAAACCTGGTTGCGAGTCGCAACCACGCCTGCTAAGTCGCAATCTCCGGTTACGAGTCGTAACCAAAACGTGACGGACCGAGACCGCAGTTACGAGTCGCAACCTCGGTTGCGAGTCGCAACCACCTTAGTTTCGACTGGGCTGTTTTGTGTATTGGGCTTTGACTGTTTTGCTGTTTTGGGCCTTAACTGTTGGGCTGTCTATTGTTTGAGCTGTTTACTGATCTGCTACTGTTTGTATGTCTACATGTTACTGTATGCTATACGTGTTTACTTGTACCCGACTTGACCCATATTTGGTAACCATGTTAGGACGTGGTGACCAACACACTTAACCAAGTAACGTATCATACCGAGCAACCCAAGGTGAGTTCACAACTTAAAAGCATGCGTCCCGGTGGTTTGGGACACGAGACTAAAACAACCCTATCCCCTTGTAAAGGGGATACCGTCTACACTCCTTCCCTAGTTATTGGGAAACAAACTTACTTTATCTTCCCTTGTATTGGGAAACCTTTTTAGTTAATTACTGTTTATACGGATTGCAACTAACGGCACTAAACGCAACTCTATCACTCAAGTCCCTACTACATAATACCGATTAGTCGCCGGTGCCAGGCGAACGGGTTATTAGTTGATAGCGCTATTTAGGTTTTACCAGCCTCACACCGTGCCATGGTATGGGATCGGTCGTGAACTAATGTACTCAGGCATCCGTCAATGATGATAGAACATTGACATCGGGGCATCCTGCGGAAACGCAAACGGTTACCTAGTGTTCGGTATTGGAAAAACAGTTTAGTCGCTAACTTTTGGGGTAGCTCCCCATGGCATGTATAAACGGATAAATTAACTGGTGAAACAAGTTTTTGGTAATTAAAACTGGACAACTAGTGAACTCACTCAGCATTATTGTTGACCCCTTTACTGCATGCTTTGCAGGTGGCCAGTGACTGGAGCAGCTACTTGGGATGTGTAGTGGTCGTCTGCCCGTGTGTTGGGCATTTATTATGCTTACCTTATGGACACTGTTTAAAACTATTTAATTATGCTTCCGCTACTTGTTACTGTTTTAAACTTGAAACCTTAGACTCTGAACTTGATGTTTGCTAATCTTATGGTTAGTAAGTATTACTTTAATATTAACCAATGCTTAGTATAATTGGTGGCTGGATCCTGGTCAGTCACGCCCTCGAAGCGGGTGTTATCCGCGGGTGGATTTTGGGGGTGTGACAGAAACAATGGGTGGTTCATTTTCTTCCTCACTATCTTGACCCGTTATATCCTCAACCACCCCATCAACCAAATCCGGTGAAGGATTGGTTTTGTACTCTTTCCCACTTCTCAAAACACTTACATGATGGATATTAACATTGTTACCTCTTGAAGTACCATGGGATGGATTTACCTTAGTGTCGCTTGGTAATTGACCTTTACTCTTCTTCAATTCGGACACTTCGGTGGCAAGTTGACCCATTTGAGTGGTCAAAGTTTGGATTGCTTTGTCTCGAGCCTCATCCTTTTGTATGCGAGCATCATCCATTTGGTTCCTCTTTTGCATTTCCGCTTGCATGCTCTTCAACATTTCCATCATTTCATTACCACCCGAAGACCTCCCTTGTTCTTGACCCGCTTGGTATTGCCTTTGGTATCCTTGGTTGTTCCCACCTCGATATCCACTTTGATTATTATAAGGTTGGCGCGAACCATAATTTCCTTGGCTACCTTGGAAATTCGGGTTTGATTGATTCGAAGAGTTCCCATAACGAAAATTAGGGTGGTTTCTCAACCCGGGGTGATAAGTGTTAGAATTCATATTGAAATTTCTAGCACCCCCTCCTTGACCTTGAACGACATGAACTTCTTCAAATTGCCCTTCCACCATTCCTTGGCAATTTTCCGCCGCATGACCTATTTCATTACACAATGCACAAACATCATAAATTTGGTTAGAAGTTTCTGTGTTACCATCATCAACCGCATGCACTTGTGTTCGGGTAACGGCCGGTCGTGCTCTCCTTGAAGCTTGAGCCTTTCTCTTTGAGGTGATCGCCATTTGCTCCAAAAATTCCCAATCCTCATGCTCATAGTTTGTGCCAAATGTCCCATTTGTAATGGACATCAAATCTCGTGCATCTTCGGCACACAACCCTTCATGAAAGGCGTTCATTAACTCCCAAAGCACAATCCCATGGTGTGGACAATTTTTAATCATCATGTTTAAGCGCTCGAAGGCTTCATGGAACATTTCGCCTTGTTGTTGAAAACTTCTCAATCCTTTCCTCGCATCATTGGTCTTTTGAGCGGTATAAAATTCATCTAAAAATGTTTGTTGCATTTCCCCCCAAGTATAAATAGATGCTGAAGGCAAAGTGTAGAACCACTTCTTTGCCTTATCTTCCAAGGAGAATTGAAATAAGACCAACTTCACATCATCGGCCGAAAACCCTTGACTCCCAAGAGTGTTGCAAATCGAGTCATAAGCCTCTAAATGGAAATAAGGCTCCTCCGTTGCCAACCCTTTGTATTTTGGTAAACTTTGCAAAGAGTTGGTCCTCACTTCAAATGTTCTTCCTTGGTTATTATGAGGGATGACCACCGGTGAAGGATTGTGAGTGATCACCGGTCTAAAATGCGCTTCAATACCCCTCGCATTTTCCCTAAGATGCCTCCTTGGCACACCAAATCGACCCCTTGGACGAACTTGACCCATTGGTCTTTGTATAGGCCCTTGTGGTGCATTTGGTTGTTGAAATTGTTGTTGTGGCACCGGTGGGTGTTGAATTGGCCTTTGGAAATGTGGTTGCACATTTTGTGGGCGAATATGCTGCAAAGGTATCGGACGTTGCAATTGCGGCCCTTGTGGCCTTGGCCTAATAGGTTGAGGTATGAGTTGTTGCTGTTGCACCCCACCAACATTTGGAATCACTTGTACTTGGCCTTGCATATAACCATATTCCCCTTGCTCTCCATCACCCCCATAAGCGTACCCGTCTTCATCAAAACCTTCAAACTCCTCATAACCTTCATCATACCCATCTCCTTGAATTCCCGACGATTGCCCAAATGGAAGAGTCGAGTATTGGAAACCCGACTGATTTGATGGTCGAAACGGTGTAGCATGGACAATAGACGAAATTGGTGCTATGGTATGGCTCGAATATGACGGACCCGCACCCGGAAAGAAATGGGATAATGGTGGTATAGTAGTGGAAGGGTTAAATGTGATGGTTGGTTCTTCTTGTGTAGTAATGGGCTGTGTGGTGTTGGTTGATGTGACATTTTGAAGTATGGTAGGTTCGGTAGTATTTGGTGGAATGGTGGTATTTGGTGAAGGTTGAGTGGATGTTGGTATAAATGATGAAGTGGATTCACCCGTAGTGGGTGGTGGTGGTGGTGGATCCATGTATCGAAGTGGTGTAATCGGTGTAATTGGTGTTGTTGGTGAACTGCTGATTGTATTTTCCCTTAGCAAAATTCTGTTTGCTCGCAAAGTTCGCTCGATTTCCGGATCAAACACTAGCGGTGAAAGCTTGTGAGAGCTTCTAGTACGCATGCACCTGTAAATACCTGCACACTAAACACACCTCGCGTAAACCAGAAAAATGACAAACTCAAAGCAAGAACAAAAATAACACACGTTGCGCACTACTCCCCGGCAACGGCGCCAAAATTTGACGTGATGTCGTGGTCACGCAAATTTAATCCCAATAACAACTATGTAGATAGTGGCAAGAGGGTATCGAACACAGGGAGTTTGTGGAAAATGTGCTATCTAAATTTTATTATGTTAACTAAAATTAAACTAGATGCAAAAAGTAAATTCAAGAGTGGTTTTGATTGGTTGATTTTTAAAACTAAGAATGCTAATCAATTCGCAAAATGGAAATTTAGTTTGTAAACAATTTTAGAGACAAATGACTATCTTGAGTTTCTGGTTTGTTTCGACTTTTGTATTAACATTCAACTAGAAAGAACTACATAGACATAGTTCATGTATAACCAATTGCAGTGATGAAAGGGGACTAAGTACTCAGATTCTGAGAACGTGAGGTTGTCACCCGATGATCAATCAACCCTTACCCAAACCTAACTATACCCATGATATCTCGATTGCCAACGGCACCAAGAACGTATGGTTTCTAATTAGTTCAATATAAGAATTAACAAGTTACTAACAATCAATCATGCACCATAAAAATTAATTCAAAGAGAAAGAAATTGTTATTCTAGAAATATGAATAAAAAAACACAAAAAGTCTACCACAAACCTTCAACACAAGATAATCATCCAAGTATTTAGCCACTCATGGCTTTAACTAACATCATGACAAAATGGAAAGGAAATAGTGTTCACAAGTTTCACCAACAAGAACTAATGGAAGCTAGATGATTTAAGTGAAAGATAGTTCCCAAGATATGTTTTCTTGACTCCAAGTCCCTCTAATATACTCCCATACTCGTTTCCTCCAAGTAGTAACCGAAAAACCCATGATAAGGGTCATAAAGCTCCATCAAAATGGCAATAAATGCCATAAGTTACATTTTTGGATCAGTCGGAGCCGTAAGCTACGCCTCCCAGCCGTAGCTTACGGCAAGCAGCAGGAGGACACACATCAACCAGGAGCCGTAAGCTACGGCCCCCAGCCGTAGCTTACGGCTAGCAGTGAAACTTTACGCCCGGATGTTCCTGTCTTACGGCGGGACATTTGGATGAAAAGGGAGGCCGTAAGCTACGGCTGGGAGGCGTAGCTTACGGCCCTGAGCTTGTTTTCGTTTCCATTACTTCTCCAACTTTCCATTCTTTCGCTCTTTTAACTCCCACAACTTCTAGCATTTCGTCATACCTCCTAAAAGCTACATTTTGGTAGCTTTAACACCTGCACAATCCAACATAAAGTGGTTATCTAATCCAAGCAATTAACCGAATAAAGTGTACAATATGTGTTGTATTAAGCCTTTTAAGGGTTGTCCTACGGACCACCCGTCAATGATGCAACAGGGGATGGTCCACCCTGTGTCCCAACAGCAACCGGCCCAACAAGTCTTGCACCAAGACTTATGACTAATGCAAATGAACAAAAGAAATAATAAAAGAACTCAGGAAAGGAAAGATATGACCTGAAGCGTATAACTCAAAGCAAAATCAGGCTTGTAGCCTTCACTTAGGGCTACAAGACTCTGATAGAAGACCAACAACAGAAAGATCTGTTGGTTTTCCCTGTAATCTTCTTGGATTACAGAGACCTACTAGATTAACACAACGCCTCCTTCGATTATCCCAAGAACACAAACCCTAGGATTAGGGATTTCTTCTTTCACCGAGCACGTAAACCAAGGAGACCAAGATAACCAGATCTGAACACAATCAAACCTAACTGACCACCGGAGCACCTTAGATCTTCACCGATTAGTCTAGATCTTGTCTGACCAAACCCCAAACAACCTCGCAACGGAAGAACAGAGGACACCGAGAGCCACTATGGCTCTGATACTATGTTAAAAACATTGGTATCACAAACAATCAACTCAGAATACTCAACCCTAAGTTTATTAACCCAAGAGACACTCTGGTACAAGATTGTAATCTTATTAAGAAAAACAAACAAATCTACCAAACAACTCTCAACAACCGGAGATTATCAAAACGATAATCTCTTACGGATTACACTAGATCTAACCTATAAACTTTGATTCAGAAGAAATCAAAGCTATAATGGAAACCCTAATTCGCCTTTGAGAGAGAGAGAGATAGGAAGACAAAAGAAAATATCCGTAATAATGCGTAGAACATTCTGGACCCATTCTTTCATAGTATCCATTCAGCATAATCCGGGTTGTTGCAACAACCCGGTCCTTCTAACTGCTCTGCTCCAAACCAGCCTTTAACTTTTAATGATATCAACAGCTTTAAGCCCAAGTCAGCACAATCCAATAAGCAGCAGCCCAATCAGCACAGTTTTTAACACTCCAAGCCCAGGTTCCAATAATATGCAAAATATAAACACAACATATTAAACGCATTATTTGATATTAAACTGAAAGTATAAATATGTTAAATGTAACTTTTAACAGAAATAGATGAAAAAACCTTTAATTTTAATGTAAAATGAATCTTCAGTGACCTGATTTAAACACTTTTGAAATTTGAGTGACCTAATTGGAATACTTTTAAAACTTGGTTACTATTTTATAAAGTTACCCCTTTAAAAAATACATTTAGATATGTTATATGATGTTGGGGTTGCTTTAGTTTACATTCAAAGTTTGTAACTTTAATATAATAGTTTCGATTTTTCATATTGTCTAGATGATGTTGAATCTATACAATATAATAAAACAAACCATCTGAGGGACACATGGCGCTCTATGAGATGATTTCTATTGTATTTTTCCACCTAAATAAATAGATATTATAACTATTAATTAATTTAAGGTCATCTATAAGTTAGTTGAATTATCTTTTTATTTGTTACTCTTTTGTTTTTCCTATTTATTTATCCTATATGTACTAAATTAGGTTGAATTCAGGAGCAGCTTACCTTTATTTTTTACAAATAGGTGAAGGTGCACTTTATCACCATTGTGTATTCCGATAGCAGATTTCCCTGTTTCTGGATACCTGAAGTTTAAATTTTGTTATCATTTCCATCTAATTCACAAACCTTATTAAAATTATGAATGAGCTCGGTACCAACTAGTACCAAAAATACCGGTACCAAAAATCCCAAAAAATGGGTACCGGTACCGAAAATACCCGAAATGGTACGGTTCGGTACGGTACCGGTACGGACCCGTATTTGAAGGTGAAAACCGGTATCGAAAATGCTAAATGTTGGTACCAAATCGGTACCGAAAATCGTGACAGTTCAGGAAATTCAGTACCAATTCCAAACCGGTACCCGGTACCATTTGCTCACCCATGAACGCCCAATATTGCGAGAACCGTAAGTACGAATTGAAAAAAACAATCAAAACCAATTTTTTAATACAAATCTCGTTGTAATTAAAATACAATATCAAAAAAATAATTTAAAACATCAAATAGTTCATTTCTCTTCTAAAAATCACCTTTATTAGATTTTTTACACATGTGTAAATATAATATATTTACACATATTTACACATGTGTATATGACAAACTTACACATGTGTAAATTTAATTTATTTACGAATTCACGTAAATTTAATTGTGTAAATTTAATTTCTAACATTGTATTCGAATAATAATAATAATAATAATAATAATAATAATAATAATAATAATAATAATAATAATAATAATAATAATAATAATAATAATAATAATGGGTGTAATTTTTTTCTTTTTCTTTTGAATTGTTTTTGACCAAGTTCTCATGGTTTTTTCATTCGTTCTCACGGTTCTCACAATATTTAGCGTTCCCATTTAAACCTTCCCCTATATATATATATATCCCTACATATATATATATATATATATATATATATATATATATATATATATATATATATATATATATATATATATATATATATATATATATATATATATATATAGGGTAGGGTTCATGCGAGAACCACCTTTATTGCGAGAACCGCGAGAACCAATGTGAACACAACAAAATAAACCCACTACACCACCAAAAACCTAAAAAAACCTAACCCCCCTCCAAGCTAAATGCTAAAAACTAAACCATAAAGCTAAACCCCCCAAAAAATCTAAAAAAAACTAAAAAACACACAAACTTATTTTTTTAATATTTTTTTATTAAAATCGCTACTTTTAGTATCCAATTTTTTTTAAATTTTTTATTAACGAAAAGTAGCGATTTTTATAAAAAAATATGTAAAAAATTGTAAGTTTTTTTAGGTTTTTTAGGTATTTTTGGTTGTGTTCACACTAGTTCTCGCGGTTCTCACAATAAAGGGTGGTTCCTAACGGATCCTTCTCCTATATATATATATATATATATATATATATATATATATATATATATATATATATGTATATATATGTAGGGGAGGGTTATCTTGAGAACACTAAATATTGCGCGAACCGTGAGAACGAATGAAAAAACCAATCAAAACCGAATTTTTTAATACAAACCTCATTCTAATTAAAATACAACATCAAAAAAGAATTCACAACATCAAATAATTCATTTCTCCTCTCAAATCACTCTTACTTGATTTTTACACATGTGTAACTATAACAAATTTACACATATGTAAATGACAAACTTACACATGTGTAAATTTTTGTTATTTACGAATTTGCGTAAACTTAAATGTGTAAATTTAATTTCTAACATTGTATTGGAAAAATAATGATAAGTATAAAAAGAAATTTTGAAATTGAATTGTTTTTGACCAAGTTCTCGTGGTCTTTTTATTCGTTCTCTCGGTTCTCGCGATATTTAGCGTTATCATTTAAATCCCCCTATCTATTATATATAATAAACTAGGTTATAACCCGTAGTACCCACGGGTCGCTCTATTTTAAGGATATTAATATTTTTTTTAAATTTTATTACAAGTTTTTTTTTTTATAAAATTTGTGAGGATATTTAGGCAATGATATGATTCAATGTGAATCGTATATAATAATATATGCAAACAATGCAATTTATCAATGGGAACAATTACCATATAATTTTCAAAATATTACCGGATAATTTTCTATGTATGTAGAATGATTCAGACCAAGATGAAAGGATGATAGCCTGTCTCGCCATTCTCTGGATACACATTTGAAGCGATGAATTGATATACCATTTAGGTTGGTTAAAATCTAAAAGAGTAGCATTTCAAAAGAAATATAAAGCATTGTATGAACGAATGAAACATATAAATGTATTACTGAGTATAACATATAGATTAATAACCTAATTTATAAAAGTAAAATGAAAATGGGCTTGAAACATAAAGTCAATTTAGCCCATATCCACCATCGATTGAAATGGTGATTGCTATTTAATAGAATCAATTAATCCATTGAAATATTTGTTCAAAGTTACTGCAAATATTCATTCGATTAAAGCAATAACAAATCAAGTATAAATTAATAGTAGCGAAATTAACACAATTGCAGGTTTCGAGATCGTCACGGTTTCAATGATATGTGATGTGTTAACCATATGAAAACGCATGTTTTGATGTATCAAACAATGAGGGCCCTAGATTTTGCTTTTTGGCGGGAAAATGTGAGAAAGCTATAATTTTTACACGGGATCCGAATGGCAACAACCATACCCGGTGTTTTGACCCGGGGTATATAAAGTATCTAACAAATCTAAATCACTCATTCGCCTCATTTCATGCTTACAGAACCCTAAATCCCTCACTCTTTTCCTTCACGCTTCCTGATTTCCCTTTGTTCTTCACCTTCAAGTCTATGAAGTTCAATCGATTCAACGTGTTATCAACCCGTTTTGTTATATTTGATTGTTGGCGGAAGATGATGGAGGTTATCGGAGGTCACACCTGCCCATCCGACACCTTCCTTAGCCTCACCCTTTCTCTCCAAACCCTAATTCTTTTCTTTCCAAACACGCCTTTGCCTCAGTTGTTTCATGATTCCATTGCAAGTTTTCTTACCCATCACCATCATCCTCCATTTTTTTTATTTCATAAGAAGATGTAACTTTTATATCTCAACTTTATTCATCTGTTAGGTTGAATTATTTGATTTTTTTTCTTAATCGACCTTCTAAGTGTTTATATATTCGTTTTTTCCTTTAATGTATTTTTGAATTTCATCTCTTAAACCCTGTTTTGCAAATCGCAGGTACCAATTGTCTCACTAGGGTTGCAAACGTTCATATTTCATCCGATTTGAACTTCTACCGATTTACTTTTTTATGTCGGATTTGTATTCTGATAAATAACATAGTGTAACTTCGATTCTAATTGGATTTAATATGTTTCATACCTGTTTATTGTAGGTATTGTTTTGTTGATTTTGACTTCAGCCACGCTATTATCAAAATGTCTAAGAATGGAACCGGTGTTAATAAAGCTAAGAAGCAACCAGGTTAATAAAGCCAAGAAGCAACGAGTTCCTGTAAGAGACTTTCCCTTGATGTGCTTAGATATGTCATATATTTATTTTTTCATCATCTTAGGCAAAATGGGTCAAAATGGGTTCATGTAGCTCAAGTAACGTTGGACCTACTTCAACTTGCAAACGAAACACTATCTTATTTCATTTTTCTTAAAAAAATGTTAATGTTATAGATATGATTACAGGTCAGGTTGGACCTGCTAAAAAAACAAAAAAATGTTATTGTTTTAAATATGATTACAAAACTATACCGTTGTGATAATAATCTAAACCTTTTTTTAATAAAGTGAATTAGAAGGTTTTATGCATTTGAATACATTTTGAACGACTTTCAACTCTTTTGGTTAAATTTATTAGCTTTGATCTATTTGATCCATTTGAGTAGGGACGTTCTTTGGGTTTCGGATTTTTCGGGTCGGGTTGTTCGGTTTTTTTTTTTGCTAGGAAAAGATGACCCGATAACCGAACCATTTAAAGTTCAAGTTGTTCGGGTATGGGTTATTCGGTTTTGGGTTAGTTTGGGTCGGGTTGATTGGGTTTTTTGCTAGGAAAAGGTGACCCGGCAACTTAGTTTAACAAGTTTAAAAAAGTTGACTGGTCATTATTTTTCCATCTGAATCGTGCACCTAGAGGACGGGTCTTGGTTGGCTAATGATTAGAAAACCATTAAACTAAAAACCAAATCAAAATTGGTTATTTGGTTTTGTTATGTACTTATGGTGTTCAGTTTGGTTTTCAGTTAGGGCTGGGTAAAATTCAATTATTTTTTGCTTTTCAATCTCTTCATTTTGTTTCTTTTTTTTTATGTATATGTGGGATTTTCATTCTAAGGAGAAGATTTGTAAACTTCAATCTAATTGGTGATGATCACATATTGGTTAGCTTAATATAAACTTATAATTGCCTAGAGAGACTTCTTGCAACTTAGTCTGATTGGATCTAACTTAGTCTGATTGGATCTGGAACTTTTGTGAGTTCTTCTATTAGTTTCTGACTCTTATTATTGTAAATTAACTGTAGTTTTAATTTATTTTGCTTCCCTCATCTTCGTTTCCCCAATGGATGTAAAGAGATTTATAGTTCGTTATGCTATACAATTAAAGATAGTTCTGCTTGCTAATTATGTTGAGACTTTTGAGAAACATCATGCTTTAATGTACAGAATCTGGTTACTCTCTAATTTCACATGTACAAAAATGTTGAAATATTTGTAATACGGATATCATTTTTATCAAATTTTATGTGATAAAAAAGGACTATGTGCTACGTTGACCTGGTCAAGAAGAATGAAGATTGCTTTGGATACTACAAAAGGGCTTGCTTTGCTCCATGATGCCAAGAGGCGAATTATTTATTGGGATTTTAAGACATCAAATATTTTGTTTGATGCGATTAGTCACCGTGACTTAATTTAGCTAAATAGACTACAGTTTTTGTCTCTAATAAAAATGTCAAAAAAATGTTTTTGATCGGAAAATAAATTGCAGGACCTCAATGCAAAGCTTTCTCATTTTGGGCATGGGAAGGATGAGCCTATGGAAGATCAAACCCATGTACCAACACCACTTATGGAGACATATGGATATGCAACACCCGAGTATGCCATCACTGGTGAGTGAGTAAGTCATGCTTTTGTGTAAAACGTATGTATCTATACATCTTAAAGCACAGGTGTCACATTCTCAAGTCATCCTTTTTATTGGTTTCCTGCTCATTTGTTTGGATCCCCATTTTGTCCTATTTCAGACGAAACCTACCCGTTTCATAATTTTATAATACGTTTTTTCGCATAGCTCTTATCTTTGTGATGTAATATATTGTTTGAATCATAGTTATTAAAGGCGCGAAGCACACTCTAGGCGCATAGGCTCCGATTAGGGCTTAGGCGATAGGCGCAAAAAAAGCGTGGGCCCAAGAAAAAAAAGCGCACTTAAATAAAAAAATTAAAAAGTTCATTAAGGGAATAAAGTACTCAAAACCAAAACAATAATGTGACAACAGAATTCAGAATTAAATCAGAGAACAAAAACTAGAACTCAGAGAACTAATTCAGAATTAACTAATTAAAAATAAATACTGGAAAATACAGAACTAAATCAGAGAACAAAAAACTGTTGTTAATGTATTTAGGATAAGAGTACCTTGCTAGCTCCTGTTGTATTTGTTTGCCGGATTCTAATGAAAGTTTTTTAGCCGTGCAAAAAATTAGGATAAAAGTAGCTAGCCATGTATTTAGGATATGCAGGTTCTGTGAGTAGTAATGATTAATTCAGCATACCGAATTCAACATTTAGTGATATAATCAGTTGCCATAGTCCTATAAATACTGCAGATAATGAGGAATTTACAAATTAAAAAAAGGATTAATTATCATTTATAACGCATGGAATTAGGTTGCGCTCAAAACATCTAGGAAGTAGGAGCGCATTCAACTCGCTTCGCCCAGAAATATCGCTTAGGCGCCAAAATCGACCGCTTTTGATAACTATGGTTTGAATAGTTTTTTTTTAGAAAATTCATTCAGCTACATATTTCCTTGACATGTGCTAAAGTTTTCAAAGATTTATCGGTTACATGAAACTATAATAGGATCTGTAATTGGTTACATCATCAGACATACATAAATAGTTAGGTAATCGGTTACATCAGAGGGTGGGTGATGGAGAAAGTCAAAATGGCATTTACAACTATCTTGAATTTACACATCTGTTTTCATCTATGGGAGTGCTGTAAACATATCTACAATATAATATGTTGTCTCTAAATTGCAAATCATTTCTACAATATCAAGTGATGTTTTTCAATGTAAATGTAAATACAAACCATTTTGTTTTATGCTGTTCTATTTTCTCTAGAATGTTGTTGGCATATATCTTTTTAAATATCAATCCTTTTTTTAATACGTGATTTCTTTGGTATTTCTTTTATTTTTACTCAATAAGTCGCATAGGGACTAAATTCAGGTAGCCTTATAATTTATGATCTTAAAACATGTTATCGATACAAAATGTAGTCGTTGTCGTGAGCAGGGGCAGATCTACATTGATTGCTACGGGTTCACGCGAACCCACGGCGTTTCAAAAATTTAATAGAGATTATATATAGAATTCACAGTTTAGTGGTTAACACTCCTCTTAACTACACAAAGCATCCCGGGTTCGAGGCACACTCGCATTACTTTTTGCAATTATAATGGAATTGTGATTTTGCTACATATTGTACTACAGTTGGGACTGATTATGCCATTTGTAGAAGCAAAGGGACCAAATTGCATATAGCAGCTAACTACTAAAGTTAACAATCTGTATGGAATCCTGAATTACTTCTTTTTTTTTCTTTCTGTCGTCACGTAGTTCTTTTCTTTCTTCATGTCATATATTTGAATTAGTATTAGTCTCCTTTTTTTAACGACCAACATAATCAATCCCGAGCACTCTCGGGGCACCCACTGGACAAACGGAGTACTCCGAGAGTAACTCTAGTCCACCACCAATTATGGGGAAAACCCGGTAACCCACCCACCCGTAGGCACGACAGTGAAATTACCAGTAAAACCCGTTTGGCTCAAGGATCCAACCCAGGTTTCCCTGGGTCTTTTATCATTGCCCACAAATGTCTCACTCTGCACCAAGTGGGAGTCGAACCTGCATCTCTCAAGAGAAATGCAAGCCCTCCACCACTTGATCTAGAGATTTGCTAATGGAATCATTAACTAAGTAAATTTTCAATTTATTAATTTTCTATTAGGTTAGAAATTGTGAATATGATTATATGAATACCATTAATTTGCTAATGGATAATGGAAAGATATTGTGATGAACCTTATTCGACTCGATCCGAACCGAATCGTTGTACCGACCCGAAAATTTTTATTTTCAGTTATATAAAATTATAGCATCTTAAAATAGTGAATCTATTGGAAAAAAAAATCTTGGATCCGCCACAGGTGATGAGAAATAAATAATGCTTTGTTAGGCCTCACTGCTAGGTTGCCAACAAACTGTGAAAGTGTGAAGGCAATAAGGGAAATAAAAGAATCTGGAATCTTGACTATATGTAAATTTTATGCTATGCTGGGCCTCCATGGGATGCCCACAAACTGCTGGGCACACCTGCAAATATTAGAACTTGCAAATATTAGAACTTCAGGGTTGAATACAAAATTATGGTCTAGATTTTACTCGATCATGGTTTAAATCGAATGCTTACTTTTTTTAATCAGAACTTAATCATTCAATCTTTGCATGAACTAACTCATATTCTCCCAGGGGACCAAGACCCGTCCTCTAGGTGCACGATCCATAAAACTTGTAAATTAGTCAGAATGCAGTATTAAAAGAATTATATATTATTCTGAATTACCACTTTTACCCCTGTGTTGCTACATTACATATTAGCTTTCTTGTATCCTTTTTTTTGCTCTTCTGGAAATCCAAAACACCACTCAAAGAGATGGCTAAAGATGAAGACTTTAAGCTTCTTAAGATCCAAGTTCACCCCCCTTTTTATTTATCTTTTAATTAAAAAAACTTTTTGATTCTTCACATTCTTGATTTTTAGTTCTTCATGCTTCTATTTATATTAATTTATTTTTTACTTTTTATTTTTTTTATCCACAAACATGTACTTTGAGAGTGAACCTGCACTGTGATAGTTGCAAGCAAAAAGTCAAAAAAATTCTTCAGAGAATTGAAGGTAATTTTTTCTCTTTCTTTCTCTAAAAATTATGTTTAAATGTAATAATGGGTTTTGATAAATTTCAAACTTTATGCAAAATGTGGTCTTCTTGTGACACAATGCATGGTTAAACACTTTATTTCATAGCTAAAATTAGTAAATTTAGAGATGTATACTACTTTCTGTGCATAATGTACAATCTTGGTAACATGTTTCATTTAAATTTGGGAACTTTAGCTTTGAAAAAGGATTTAATTACATACAAAGAAGTTTAAAATTAAGATAGAATATGGAGGTAGTGATAATTCGGCAGAAGACGAAGCTGATCACATTCTCGAATCTTTAGTAAAACACCATAGTAAGTCATTAAAATTGCACGGGAAGAAGAAAAAAGGACGCAGAAACAGACACTTATTTGGGAAAAAGAAATAAAGTTGGGTTGCATTCCAAAATCTGCCATTAAAAAATGATGTCTAAAATGAACATTTCACAAACAGAAGTAATGCTATGGATGTGTGCTCTAAAAACTGTGTGAAATGTTGGTATACGATCTGAGTCATAGTGGCACTATGCAAAAGGGTTGCTTCTCCCTTCTTTAATAATGGGTTTGGTTCTTAATCAATTGCGGGTACACTTTATGTATCTCATGACGTAGTTCTAAAGATGGCAAAATGTTGAGGGGGGGGGGGTCAAATAACGGGTCAACACACATATATTTGGGCATTGGTTGAGTTTTTATTTTTGGAAAAATTCTCGATAGTCTATTTAAGTAACTAGAATAAGAATATCGTTTATTGGTTCATTAAGAATATTTTTTTTAGAAATATCATTATAAGTTTGTTTTTGACAAGACTTGATACATGGTATTTATCAAGAGACTGCTGGTGTAGTAATGTCCAACCAACAATTATGAAAAAAATGCCTAGGGGCGGTGATCATGGCGTGGAGGGGCGTATTTTAGGGAAAAAAGCCCAAAACCCCCTCCACTATGGGTGGTCTAAGCAATGAATGACATATTTATAGCCTTGGATTTGTATGACTTAAGCTTATGGTCCCTTCCAGACCAGTCGCTTTCTGAGTTAGTTACTAAATGATCACCAATCGGTTACGGTTTTATGTACCTTCACCGTTAGTATGGTATGACGGTCGTTTTCCCTCAATACGCCCACTTCATACCTTGAAACCCTAATGCACATCTTCTCATTCACTCTTTGGTTTTCTTTTCTCCTCGCGATTTCTGCAAAACTCTGTTGAAGTACTACACCATTTCAGTCTACACCTCACTGTGTCGCTTCCGATTCTCTAATTCTTAAGGTAATTGTTCTTGTTCTTCAGTTGTTTGTGTTTTGCATTGCTGATAGTTCTTCCTTTGTTCTGTTTTGTTTTCTTTCGTAAGGTAATTCCCGCAACCACTACAAGCTTTCATCTTTTGTTTTATATCAAAGGAATGATTTTACTTTTGATTCCGTTTTCTGATTTTGTATTTGGGTTCCACAACTGTGTTAATATTTGTCATTCTAATTTCATGTGTTTTGATTAGTATATTGGAGATATTATCAATACACACCCTTGATTATTTTGTTATAAGTTTATTTCATGAACTTCCTTTTTTCGTTTCATATTAGGATCCATATATATATGGGGTCTTCAATGTTGATTATAAGTTTCTTTATGGCTCTGTAATTTCAAATTAATTGATTATTCTATTCAGTAGTCCATCTTTGTTTGTTTATGTATATCTAAGTGTTATTTAATTTTTAAATACTTGAACTATTCGTGTTATATGTTTGTTTCTGAAACAAAGTTCATTTGATTCTGCATCAGAAAAAGAAGAAGATATCACATAATATGGTTGTGATCCGGGGTATATAAAGTATCTAACAAACCCTAATGAACAATATACTCGATTAATCCGTTCTTTAGTTTCTTCATTTCTTTTTCAAACCCTAAAACTCCAGCCGTACAGAGATTGAAGAGTAGCAGGTTTGGAATCCTCTTATGATATATGTTCTCTCTTTGTCATGTTATTTGTTGTTGGGATTGAACCCTAACAGAGGAACAGATAATGTAAAGCCAAAACCGGATCCCATCAGTGGACTTCAAATAAGCAGCAGTTTACTCTAATCTCTCCCCTTGACAGTGGTTATCTAACAACTGATAATCTTAAGTGCTGCTCAACTACAACAACTGATAAACCAAACTCTGATGATTACCTAACAACTGCTAAAGACAAACTCTGTTGCTCTATCTACTGCTGTTTCCTAAGTGCTGCTGAAGACTCAAGCACTGCCCTCTCAAAGACTGATCACCTTTGAAGAAAGCATTGAAGACTCAACATCTATGCTAAGGCTACAACAGTGGAACGTGAAGCAGTAGTTTTCATTTTGTTTTGTATGTTAGTGAATATCAGATGTTACATAACAGTACTTTGTACAGGACAGTATTTGTAGTTTGTTAGGTCGTTAGATGTCACTATCATGGTGACGTCAGCTGAAGTATATCAGTAGTTTGGTTTGCCTATAAGTATGACAGTACTCTGTACTGTTACACTTGATCGTTTTGAGTGAGTTCTTCTCCTCAATTCATTCTTTCATCTTGTGCAACCAACTCTGGTGTATCAGGCTGAGGGGGAGTTTAGATTGTAAGCTTTTACTGTAATCTTTTGCTTTTATGTAAATCATTTGAATCAATGAAAAGCAATTGTTTCTCAATCTATACTTTCCTTTGTTTGTGTTTACATAGTTTGCTACTCATTTCCGCTGCACTTACTCGTTTTATGCAAACAGACACGAATCATGACAGCCTCAGATCCTAACAATTGGTATCAGAGCTTGGACAGTCAAATTCGATCTAACAATCAATTTGACATAACAGTTCAGCTCAAAATTCATTGATACTAAGGTTGGTTGCATTCAGTTGAAATACAGAGTAATGAGCAAATCATGATCAAAATGGTTATTCAAAAACTCTGTAAATCAACCAAGATGTCATATGACACACAAATCTCACACAACAAATGTTTTCATACATATGTCACTTATAGTTTTCAGATTTGCAAAATATCTGATAAATTATGAGATCGTTAAATGTTTCAAAATGAACTACAATTGTTGTTTCGATATTTGTGATGTTTTTTAATAAACACTAAAGTATGTACCTCAGATCAGCAAAACTTGTGTTCATCTAAAACACCTGCATACTGCTGATTTCGAAAAGAGGGAGAAAAACTTTAGTCAAAATCTCTCATGTGTTCAAAGGCAAGATGAGTACCTTCAAAAGGACCAAATCAACCTTGTCTAACACATATTGAGAAAAATAAAATGTTAAATCAATCCTAATCATAAGTAATGTGAGATCTGAACTAAACATGCTCAAACATGATCAGATTTCTTAAAACATTGCTTCAAAGTGATTATGGACAAGGTATGTTCAAAATAAAATCTCCTAGTGAGTATTTCTGAACATATGAATAATAAGGGTAAATAGGGAAATGGGGAATAAAAATCTTAAGGTGTGGCTATCTCAAAACTTTTGAAATCAAAAGAAAAGAGTATTAGCATAAAACACTTGTGAGGATAGAATTAGATCTTCAGTGGGCATCATACAACTGTGTGCATTCATCAATACAGAAATTGTTCTGGTAACAATGGCATATCCAGTGATTGTGCGTAAAAGAAATTTACAATCAATTGACAAGAAAATGACCTAAATAATGGTCAGGATAACTTGAGCATAATTTGATCATTTACTTGAAAAGAGTGTCAGATCCTTTTGATTAGTTCCAAAACATCCTTTAATTTTTTTTAAGGTGTTTTCTTTTTAATAAAACCAGATGCATTTTAATTTCTATAAAATGTATTTTGAACTTTTACTCATTTTTAATAGTGAAAGTTCATCTCTGGTCAGGATGTAATCTCCTTTTTTTTGTGTGAAATTACTATCCTTAAAACTGGTCAAAAGGAAATGACTCACACATCAAGGTCATGTTGAGCTCAAGTTTAGTTTGTCACGGATCAGAAATTGAGTGTAAATTCATTTGTGAACTACTAAGACACTCATGTTCTAGTAATTAGACATAAAATGAGTTGTTCTGAGTAAAGCAAGACTTCATCATGTGGGGTGCTAAACCACTGTCTGAAAAATAGACAGATGGCAAAACCTTGAACAAAATTTCTGAGAATCACTGTTGACAATTGAATCTTGATATGATACATCTAAAATGTATCCTGTTAAGAATAGCATTTCTGTAAACATCAGATGATGGATAAGATATTGTGTTTTCACAAAGACAAAAATCAATATCTACATCTAAAATCAACAGATGCTAAAATTATTTGTCAAAAGTCAAAACACTGCTGCACAAACAGTTGCTAAACATATGAACCTCATTTGTTCTTATCCACTGCTGTATCTAAAATGCTGTTGTGCCTTAACATCTGCTCTCTAAAGTCTGTCCACTTCTAAAGTGTCAACCTCTGTTCTTCAAAAACACTGATGCTCAAAATCATTGTTTCTTCCACTGTTTCATTTTATTACCGTTGTAACTACTGATGCTTGATTCATCAGTAGTTGTCAAAACAACTGTCTTCCATCATTTTCCATTTCCTCAGATGTTTGACACGTGGTCAGTTTTTAGCCTTCAGATCAAAATAACCGCTGCCACATCAGCAATCACTTTTTCCCTAAATAAAACCCTGATTAAATCCAAACAGAGGATTACACTGTCGAATGGAATTCCAAACATTCTCTTCACAAAACAGTTTCCCTCTCATAACTCCAAAAATCTTCTTCGATATTCATCATCAAAAATGACGAAGCCAAAATCAAAATAAAAAAAAAACCTTCATCATCTTCCTCCAAAACAGCAGAAGCCACTGAAATGGCCGCTGAAATCATGGAGATACGCTACAAAGCTCCACACAATTATGTGGGTATACTCACAAAACCCACCGATAACCACACATTCGACTCCATCCTTGACATTCTCTCTGCATCAAAGTACAAAACTTTGATAACAGCAGACGCTCTTATTTACCTTGATACCCAGAGAGAGTTCTGGAAAAATGCTACCCTTGAAAAACAAGGAGATACCATCGCCGCCATCAACTCCTCGATACAGGGTAAGAAGGTAAAAATTTCTCCGAAATCCATCTCTGAAACCTTTAAGCTCGATGATCGAAATGGAAAAACCTCTTTTACAAAAGACGAGTTGGTAAAGGATTTCATGAACAGGGGTTATGCAGAACAACCAAAGGTAGATACCCTACAAAAGGGTTATTTCCCTTCTGCACCCAGATTTTTATTTCACACACTGCTCATGTGTGTTTCAAATAAAACAACGTCCTTCAATGAGATACCAACAAAAATTCAATGCCTGGGGTATGCAATTTTAAACGATAAAAACTTTAACTACTCCCAGGTAATATTTGATGATTTGGTAAAGAACGTTGATAATAAAGCTTTTTTGCTCTTTCCGAGATTTCTAAGCTATTATTTTGAACAAACATTTGTAGAGAAAGAAGCAGAACTGCCCAAACAAGGTGTCTCATTCAAAATAAACTTTTTAACAAAAGAAACTTTTTCAAGAATGATGGCACCAATAAAATTAAAAACAAAAGAGGCAGAGCAGGTTTTAAAAACTGCCACTGACCCTGAAGCAACCACTGCTGAGCCCACTGCTCCAGGTGATCAGAGTAGCAGACCCACTGCTCTGAAACCCACACCTGCCACCACCAAAAAGACCAAAAGAAAACCATCCAGAAAACCCACCAAACCCAAAACAAAGGCAACTCTGGAAGATGAGATCCCAGAGCAACTGCCAGTGACAACACAAAAGTCACTAGAAACCACTGCTGCTACTTCCTCACAGCAGTTGGAAGAAAGATCTCAACCCCAGCCTAAAGCTCCTCTTGCATCCTCACAAAAGGATCAGGTTGTAAGCACAGGGACACCACATTATGAAACTCTGTATCCACTCGGATCCATCTTCCACAGTCCTGATCCCAAGGACATGTCACTTTCTACCCCCACACCCTCACCAATAATAATGCCACAATCAATAATACCCCTGTTGCATGCAGTTAATATTGCACAGACAAAAACCAGTTCCTCTCAATCACCTATTACTGAGAGCATACCTCCACAAGTGACTGGGTCTGATGTTAATACCTCTGCTATCCCAGCAACAGTTGAGGAGGTTACACCCCTTGAGTTATAAGTAACTCTTGGTGGTAGTTCAAGTGGAGCAGCAACTACAACTGATGGATCAACAGATCTTCAGTTGGACAGTTGCTTCATAACTAAGACTCCCTTGAAGGCAATTTCTTCCATGGCAACATCGGTAACCACCAGTAAGTTAAATATAACCACTGGTACCATCAAAGGTCTATCGATTGCTGAAGAAAGAAGTCCCCAGTACCAAGAACAAGGGGCATCAATGGATGATATTTGGGATTCACTTCCTAAGTCAAACATTGATACAACCACTGCTGGTTGGGATTCAGATGATCCTGTTAATTCAGGTGATGATTCAAGATATAATGAATTGATGGCCAGAGTTGAAAACCTGGAATCTTCAGTTGCAGAAATAAAAGATATGGTGCAGCAGCTGTTAGAAGCTCAAATAGCCCAATCTTCTGCTCCTCCTGCTCAAGCACCTGCTCCACAAGCATTTGCTGCAAATGAGCTATGGAATATTCTCCAACCACTGCTTGAACATCAGCAACAATTGGCTGCTAAACAGCACGCAAGTCAAGTAAAAATGTTGACCAACATGGTGGAATCTCGGTTCAAAGACACTCAAGCAGACATCAAGGCTATAAAGGCCAGCATACAACAGAATGCTCAAAGTGAGAAAGCTCCTTCTGCCATTTTCTTCATGGACACACCCCTGGCAGATAATGCCAAAAAGGGGGAGAAAACCAGGTTGAAAAAGAAAGGTATAGAAGATGGGGTGTACATTGAACCAGAGAAACCCAAAACCTCAAAAACTTCAACAGCTGATACAGCAGTAGTTACAAAAACTGCTGTCAGTAGCCAAACAGCTGCCATCTCATCAACACACACACCTTCAACACACACCACCTCATCACACACTTTCACAACTACTGTTCCACCACCACCTGTGTCTATAACACAAAAACCACCACTATCATCATCTACAATCACATCACCATCACTGCCTCCTGCAATAAAGCAGAAGACAGCAGATGTTACAACATCTGCTGTAGTGACAACAGTGATTGAAGCACCAGTTGTTTCAACCACTGTTAGTCAATCACAATCACAAACCACTGATCCACCCAAAACATCATCAGTCTCCTCTTCAAAAAGAAGAAAGGTCTTCATTCCTGATGATGAGTCACCACCACCATCACCACCTTCAAATATCATTTCCCATTCTCCATCCCCTGCTCAAAAGTAGAAGACAACTACTGATACATCAGTAATTGTAATGACAACAGCAGTTGAGACACCAGTTGTTTCAACCACTGTTAGTCAGACATCCACAACTGCCCTAATTCTTCCTATATCTCTTCCCATATCACAACCACAGCTCCTAAAAAGAAAAAGAAAGCCAATTACTGCCAATGAAGGGATACATGATCCAAATGCTGAAAAATATCCACTAGAGCTTGATGCCATCAAAAATGAGATGAGACAGTTTTATACAGAAGCAGACCCATCAAAAAGAAAATTCTCCTCACTCATCGGCTATATAGCTCCAGAAGATATAAATGATTATCTCAAGATAAAGGCAAGGCAAGCTAAAGTTAAAGCCAAGGTTGACAGTGAGAAAGAAAAACTAAGCAAAGAAGGCATTGCGAATAGACTGGAGTTCTACCTTGCAAAGGTTAAGCAGATGGAAGAATATGCACAAGAGCTAGACAAAGAAAAGGCTGATCAAAAGAAGAGATTGAGAGAACAGCTTCTAGCCTTCATCATGAAAGAAAAGTTCTATCCAGCTGAAGAATCCCAGTTTAAAGAATGGCCATTAGTAGCTTTGAAGCATGAGGCTGAAAGGATCCAAAAGGTCAAAAATGATCCCTCAAAGAAGAAAACTGCTCGAAACTGGAGTATGTACAAAAGACTCATTGCTGATCTCACTGCTGAGTATAAAAGGAAGAAAAGGGAGTTGGTGGATGCTAAGATAGGCACTGCTGAAGCCATATCAAAATGGTCTAGGCAACAAACTGATGAAGCTTATGAAAGACTTGAGAAGCAGAGGATGAAAGCCTCTAACCCTCCCAAAAAGTCTGACTACAAAAAGCTTCAAGAACAAGTCAAACTTTTCAAAACACAGATCAGCACATCAGAAGATTTTATCACAAAGCTGAGTAAAGAAAAGAAGGAAATGCTGTCTGCTGGAGTAGATAAGAACAAAGAAGCTGAACAGACTGAAGAAGCTATGAAGAAAATAGCTTCAGATAAAGAAAGATTGGCTAAACTACAAGTCCTTGCCAAAAAGGTTAAAGTAGTAAGCCAAAAGTCATCAGCAGGCATCACAAACAGTGAGCTGATTGACAAAGAAGTTGAAGCAGATATAGCTGAAGCCAACAAGATCATTGATCAAGCATTCATACGAGTGTCTGAAGCTCATGATGCTGCTCTTCACTTCTTCAGGCCAATCACTTCAAGTTCATCAGATAATAAATCTCTCCCAAGAAACCCATTGAGTTCAAAAATACTAAAGTGGATGTCTGATCAAAAGACCCACGTATTGACTTTGCTCAGATTCAATGGTGATGTGAAGCATATATCAAGGAATCAGGCACTAGGCCTAAGTGCTGAAGATCTACAGGATCTCCTTGAGCTTACACTGTGCAGGGATGAGGATGATACAAGTTCCAAGGATTTTGTTGAAGAATTTAAAAGAAAAGCAAAGGAACTTCTGATGAAGAATAAAGGTCCTGAATAAGGAAGGGTTTTGGCATTATCTGTTCCAGGGGGAGATTGTTGGGATTGAACCCTAACAGAGGAACAAATAATGTAAAGCCAAAACCGGATCCCATCAGTGGACTTCAAATAAGCAGCAGTTTACTCTAATCTCTCCCCTTGACAGTGGTTATCTAACAACTGATAATCTTAAGTGCTGCTCAACTACAACAACTGATAAACCAAACTCTGATGATTACCTAACAACTGCTAAAGACAAACTCTGTTGCTCTATCTACTGCTGTTTCCTAAGTGCTGCTGAAGACTCAAGCACTGCCCTCTCAAAGACTGATCACCTTTGAAGAAAGCATTGAAGACTCAACATCTATGCTAAGGCTACAACAGTGGAACGTGAAGCAGTAGTTTTCATTTTGTTTTGTATGTTAGTGAATATCAGATGTTACATAACAGTACTTTGTACAGGACAGTATTTGTAGTTTGTTAGGTCGTTAGATGTCACTATCATGATGACGTCAGCTGAAGTATATCAGTAGTTTGGTTTGCCTATAAGTATGACAGTACTCTGTACTGTTACACTTGATCGTTTTGAGTGAGTTCTTCTCCTCAATTCATCCTTTCATCTTGTGCAACCAACTCTGGTGTATCAGGCTGAGGGGGAGTTTAGATTGTAAGCTTTTACTGTAATCTTTTGCTTTTATGTAAATCATTTGAATCAATGAAAAGCAATTGTTTCTCAATCTATACTTTCCTTTGTTTGTGTTTACATAGTTTGCTACTCATTTCCGCTGCACTTACTCGTTTTATGCAAACAAACACGAATCATGACAGCCTCAGATCCTAACATTTATTAAAACAAAATTGAAGCTCTAAGGATTTCTTCATCGATTACGGGGTTTTCAAAATGTAAAACTTTATGTTTCTACATGAAGCTTATGTTTGTATGAAGGTGTTGATCATTACAATATTCGGATCCATATATAAACATACTTTTTCCCTCAATACGCCCACTTCATACCCTGAAACCCTAATACACATCTTCTCATTCACGCTTTGGTTTTCTTTTCTCCTCGTGATTTCTGCAGATCTCTGTTGAAGTACTACACCATTTCAGTCTACACCTCACTGTGTGATTCTCTAATTCTTAAGGTAATTGTTCTTATTCTTCGGTTGTTTGTGTTTTGCATTGCTGATAGTTCTTCCTTTGTTCTATTTTGTTTTCTTTCATAAGGTAATTCCCGCAACCACTACAAGCTTGCATCTTTTGTTTTATATCAAAGGAATGATTTTACTTTTGATTCCGTTTTCTGATTTTGTATTTGGGTTTCCACAACCGTGTTAATATTTGTCATT
Source organism: Helianthus annuus (assembly GCF_002127325.2). Taxonomy (NCBI): domain Eukaryota; kingdom Viridiplantae; phylum Streptophyta; class Magnoliopsida; order Asterales; family Asteraceae; genus Helianthus; species Helianthus annuus. The sequence continues at coordinate 130,573,289 of NC_035435.2, read as the reverse complement.
CTAATTTCATGTGTTTTGATTATTATATTGGAGATATTATCAATACACACCCTTGATTATTTTGTTATAAGTTTATTTCATGAACTTCCTTTTTTCGTTTCATATTAGGATCACTATCCAACATATATGGGGTCTTCAATGCTGATTATAAGTTTCTTTATGGCTCTGTAATTTCAAATTAATTGATTATTCTATTCAGTAGTCCACCTTTGTTTGTTTATGTATCTCTAAGCGTTATTTAATTTTTAAATACTTGAATTGTTCGTGTTATATGTTTGTTTCTGAAACAAAGTTCATTTGATTCTGCATCAGAAAAAGAAGAAGATATCACATAATATGGTTGTGATCGTATCCAAAAAAGTTGCATTCTACTTAAGTTGTATCCTTTGTGGCAATCTTTACATGTTTTTTTTAAGCTTTATGTATTCCTATTTTAAAGAAGATTAAAAACCCATTTTTCTTTGTGTTGAATTTTTTGATTGTAAAAGGGCCTTTACATACCACACAGATCGTAGCAAGTAATGGTCATGGGTTAGATTATATTTCATCGCTTCTACTGCACGTCAAGGTATTTTTTGTTTCAGTTTATGTAATCAAAGGCGCGGGCCTAGGAAAGGGCGGCGACTAGGGTTTCACCGGTACATCTGTAAATGTCTTTATCCTAATTTTGATTGAATTTGTTTTCCTTCGATTGCATTAACATCACGTAAAAATTATTATCCCAGTTTCCCTTTGATTACATTTGTTTTTCATTAACGATTTCTATCGATTACATCTGTCTTTCTAAGTATATGATCTTTTTGATTTCATCTGTTAGTATATAGGTTGCTGAATTTGAAAATTACCGGATATTGCTGTCACTTGGTAGAACTATAATGCTACAAAAGCCAACATTCTAACCATAGTGTATTGAAATTTTCTTTTAATTGTGGGATTTGAGTTTTAGTTTCTTTACTAGGACCTATGTCAAAAGTAATATTACGAGATCCAGTAGGCAAAGTACAAGTATTGGGACGTGTTGAGTTTGTGGGGTGGGACTTGATTAATCTTTATTTTGTAACAAATGATAGGTTGGACAAAAAATCTCAAACAACTTCTGGAATTGCTTATGTGTGTTGAAGAGGGTTGATCGCTCGAAAGTTTATGAAATCAGATTTGGCTAAAGTCATCACCTTCTGAAGGATATATGGTTCCAGAGTCATGTATGTTTATCGTACTTAATAAACTACTTCCCAAATTCATACTGTTCAAGAAATGCTCTGAACCTTATTCATGTTTCCATAATCTTAGACAGTTGGTTTAGATTCCATAATCCATCATTTGTTTTTGTACTAATAGTTAGGTACATCACAAAATGACATATTTGGTTAGATCTTTTATTTGCAAGTGACACACTAGGTCATTATAGCTTTGGGACTGATGTTACGAAAACTTAAATATATTGGGTTAATTTGTTTTATAAGTGTTTTTGTACTAATTGTTAGGTAAAAGATAATCATTGTGGAACTCGCCGTTGCTGTGTTGGTGTTGAATCGCCGTCTGCCTCCACCATGAGTCTTTATCTAAGATACACAGCCTGTTCGGTTTTCTATTGCAGTCGCCACTTTCAAATTTTCATTTTCTCTCTAAAATACATAGTTTCTTTTTCCTTGGAGTAGAGTTTGGGTGACGGATTCGGATTTTATAGTGGATGGAGATGGTTTGGTGGGTTCTATTTTTTAGTAGAGTTTAGTGGGTTGTAATTGTAATTTGGGAAGTTACGACATTTAGCAAAGATGGATTAGTTGAAACAATATATCCGAGATTATTTGATTGGTATGAAGCTGTCCTATATTGTGGAGGTTGACACAATGTGAAGGCCGCCCGGTTGGGTAAAGGGTCAAAACATGTTGTGGTCAATGTGAGTATTTTTTTTGCTTATTTCAACAATTTGAATGTGCGGTTTCCATTACAAAACTTCTTTGATATACGCTTAATGTAAATGGTGGTTTGTTGATATTTGTAGGCTCGTGGATAAAATCAGCTGGACAGTATTCTACATAAAAAAGTGTGATGGGGTCCTTGATATATACGATGTGAAAGATTTAAGAACATCGGATGACAACCAAGTGTATATTTTCATATTTCATGTGTTTTAAGAAGTAGCAACTATTCACTTTGAAAAGCCATATATAGCTGGAAAATTGAAATAAATTAAACTTTTCTAAATAACTACATATACTTTTAAGGCATGTATGCATGGATATTTCACATGATCAAGGCACACATGGATTTGTTGTCAAGTTTTTCTAAAATATTTACATTATCTAAAATATTTAATACCTTTATATATTAGCTGCAACAATTGCGTAATGGACGGTTGGTTGAACTTCATTGACATTATTAATGGAAGTCGAAAGGAGACATGGTAAAAACTATTTTACTTTGCTCTTTAGAAGTTGTTTAGGACTGCTTATTCGTTCTTTGGATGCTGTAATGAGTCAAATGGTTTATCTTGAAAATTTGGTTATAAGTGGAACTGGTCAATGGTTTTGGTGATAATCTATTTTTCTCACAAGTTGGTTTATACAGGTTATAGATTACATATAACCATGCTTGTAAAATTCTCGCATAAGCTCTGAATACTCGCTACAAGGTAGGCTGCCGAGGCCCGAGTACTGTTCGCCTAGCCAAATGGGTCACGATTTGGTAAGACGTGAATAAAAAATGTCACTTTGTATTTATTTTATTTGCACATTTATGATTAATCAAGTCAAATAATGTGTTGTCACTTTTAATACAAGAAGTGACTGCAAAATTTTAAATCCTAGATGAAAAAAATGTAGGATGCTTTTGTTGATTTCCCATAAGTATTTAGGGTATCAAAGTAAATTTTTCATTAATTATTTTGAATTTATATTGGTTCATTATTTTTAAACACTTTTATATATTATTTTGCAATTTAAATTTGTTATTTTTGTTATTAGATGGTGCATAATTAGTACAATTTATTTGATACAAGATGTTAGAAGATTTTCGTCAACCACGTTTAGGAAATGGATCAGAAATTGTCGGGTTAGGCTATCCATTTTCCGTGCTTTATAACTTATTATAAAAACGAATGCAAAAATATTTTTTTAAAAGTGAATTTAAATTACTTTAGATCTGAAACATACCAAAGTTTGGTAGCATCAAGGTTAAATTTTGATTTATGAGCAAATGGATATATGTGAATCACTTATTTTTCCTCTGATATACATGTAATATGTGAATGTGAATATTATTTATATCAGTTCAAATGTTTGATAACTTTTCAAGTTAGATTTTTGTTGTGTTATTAAATGAAGTATAGTGGTTCATAGGATTCTGATATTAAAGTCATGTACGAGATATGCTACTGGTAGATTTTTAAAAGGGGATGCTTTTAGCTATATACTGCATTACTGCCCTTAAACTACCTTTTTTCAATTGTAATAGTATATTCGGCCATTTGTGGTTCTGTTGTTATGCTCTCTTTAGAAGTAGAATGGGAATGCAAGCATTTTCGTTGAGCAAACTCAGATTCAACTCTTGAAGAGCCAAACTTTATGTTCAAACCACTAACAAATTCTTCTAGCACACTTCATAAAAATAAAAACTGCTCGTATGTATTTGTATTTTATTCTGTCCCTTTACTCCATATGAAATCTTCTGTATGGAATGCAAAAAAGAGTTGGGCTTGCTTTCTGGTCCCTTTACTCCCTGTGAAATCACATTGTTTGCATATATTATTATATACGATTAACATTAACATTGAATGATATTATATATATTCCCACAAATTTTATAAAATGGACCATTGTAATAAAATTTATAAAATATTAATATCCTTAAAAATAGAGCGACCCGTGGGTACCACGGGTTATAACCTAGTATATATATATATATATATATATATATATATATATATATATATATATATATATATATATATATATATATATATAAAACCACCCCACCGTTACACAACCACATCCAATCTGACTACCCGTATCTCCGTAGTACACCTCCACATCAACCAAAACCCACCACCATTGACTTCCAATATTATCAACCACCATCTGCCTCCGTAATCACCACTAGAGACCACCACGCACGCTATTCACCACCAGATCACCAACTATAAAACCCCATCACCCATCTACAACCACCCACCATTATCAACCACAACCTGCCACCATTAACCTACCACCACCAAACCATCATTACCACCACCATGCCACCACCAAGCCATCACCGTCATTATATGCAAACTGGCCACTCCCAAATCGTCGGTGAATCCTAAAAACTCACATTTGTAAATCTGTAAATCGGCCACCGTCGACCTCCTTCGTCCTTCGGGCCCAAAAAACGCTTATTTCTATGAGTTATTTATCGTTTTATGTTTTTTATTGCTTTTGGTGGACTTTTATTTCGTTCTAGCTTTTGTCCCAAGTGTGTTTTGAGGCCCGTTTTCAATTTACGTTGTTATTTATATGGATGTAATGGGAGGAGACAAATCAGTTTTTAAATATATGAACAGTCATTTTTCTCTTCCAATTCACTAATGTGTGTTTTGTGTGTGAAAACCCCAGTTTTCGGTCTTCTTCGTGAATCAACGAATTTTGGAAGAATCGTTCCTGGTATTCTGTGAGAATCAACAGGTCCGGTTTCATATCCCATTTTCTAGTCTACATCAGTATCGATATCGTACCGAATTAAACGATATCGACTAAACATTTATTGGTATCTGTATCAATATTATTTGTTTCCGATTGATATAAAACACGTATCAGTATTTCTTAAGTATATCACCATTTTATATTTCACCGAGTACTGGTACAGGTCAAACATAATCAATACCTATATTGGTATTATCAGAACTGGTATTAGTTTATATAGTTTTCGGTTGATTTAAAACACAAGCTGATATCCTTTTGAGCATATCATAACTTTAGGTTTTATTTTTTTGGTTATACGGGGACCCATATCTAATTTAATTTCTAATAAAGGATTCCAATTAATGTTATGTGTCACTTTCTCCTTCCATCTCAAAAAAAATTACTTATATTTTATTTTAATGTCAACCTCTCCTTCAATCTAAAAAATTTTACTTATATTTTATTTTAATTTTTTTAATAATCAATACATGGATATCAATTATTATAAATGCAAAAATAATTATATCTTGATTTACAATAACGAATATCAAATTTTTTGACAAGTCAAATATTTAATATCGTATTTTATGGTAATTAATATAATTTAAATTTAAATTTATAACTAAGTTATTTCTAAAATGATTTTCGTTATTATCTATAATTTAGTTTTTATGTTTTATAATCATTCTTATATAATCCTCCTTTAATAACAAGTTTACTATTAATTTTTATAATACGTTTAGATTATAAAAATGTATAATAAAAGGAAAATAAATTTATAAAAAAATCAATAAATATGTATACTTTTTCATTTCATATTGTATCATTTATTTGGTTTCAGTGTAACACACGAGATCAAAGAAAACAATTTTCTCTAACTGTGTATTTCCCGCCAAATATAAATAAAATTCAAGTACAATCATTATTCACAGTTGGGTTGTTGAAAAAAAATAACTAGTGTTAGTTTCCACATGGTTCATACGTGGCCTTTTCTAGAGTCAAAAGTAGAAATAGACTTAAACTATTAATTGCTGATAAAGATGATAATCTTCCGAGTAGGATGTTGATGTCGTCTACAAAGAAGATTTTAGAGGTTTGTAATTTGTATTATTAGATTTCTAAATCGTAAATATATCACTAGTTTGTAATTTTTCATTATTACATATAATGTAATACGTAATTATTTGTTATTGATGTTTTTTATTGCATCATTTTTGGTACTCAACCCCGTATAATACACGGGTCTATAACCTAGTATGTAAATAAATGAGTATATATTTTCTTTATAGCATTGGCATAGAAGTTATTTGTATAAAATAAAGTTTAAAAAGACTCCCACTATTCTCACACCTTATATCTTATTTTCACCCCTTTTCACTCCATTTCTCTCTATATATCTATGTTTCAACTTTGAATATTTAAAAAAGTGGAGGCTGTGATCCGAGTAACCGAGTTCAGATCAGGGTGACGTGGTGTGTTCTGTCTTTGCTCTGAATGTTTTGGAAGTCTTGTTTCTTGTTTTCCTTCTGTATGGGTCGGGTCAGCCGCTCTTTCATTTCGGGATTAAATAAAAGCATTTTCGTTAAAGAAAAAACCATAAAATATGATGTAAAGTGGTTTTAAAATTAAGTATAAAAATTTTAAAGCCTGGTCTCTTGGTGATCGGCTCCCATGTTAGATTTTGGGCCACATGGTTGGGGAGTTGTGTGATTTAATATGGGTTGTTGAATTGATTGTATTATGGCCCGTGGGTTGGGCAGGTTCTTTTAGTTGCCAGTTGAATTTTTTAGGCGAACATTCATTAAAGAGACCAACCTACTAGTAGAAACATGGAAAAAATTACAAAGCTGCCGGTTTAAATGGAAACCATGAGGAACAATCTATTGCGTTTCTTTGAGCCTTATTCATACGAACGTGCTTACTTTGATGTCTAAGAAAACTTTTTGACTCCGATTTCACTTGATTGTTGAAGATTATTTTATATGCGAGCCATCCAAATGAACCAACACGTCGCCATAAAAACCGTTTGCAAACCCTTTTTCGAGCCGACGACTTCTGAGTAATATGTTGTGGGACTTCTGCAACATATTCAATTGAGCAACAGGATACCGTGGAATTTTACAATATGTAAAGAGTAATTATAGAGATTGTATTCTATTTATATACCAAATAGCATCTTTTGTCCTTTAACGTCATTATATACTAATACAATTACCAACTTGGGTTACACCCCTTGCTCTAAGCATCACACCCCTTGGTTTAAACATGAGCAGACGCGCCGCCTCATACATAGCAATTAAAGGAAAAAATATCACAAAGTCAAATCTGATTGGCCGGTTGCCGCGCCTTTTCCTTACACAATGGACGTCGATATTTTTTATTTTACACGGTTCCCCAATTGTATTATTAGTATATTATTTAGTAACCGCCCTAATTTAGTCGAAATCTTGGTAGAATTAGAATTTCTTTACGAATCATTTATAATCTTTTCTAAGTTTAACATATTCTTTGACTTAGGCATGTTGATTTTTGTCAATAGTTGTTGCTTATTCTGCCCTTAATTTAATCGAAATTTTTGTAGAATCAGAATTTCTTGACGAATCATTTATAATCTTTTCTAATTTTAACATATTCTTTGACTTAGATATATTGATTTTTGTCAATAGTTCTTGCTTATTCTGAAAAAATTGTTGTTAAAGTTTAGATTTTTTTGATGGGTATTAGCGATTTCACGATCTTTGATGTTATTTAGTCGTCGTTTTTGCTTATTGTTATGTTGATGGGTATTAGCGATTTCACGATCTTTGATGTTATTTAGTCGTCGTTTTTGCTTATTGTTATGAAATTGTTGTTAAAGTTTGGATTTTTATGTATGGATATTAGCGATTTGACGATCTTGGATGTTGTTTACTCATCGTTTAGGTCTGATTTGTTGTTGGTTTTTCAGATCGGTTGAAGAAGAGATACGACCCAGGTTCCCATGCCCGTATTGCTTTGCGGATTTTAAAGAATTAACATATTCTTTCTTAGAGAATTCTCATTCTTCATTACCGCCATGTTCAAGTTAGCATTAAATGTCATTCCTTTGAGTTTGATCGAAATCTTTGCACACTTCAATTTCTTGACAGTTTTATTCTAACTTTAATCTATACTTTTACTTTGGTAAATTGATTTGACAAATTTTGGCACCGGTTCTTTGATTGCGGTGTGATTCCATCGATAACCCGAGTTTGTTCAACGGAAAAATGCACTGCGGAACAACGAAAAGGCTGAACTGAATGGGTGTTTATTTTTATATTTTCCTGGAATGTTCTTGGCGCCTCTGTTTTTCGCTTTTTTACCGGAAAAATCTTTAATTTAATGGTTTTGTTTCAACAATCCTTACATCCAACTCCAAATCCCCAAATCCTGTATCCCTGAATCCTGTTCATAATCCTTGAAACTCTAAATCCATCATTCACGTTCAACATCTTCAACTCTTTTCAATCTATTCAATCAGTATGCAAATTCCTATATTAGGATGTAGTAATATGCAAATTGCTAGATCCATCCATTCAATTTGGTTTCCAAAAGTGTATGCATTCTATGGATATAATGCACTTCTTTTTTTCCACTATTGTGTATATGAATGATTTAAGTGTTGTACATCTGAACATGTTTTATTTAACTTCAATATCAATCTTTTTTAAGTTATAATTTATATTTTTTCATATGTTGTTCCCCCATTTGCCAAATCAACCTTCTATGAATAAAAACATTATTGGTTGACACCATAGGTCGCTACAGTCGATTGGTTGTGCGACCGTAAGTAAATCCATGAGAAATGTGAATGATAAAAAAATATCTCATGTTCCAACAGAAGCATGGTCTAAATGTGATGGAAAATCAAATCAAATTTGTTTGTAAGACTTAAAGTTGAAACTCTCTGGTTAGGTGCCTAATAATTTTAATTCATCCAAAATATTTTAAGTTATATCAAACCATTAAAAAAGTAGATGTTGTTGTGTGTGGGATTAAATGGCTCAGTTACAGGATATGATCGGGTGGTTCCGCTGGTGGCACGATGATACTCCAATGGTCCGTCAGTGATCCAAATTTGCCGTTCAAAAAAAAAAATGGCTCAGTTACGTCTTTTCAAAAAAAAGGCTCAGTTACACATTTCTGCTCAAAAGTGAAAAAAGCCAAGGCTTACTCTTTCGACTATTTGGTGGCACTAAATGCAAATAATTTGTTCTGTTCGTATTTGCATGTGGAAAACTCTTTAACTGTTTGATAGCATCAAATGCGAATTAAGTTTTTTAGAAAAATGTTTTAGTGTAGGTGTTGTAGGCTAGAGGTTTGGTAAATAATACAAAAGTTTTGAACAAACATAAGAATTTTCACTTCTCATATACTAAGTGGGGGGTGGTCATCACTCATTACTCACAACACCCAATCAAGTTTCGCCATGTCATCAACTATTTTTCCATCACTCACAATCTTTTTTAGTAGCAATGGTTAACACTCACAATAAACCCTCACACCCCCTCACATGTTCCATCACTCACAATCCATAATGCGTGAATTCTTTCACGGAAATTGTTCTTCACGCGTGGAACATTCATGGTGGCGGTGGAAAAATTGAAATATCACGCGTGGAACTTTGTCCCATCACAGAGCAAAAGTCACCGCCCCAGTCCCCTAATACTAGAGTAATTTGTAATCAATATCCCGCCGCAACGCGCGGGGTTAGAATCAACTCGTTAATTACATAAATTATCCTTTATAACTATATTTTGTACGCACTTTGTCCATTACATTAACCAGTGTTAATTTAATATCATCATTTTACCCAAAGAACATAATATGTAATGTATTTATAATAGACACGATTGGTAATTTACACAAGTTGTTTTCTGTTATTTGTTTTACATTTTTTTTCTTTTATTATTTTTAGCACTGTTGCTTTAATGACTACTTTAAAATTTTCTTAATTAATTAATTAAATTATGTATGTTTGTATAGTTTATTTGTTTTCATTTGTTAGTTAAATTATTTACTTTTCTTACTTACAATTACTTTAAATCCTTATATTATGTTTTTCTATAATTACATGGGAATTATGTGGCACATGCTCCTTTCTCTTCACTTTAAAAGCCTGGTAAAGTGTTGAACAAAACCCTAATCTTCATCTAATCTTCATCAATGTGCCCATATGGTCGAATCGAGACCAATTCAAGCCATAATTTCCTCCATATTCATGATTGCTTCGATCTTTGCTGGATCCACTTGGATTCCGCATTCACTAATCACATGTCTTAAGAATTGGATTTCTCTAAGCCAAAATTCGCACTTAGACAATTTTGTATAAAGCTTCTATTGCCTTAGCAATTCAAAAATACATCTAAGATGTTACTCACGATCACCTCTTGTTGCGAGAATAGATAAGCATGTCGTCTATAAAGACAATGAGAAACTTATCCAAATAAGGTTTGCAGACTTTATTCATGAGATCCATGAAAGCAACTGGAGCATTAGTGAGTCCAAATGGTATAACCAGGAACTCATAATGACCCTATCTCGTTCAGAAGGCAGTCTTTAGAACATCTTCACTCCTAACCTTCAGGTGATGATAACCCAATCGAAGATCAATCTTAGAAAAGAAACTTGTTCCTTGCAATTGATCAAACAAATCATACCGTCCTTGTTCTTGACAAATAAGATAGAAGCTCCCCAAGGGGAAGAACTAGGTTGTATGAAATCTTTCTCTATAGCTCCTCAAGTTGCGCTATTCTTTCATCTCGGTTGGTGCCAAACGGTATGGTGCTTTAGCTATTGGAGCCGACCCAGGCAATATGTCGATTTTGAACTCGACTTGCCTCTCTAGGGGTAATCCTGGTTCTGGGAATACGTCGAGGTATTCAAAGAGGACTGGTAAATCTTCTATCTTGGGCTTTGGTGTATCTACTGTCACATGTGTCATGTAGATGACACATCCTCTCTTCAGACACTTAGATGCTTTAAGTAGGGATGCATTTTCAGGCAACCCGTAGTGTTGGTCTCCTTGAATGATGAGTGTCTCGCCAGACGGGGATTTAATTTCGATTAGCTTTTTATCGTAGGCAATGCGGGTCTGGTTAAGGGATAACCAATCCATGCCTAAGACTATATATCGAATCCACAAGAGTCATAAGTAGGAGGTTTATTGGAATGGATTGATTCTTGATAGATATAGCGCATCCCTCTAGAATCTTAGAAGCTATATTGATAGTGCCATCGACCATTTCTACTTCATATGAATGATCTAGAGTTCTTAAAGGTAGATTTAATAGTTCACTAAACTTATGATATACGAAAGTCTTATCAGCTTCAGAATCAAATAAGACACGTGGGAAAATGTTATTAACAAGAACGTACATGTTATAGCATTCGTGTCCTTTACCGCCTTTTTCGCTTTCAACTGAAAGGCTCATGCATTTGACTTCTTGGCCTCTCCAAATTTGGAATTTCCACTGGTTGCATGCTTGGTGCAACTAGTTCTGATGTGGCCTTTCTCACCACACTCGAAGCATACTGCATTCTTGATATCTTTGCATTAGTGGGTTTTGTGGCTGGTCTTTTTGCATATGCCATAAGGCCTCGATTGTTAATCCGACCGACATTTTCCCCATTGTCTTTTCCCACACAATTTACATACGATCCTATTATCATTAGAGCTCGATTGGTTATTGTTTGAACCGAACCTTCCTTTCTTCGAGTTTTGAAAGCGGTTATCCTCTCGCTTCCTCTTCCCATCAACCTCAGATTTAATCATCCTCAATCCCATTTCATCCTCTGTCGGTGAGAGAACTAGATCCACCGCTGATCTAAAAGTAGCGCGTTTGGAGGATTTAACCATCCCCTTAATCTCTGGTGCTAAACCACCAATGAAACACGCAATGCGTTTGGATTCAGGCGTAATCAGATATGGAACCAGTCTGTACATGGAATTGTAGTCAGACACGTACTTTCTACAGTCTTGGTTCTTCATTGTGAGAGTCAGGAAATCTGACTCTACCTTCTCAACTTCATGAGGTGGGAAGTAGGTTTCTTTAATTAGATCAACGATTTTATCCTAATCCATGTGGCACAAAGAAACCTTCCCAGTAGACTGAATCATAGCTTTCCATCATGTCAGATCATCATCCTTAAAGGATTGAGACACAAATTTGATTATGTCTTTCTTAGCACATCTGTTGAATCAACAATAGTCTCTGTTACGACTAGCCATTTCATGGCGTCAATGGCTCCTTTTTCCCTGTGAAGTCACGAGTTTACATGAGATAAAATTCTTATACGAATACCGTTCTTTAGAATTCTGGTGCTCTTTCTTGGCAACATGCTTTGATTGGCTCTTCTCGCTCTTTGTGGAGGAGAAATGTGAACTTTGAGTCTTATCTGTGGAAGATGGAGGGATAGATGTAGATTTAGGATTTGTTGGTTCGCGCCCTTTAAAATTTGCAATGAACTGTGTCATAGCTTTGCTGACTACAACAGCAATTCGTGATCAGAGGTTGATATGATCTAAGTTATACATATTTTTATATAATATTTCTTATACTTTTGAGTAGTTTTAGGATTGTTTTTATTAAAATGTACCCATTCCTTGTCCACATTTGAAGTTTGATAATTTTTAATGAAAAAGAGCTAAAACGATGCAATTAACTAAGAACGATAAATGATCGATGGTCTAAATTTTACACCATATTAATTCATCTATATAATAATTTAAGTTTTAAAAATTCATTATTAAAGATGATTTGATGTGGTTTAATGATCATTAATTTTGTTAATTTTATCAAAGTGTCGTGTATGTAAATGATCCTAAATGAAAATAAAATATCATAGATTTTTTTTTTTTGAAAAGAAAACTTCATTAAAACACACCTACGACCCAAACGGGCAAAAGGCCAAACAACAAAACAACACCCCCGACCCAAACGGGCAAAAGGCCGACAATTACAACATATACAACGGATATTTACACCAATCTACCCAACTAATATAATTACAAGGAGTTCTATTTCTAGCCCACCCATAACCCTTCGATTTAACCTCCCCTAAAATATCTTGTGGACTTCGTCTAAACTGCTTGAACACCAAATCATTTCTTCCTTTCCAGATACACCAACACGAAATCATCACCAGACCTTGAATGATACTCTTTGCTTTCTTACTGAGACACGTGAAATTGTGAATCTCCATAATGTCTTTGAAGTCGAAAGCATATATCTGAGGCAATTTACACCAAGCACTGAAAGCCGACCAAACTCTCTCCACCACCGAACAAGCAGTAAAAAGGTGCTCCACCGTTTCCTCAAATTCATCGCAAAAAGGGCACATAACTGAAGAAATATTCACATTCCTTCTTCTTAAGTTAACTCTCGTAGCTAATCTATCCAGATTACCTCTCCACGCCATGATATTGCATTTGATCGGAACCCATTTACACCATTCAAAGTTAGGGGGGTGACTAACTCCTCTATCCTTAATAAGAGCCATTTTTACTGCCTTCACCGAGAATCCTTCCTGATTTTCATCGTTCCACAACCATAAATCCTCATTATTTGAAAATGATGCCCTGCTGAGAACCTCCTGACATTCCTGCCATTCCTTAAGCTCAACATCTGTCTCTGGTTGTCTATACCAATTCCACACAAAACCGCTATAACCTTGGATCCCATCCCTTTTGTCAGCAACCCTGCACATTTTAGACAATTCCAAACCGAACAAGTGTGGCCATCTTTCCACAAAAGGCTTATCACCCAACCAAGTATCCAGCCAGAAACGAATCTCCTCCCCGTTCCCCACCTTACCCAAAATCAGGCTGTTTAAACCCTTCCCGTTAATTTTCAGGTTAGAAATCGCATTCACAATATTTTTCCAACATCCCGAAATTTTTCCATTAAGTGGAAGGAAGCTCCTTTGATTGTTATTACCATGACAAGCTTCCACCACCTTTCTCCATAAATTTTGATTTTCGACTCTATACCTCCACCCCCATTTAAAAAGAAGAGCCAAATTGATCTCTTTAAGTCTGTTTATGCCCAACCCCCCTTTTGATTTAGGCCACGTGATCCAATCCCAAGCCACCCAGTTCATTTTTTTATTTTCATTTGATCCCGCCCAAAAAAAATTTCTCATTTTCGCTTCAAGAATTTTTACAATTCCTACTGGAACCTTGTATAACGAGAAGTAATAAATAGGGAGACTTTCCAACACAGAATTAATCAGAGTGAGTCTCCCCCCAATCGAAATAGTTTTAGCTTTCCACACCGACAATCTTTTATCGAAAACCTCAATAATTGGAGTCCAATTATTAATTCTGTTCATGTTAGCTCCCACAGTAATCCCCAAATAAGTGAGCGGAATTTTATCAGAATTACACCCCACCACTTTAGCCATATCCCTTATCTCACCATCTTCCACTCCCAACCCGTATAAGTTAGATTTATGAAGGTTAATCTTTAAACCCGAACACATATAAAAAATTCTCAAACATCTGGTTACATTTAACACATTAGCCCTATCCCACTCCCCCATCACAAGAGCATCATCCGCGTAAAACATATGCGAGATTTTCGGCCCATTATTAGGGGTTTGAATTCCTTTAAATAATCCTTCAACCCCAGCTTTACAAAAAATACTGGATAGAGCTTCCATAACCAAAAGGAACAAAAACGGAGACAACGGATCTCCTTGCCTAACACCTTTGGAACAACTAAACTCAAAAGTAGGGGACCCGTTCACCAGAACCGAGGATCTGGCCGAAACTAGAACCCCTTCAACCCATTTACGCCATAACCCTGGAAAACCCATTTGATCCATGATGTCTAAAAGGAATTTCCAATTGACGTTATCATAAGCCTTTTCAAAATCAATTTTTAGAAGGAAAGCCTTTTTATTCTCTTTTTTAATCCAGGCGATAAGTTCATTTAACATTAAAGGGCTATCGAGAATATACCTTCCCTTAAGAAAAGCCGTCTGATTTTCCGAAATTATTCCCCCGATCACCTTCTTTAATCGATTAGCGAGAATCTTGGATATCGTTTTGCTAATCACCCCAATCAAATTTATCGGTCTGTAATCCTTTAACCCCACCGGATCCTTGTTTTTCGGAATCAGGGTAATGAAGGACGAACTACATTCCACCGCGATCGACCCTGTACTGTAAAAGTAATTTAACAGGTTAGAAAAATCTTTTTCAAATAAATACCAATACCTTTTGATGAATTTGAAGTTGAAACCGTCTGGTCCGGGAGCTTTGTCCGCCCCACACTCAAAAACCGCCGTCTTAATCTCTTCCTTTTTGAACGGAACAATCAGAGTAGCCGCATCCTCTTCCGACAGCCGCTTAGTATTATGGCAAGTAAGCTTAGGCCTGTCCTTGATTTTTTCTTTGAAAGCCTTTTTGAAGAACCCCATAATCTCCTTTTTGATCAGTGAAGGTTTAGATGTCCACACTCCGTCTATCATAAGCCCAGGAATATTGTTACTAGCACGCCTACTATTGATATACCCATGAAAGAAAGCCGAGTTTTCGTCTCCTTCCAAATCCCATCTTATCCTAGCTCTTTGTTTGAGATCTTTAATTTTGTATCCTTCCAACTCCTTAAGATCTTTCAGGCATTCCGATTTGGACCATTCCTCCTCTTCAGTTAACTCTCTACTTTCAAGCAATTTATCCAGCTTTTCTAGATCACCTTTGATAATCCTTTCCATTTCCCCTTCCTTAGCTAAAACCTCCTTTTTCCATTTTTTAATACCCTCCCTAATAGACTTAAATTTCTGCATTAAAACCACATCTGCCTCCCCACCACCGTTAAAATTTTCAATCGCTTTATAAACTACCTCCTCGAAATCATTTCTCTCCAACCAGGAGTTGAAAAATCTAAAAGGTTTGGGCCCAAAATTTTTATCGGAGCAAGTCAAAACAATAGGACAATGGTCCGAGTGAACCCTAGGCAAAGCCCGAAGGCAAGCTGTCGGCCATTCGGAGAAAAATTCATGGCAAACCAATACCCTGTCAATTTTGCTTTGTTTGTTTCCATTATCATTAAGATATGTGAATTTCCCCCCTTTCATGTCATATTCTCTCAAACCGTTATCGAAAATAAAGTTATTGAAGTTAGAAGCACATTTCTTATTGAAAAAAGAGTTCCTTCTTTCGCCAGAATAGCGAACCGCATTGAAATCCCCCAAAACCACCCACCACCCCGAACAACTACCCACCACTCCCCCAATATCGTCCCAAAGAGCCTTTTTCTGAGTAACTTTTTGCGGGGCATACACGTTAATAATGTTGACCGCTTTGTTACTCCCCTTTAAAACCCCCATAGTCAATAAAAAATTGGAATGTTTGATGGAATCGTGTACCTTGAAAACGCTGGGATCCCACATGCTAACAATCCCTCCAGATCTGCCATTCGCTGGAACATGGTCCATCTCAAATTTGCCAACTCCCCAAAATTTCTCGAATTCGATACCTGAAATGTCACTAAACTGAATTTCCTGAAGAGCCAAAAAATCAATCCCATTATCTTTTTTCAACTCTCTAATCCACCCCGCTTTATTTTTCCCCCCCTCCCCAAGACCTCTGATGTTCACCGATAGGAAATTCATCTTAACACTTTTTGAATCCCTTCCTCCCTTATCACCTCTCTGATCAAGTGCTCATGATTTTGAAGATTAACTCCCACCATTCCCCCCATGACAGAAGTAGCTTGTGTCTCTAAAATTATGTTATCTTCCTCCTCATTTGGTTGTGTGTTTAAATCTTCAACCAAGTTATTTTTCCTCTCACCCCCAATCTCTCTCTCAATACCTCCATTGTCCCCCTCAAAATTTATTTCAGTGTCAACCTGATCTGCACTAGAGCTGCTTTCGTCAATAATACCAATTGTTTCATTTAAGTCGAAAGGGTCACTTTTTCTTGGCCTTTTTCTTGGCCTAGGAATCCCACTTTCCCCATCCATACTAGTAATACCATTTCTTGGTTTTCTTAATTTTTTATATCCACTTCGTGGCCTCCCACACTCAAAATTCACTTTAAAAGACAAATTATTTGATACTGTATCCAAGAAATCAAAACCATCTTTCATACCCTTCCTGTGCGTCCCCACCTTATCCCCAAAATCCCAATTAAAGCAACTTGGGAACTTTGCCACCTCCTTAACATTTTTTTGACCAATCGTTTCCTTTTGCACATTAACATCCTCAGAAGCTCCATCATAATTTATGTCCTCTAAATTTGCACCAACCAAATTAATTCCAACGTCCACTACCTTTTCACCTACCACATTAATTCCTACGTTCCCCTCACCGACCGTCGGATAACCTCCGGTATTGTCAGCCAAATTTTCCGACGTGTTCATCCGATCTTCCGGCGTACTATCGTCTGATTTATCCGACCTACTCCCACCCGACTTCGTACTGTTGTAATTGAAGATCCGTTCAGGACCGACATTATCATCCTTCGACCCGCTAATGCTCCCTTCTTTCGGCAACGAAACCATATCATCGGAGTTTCCGCCGGGCCCATTAAAATCCTCTTTCAAACTACAGGTATCTTCCTCCGACAAAGGGTCCCATCCTTCGTCTTCTACCTCAAGGTCCCTTTGTTCCTCAACCGAGTCGGGAACCCATTCGCCCCTCTCTTCTTCAACCCAAACCCTGAACCTCTTGCCTTCCTCAATGATCAAAACCTCTTCTTCAATCCTCTTGACAGAATCCGTCATCACGCACACACAGTCCGATGTTAAGAGATTGTCTTCCGGCTGACGTTGCGAGGCATGAATAACTTTACCAAAAACCCTACCCACCGAATCGAACGTTTCATTTCCTGACAAATGAAGAGGAACTCCATGTATATTCAGCCACGCTAGTCTTTCAAAAGCCACCGATTGACCCCTCCATATTTCCATACTTTCAAACCACCCAAAACCCGGTGCATTCGATCTAAAACTATCGGCCTCCATTGTCGTCTTGAAAACTAAAAGAATATTCAACCCTCCAAGATACTTGATAATCGATTCTCCATAATTCGCTTCCTTCATTAGGACTTTCATCTTTCTAAGAGTCCACAAATCCTTAGCCTTACCGACAATCGCCACTCCATGCAGATCGGTGTAAGCTTTTGCGAACTTTGAAATCACCACTTCCTTCAAACTAGAATTCGATTGAGGTTTACCCGACACAACACTCGCAAAGGACTTACCATATGAAACAAAAGACTTGTCTCTGCCGGAGTTTAGATCATTGGGAAGCTTGTGTCTATTTTCCTTGACTTCAAAACCGTGAGGCTTCTTCATCTCTTCATCTTTCGTTTTGGCACCTCCTTCCTCGTTCTCCAGCGAAAACCTAGCCACGTTGATGAAAAGTTTGTAGCTTCCCATCCATACATTCCTCATCTTCTTCTCTAAATCCATCACGTCTTTCACCCCTTTGAAGCTCGCAAAACCGAACCGGAAACCCCGTTTATCTCTTTTCCTAGCGATGTACACACCCTCTACCACCCCGAAGTGTCCTAAGACTTCTGCAACATCTGTAGAGCTACACCTCTCTGGCAGCCTCGCGATATAAAACTTCGTAATTCCGAAAGGTTCCGATCCCGGACTCCGGCCATCCTTGTCCGCCGGTCTTCTGTTAGTCTTCATAGCCTTACCCATAAAATAGATGCTTTGATTGTTTGTTAGTCAATTTCATTATTGACTTTTGGAGTTGCAAATACAGGAACTAAACAAAAATCAAAAGAAATTAAAAGAGAAGGTGACTTTGGGAGGTTGACCGAGTGGTTCATTTATTTGGTTGGGTTTGGGTTGCGTAGAGTTATCAGAACTCAACCCATTTCAATTTTTTTTAGTTCGCTGCCAAGGCCCAGCATTGGAAACAATTGTGTTTGATATAAAACTAGTATGTTGCCCGCCTCGCATTGCGGCAGTGCACAGCGAGTTGAACCGTGCAGTCACACAGGAAGTGTAAAACGCAATGCGTAAGACACATTGCACTACACATAATTCGTAAAACACAATGCTATAATACGCTACACATAATTCGTAAAACACAATGACTAAAAGACAATTACTTAAAGGTGTATCATACAAAGCTTTTAACCATGTGCACAAAACGTTAAAACACACAAATATGCGGCATTGCGTGAAAGCATAGGGGTTAGACTTTGTAGGTGGCTAAAGAGCATAGTGCACGTAAACAAAGATATATAGAAAACATTATCATTCCTATATGACGCAGTATAATCTGAGAAAAACAATTTAGTTGAAGAAATTATAAGGAAAGGAAAAAAGAAGAAAAAAAAGCAAAAAGAAAAATAGTTGGAAGGAATAGGGATCGAGCCCATGACTGAGATGTTATCTAAAATCGTATTTACCAGCACCACCATGCAGCTTTTGGTGTGAATTATTACAATTAAATTTACTTAACAACTCACAATGTCGGTGAGATAACCTACCAACATTTGTGCTTAAGATATATTAGATACCGAGTTTCGTTCAAGCCCAGCCACTAAAATTAGCAGTTTATTACCTTAAGTTAACGGGTTTTTATAGTTTAAAAACTAACACATGGAGTAGACTTGTATGTACAAGTTAGACAAAGCGTGAAACGGACGAAGGGCAGGATCTGGTCAACGTTTGACCACCATTTTGCTTTTTAGTCTTCACATTTTTTACTTGTTTGTGATAATATTTTATCATTAGTTAAATGTTTCTTTTCTAGTTCTTCTTACAAAGCAGATAAGGACAAAACATGGTAGAAACGAATGGTGTAGTTAAATCACCTTTTTAGGACATGTATATAAGACAAAAAAAAGGAGAAAATGTCGGTGGCTTTTGCCACCGACTTTGTCTTTTAACATCTTATATAATATATACAACAGCTATTATATTATATAGTATATTATATATATATATATATATATATATATATATATATATATATATATATATATATATATATATATATGGTTAGGATCATGTGAGAAGCACTAGGCTAATTGAGAAACTTGAGAAGCATTCTGGACCACACATTTTTCCTAAGCTTTTCGTAATATACACATATGTATAGTTTAAAATTGACTATATACATATGTGTATAATTCAAGATTTGACAATATACATATATGTATATAGTCAATTTTAAACTATACATATGTGTATATTACGAAAAGTCTAGGAAAATGTGTGGTTCAGAATGATTCTCAAGTTTCTCAAATAGGGTGGACTTCTCTTAGGATCCCTACCCTATATATATATATATATATATATATATATATATATATATATATATATATATATATATATATATATATATATATATATATATATATATATATATATGGTTGACGAAAGAAGATGAATAGTAACTTTATTTTTATAATAATATATAGTTTTTTATTATTTTATTATTTAATATATTATAATATTTTATTATTATATTTACTGGGTGGGAGTTGGCTACAAAGTTCATTTTTCCTACAAAGTGTAAAAAGTCATAAAACACCATAATGTCAACAATAAAACACACTCAAAACCCACAAATAACAAAGTGAAGATTACTAAAACACCATATTTGTGGGTTTTGTGTTGTGTTTTGGATGATAAGACTTTGATTATCGAATGACTAACATTAGTGTGTTTTATGTTGATTATCATGTTATGTTTTATATTTACAGTTCTACGATGGTGTGTTTGAAGTTTTTATGAATTGTTAGGGTTTGGATACTGTGTTTTTGTGATCTTCACTCAATTATTTGTGGGTTTTGACTGTGTTTTATGGCTGAAATTGTGGTGTTTTATGACTTTGTACACTTTGTAGGAAAAATGGACTTTGTAGCCGAACCCCACCCTATATTTACTTTTAATAACATATTTTTTTTATTTTTTTTCCTTTTTTAAAATCATATATTTCCTTTACCATTTTTAATAATTATTCTTTCCTTTTTAGAACATATATTAATTTATCAATTAATTTAGGGTTATTGGATTTTATCACCCTTAACTATTGGCCATTGGCCGCTGTCACCCCCAACTATCACTTTGACGCCCGCCACCCCCAACTTAACACTAAGAGGGTGTTTGGGGTTGAGTTTTGAAAATAGATTATGCGTTTTGAATAATCAGAATCAAATGATTAGCTGTAACAAAACGTGCTGCAGAAAGATAGTGTTTGGATTTGATTATGTTGTTTGATATCACAATAATCAGATAATCAACTATTTGAGTGTTTGGAAAATATATATATTTTGATCTCTACAAAACGTAAAAAATCAGTTTTTGGATTATCACGTTTTCCTACAGTAAGGGGTGATCTACTTTTGGATTATCACATTTTGATCTCTACAAAACGCAAAAAATCAGTTTTTACTAATTATTTACCAAACACTAAAAATAGATTTTTTTTTTTGCGATTTCAAAACACAATGATAAAAAAATTAGGTTGAAAAAGCAATCCCAAACACCCCCTAAGTGTGTTCAGTCACTAGATCACTAACTTTTGATCCTATTTCTATACTTTTGGGGGTGTCCTAAGATCACTAAAACCTTACCAAGGTCCCTATGACACCCCAAAAAGTGTAGTAACAGGATCAAAAGTTAGTGATCAGTTAACGAGTTAACGATATGGTGACAGAACACACTAAGTGTTAAGTTGGGGGTGACGGGCGTTAAAGTGATAGTTGAGGGTGGCAGCGGCCAATAGCCAATAGTTGAGGGTGATAAAATCTAATAACCTATTAATTTAATACTTCTTTAATAATTTATGTTTATAACATTTTTCTAGAAACTTAAATACGTAGTTGTGCTTGATTTTTTTCCCTCAACATAAGTTTTGTTAAAAACGAAGTTGTACTCAAAATAAAGTATTTATTTGATATCATAAAACGGTTAGATGATAAAGTAAACCGTTCTAATGGTCTGACTTCCTAAACAACATGCTTTATTTTCAAATCACGTTTGTTCTACATTATCATTTAATCGATTTTGCCGCAACGCGCGACGTAAAAAAAACTTGTTGTAGAAAAAGATAACAACTTGTTTGATGGCAGAAGGCATCAAGAGACGAATTGGAGTGTTCAAAAGGTGAAGGAAGCCTGTGATTGAAGATTTGGTGTAACAGTTCATAGTTTGATTGGTTATACTTGTCTATTTTTATTCAGTTTATTTAAACTTGAGTATTATATACAATGTTTTCTGAATCGTTTTGCCTTAATTTATTTTTGTTTTGCTTTCGACTATGAGTAGCTAAACTTGTTATGGTTGCTTAGGGTTGATGAACTAGACGAATTGTTTAAATGATTAACTTTTGGTTTTGAGTGAATGTGTTGATTTACATGTTATAATTTAGAAAGCCGATTCTAAATAATTGTGTGTTGGTGTTGATTGATTTGATAATATATTTGTTGATTCCATTGTTCTAGATACTTAGAAATATACTTTAGAGCCGGGAGTCAGTCTAGGTTGTTAATCTTTCAGTCTAGATCTAGATCTTGAAGGTGAGAAATCTAATTCAAGTTTAATAATTATTAAAACCAATTGATTAAAACGTGCAATCTTTTCTAAAAGTGAGAAATCTATTTATTCGCGTCTAGAGTTTCCTAGGGTTTCGGTATTCTTAGTTGTTTCAGCTTCATAATTTGATGGTTTTAGTACATTAATTACTGTACACCTGATAGTAGTTGTGCGACTTGGTGGTCGATAACTCG
This sequence comes from Helianthus annuus, assembly GCF_002127325.2. NCBI lineage: Eukaryota > Viridiplantae > Streptophyta > Magnoliopsida > Asterales > Asteraceae > Helianthus > Helianthus annuus. The sequence goes on along the minus strand of NC_035435.2, from coordinate 130,550,897 downwards.
AGTCAGTCCATTTTAGCACTTCTTCATGTGTTATATTCTTAGGTTCGGTTTATCTTCCGGGGGTTTATCGAGTTTGACAGAGTCTTCATTCACTTCTAGGGTTAGGATTTTATTCATGAGTATATGGATTCTTGCCTAGGTAACCTACTTTCCTATCATCCTTGATTTCACCTTAGTAGCCTTCGGCTTGTGTCTTGGTAGTTTAAACCCTTAGTTAATCTAGGATATTAGTTAGTTAATTATAAAACTCAAAATCCAATTTAACCAATTAAGCAATTAGTTGAGTCAGAGTCTAATTAGCGTCGCTGGTGTCTCGTGGGTTCGATACTCGACTTCATTAGGCTTTACTACGTATGATAGGTACACTTGCCTGTCGGTGGTCTAGCATTTAGAGAGTCTTAGTTTATAAATTTAAAATTAGGGTGTCTATATTTGGTTAGTTTTTATAGTCCGTATTTTGAACATCAAGTTTTTTGGCGCCATTGCCGGTGACACTTAGACGTTGCGTTATTAGCTTTGATTGATCTTATTTGTTTAATTGTATTATTGTCTTAGGGTTTTTGTCTAGTAGTAGTGTGTCTAGTGCTTTTTGTAAATATTTTTATTAGTTAGTTTTATTTTATATATTTTTATCATGTGTTTGATCCATGGAGGGCTCCATTGCACCAAATTTTGTCCAAATAAAATAGATCAGGGTGTTTCACGGATTTCGATGCTAACCTTTGTGTGCAGCCACAATATATCAGCCTTGGAATTGGTAACTAGAACGAACAACAGAGGAATTACTTTACGGGGTTAAAGCTGCTAAGGAGGAAAGAGATCGGGAGATTCAAGTTGTACTAAATAGTTTAAAATCAGAGAGCTTGAAGAGCCAAGGTCGTTACATGTATGATGGGGATGGAAATTATCTAGGATAGCAAATGGATGATGGTGAGATGAATTACACAATACCAGATCCGGGGGGAGAAACGTGCATTGGGAGTCCACTGCCAGGTAAATATTATGATTCTACTTTTAATTATTATAATTTGCATGAATTCGATTTACCCTTGTCTGGTGAGGAGGATGTCGTGCAAGTTTCACACTTTGAGCCCTTGTATGAGGAAGATGAGGATCACACCCATGAAACAGAGACGATAACGGACGTTGTAGTCCCACCTCCGTTTCAGCAAGTCGTTAATTCCAGCTATTGGTGTCCCATGCCATGGAATATTGATGACGGATTTTGGAGTGATGATGATGAGTGGGTAGTAGAAGAGGCAGAGTTGGAGGTGCCTGACTACACCACAGCCCGGAGTGACGAAGTTGAAGAACAACCACTTGACAAGATGGAGGATGAGAATGAAAAACATGGACCATCTTGGAAAAAAGAGTTTAGTGAAGAGTTGGAGAACAACCGCTTGGTGATTTGGAGTCTCTTGAAAGTTTTTTATATCAAGAGCCAAGTGTGGGGAAGTCAAAAGAAGAGGAAGAAGAAGATGAAGTAGTTGGAGAGTTTAATAGTTGGCCCGTGGAGGAATTAGATGTTGGATTGCCACACACACCAACAAAATCACGGGAGAAGGCACAAAAAATGCTCGGATCAACATCGTTTGAGGGAGCAGGGATGGTGCAAACGGAGGCACAAGGCAAAATTGAAGTGCAAAGACGACCATCCTCTTCACTACATATCTCGTATCAGGTTTGGTCCAGGTAAATTTAAATTTTGGTGGTCTGACCCGTTTAAACATTCTAAAACATTTTCTAGTTTCATCAGAGTTTTTAATAAATAATGATAATTAATTAAAATTAAACGGGTTGGACTGGAGTTGGATAAAGGAGAAGCCTTCTGATTGAGGCTTTGGGATTGACCCCGTTGTAAAGTTTGTATTATGAGTTAGTTTTTGTTTTCATTTAAATTTAATTTTTTTATTTATTTTTGAGTCGATATTATGTGTGGGCTTGTTTTGTTTTGTTTTGTTTGTGCAGGTTTGGAGGATATCGTCCGTACTCAATCTCCATTCGGGCGGAGATTTCGAGCTTATATCCTAATGTAGAGGGCAGCCCCAACATATCAGTTTGGATGACCGCGAAGGAAATGCTATGCGGTCATGTTCGGTTGGGTTGGGTTGGGTTGTAGACATGCACAGTTGGAACTTATGGTTTTCCTAACCAGTTAAGTCCTTTCCGATTTGTCGTATTTTGTTTTTTTATATTATTTTTAGGTTTTTATTTCCTCTTTATTTTTAGCAGGTTTTCCATCCACATTAAGGACAATGTGCTATTTAAGTGTGGGGATTGAAGACTACGTTTTTTCAGGTAGATTTGATTCGAAATTTAAAAAAAAATACAATATTCTTTTTAAAATTCCAAAAAAATCGAAAAATAGAAAATGTTCTTGGAAAATTTTTGCAAATAAATGGAAAATGATAGAAAAATTGTAAATTTTTGTCTTCAATATATTATATATAAAGGATAAAATTAGATAAAAGACGTATTTTCTGAGATGTACCGGTAGGCGCCCAGCCAACTTAGAGGGTTCCCTAGATTGCTTTTTAATATACCACATTTAAAATCATGAAGTCTTGTGGGTCATAATCTTAAGAGAAATAAAAAACCGAAACTGTTGAGGGTATAAAAGGAACCACTATTAGTAAACAACCCATAAGTATTTTTAATTAAATGGCACGCCTTATCCTTTTTATGAGAATAAATCCGGATTTGATGGCGCCCGAAAAAAATATTGCGTTATGCTCATGGTGTTTCCCACTGGATAGCGACTTGGTGATAATACCCTCTGAGTTAAACATAAGCAAAAAATTGCTAAAGCTCATAATTATCATCCATCATCTACGAAAAAATTAATTTTAAATACATAAGGGTTATTTATATAAAGTGGTAGATTTTTTATTTTTTTCTTTTAAGCTTGATATGAGATTAGGTGGATTTGTAGACCTTGAGTGTGAGACCCTAAGATGTATTGTTAACTTGAACATAATGTTAGCATGAAAAAGGGCTTGATGAGTTGGCGGTTGGGTTTAAGTGGATCACAATACCGGTAATCTTAGTTAAATGTCATTATATAAAAAGTTAAGTAACTTAAGTTTTTGAAAACATTTGTCCTAAGATGGATACCTGGGAATGAGGTTTAACCCGTAGGTAGTGAGTGCCTTGGTGATAGGAGCAGTGTTGGAGGGTCCACTCAATTGAGGGTCCTTCAGTATTGGCGGATATGATGGTGGAAGAGAACCATTCTTCGGTGCGTACCGACATTCGTGCTCTGGTACGGGGCTTCCTCGGCTGTGGTTGTTGTTGTTGTTGTTGCTCCACTGGTGCTTCATCTTGTGGAGGTGGTGGAGTTTGAGGAGGTGGATACGGGGGTGTTTGTGGTTTATGTTCAGGAGTGTAGTAGAAAGTAAATTGACTAAAATATCGGTCCCACTCATCAGGTTCTTGGTATGACGACCCTGCATAAGAAGCAATGTTGCTAGAAAGTTCAATCGGGTGTTAGTTGGTTCTGGAAAGTGGCATCTCCGGGTCGGAATCATTATCCAGTTGGTTTTGGCTTGGGTGTGGGGAGTTTAGATAATTGGATGCATGGAAGGTGTGAATGAGAATGGTGATGTGGGATTTTTGGTAGAGGTGTAAAAAAAACCGAAACTAAAACTCGTTTGAAATCAATACAACTGGTAGGTTTCTAACCGCTTTATAATCTCCTCTTTGAAACCGGTTAACCCGAACCAAATCAGTAAAAGCCCGGCCAAAGCTTAAGTCAAAACTGGTCAGTCACCAGACCAACATAACCCGAATCGACTTTGACTTTTCGTTAACCAACGCACAGCAGTTAGGAGTTTGAACCCGATTTTGTACACCTATGATATTGGGCAACATGATTGGGAATGGAATTGTATTGTATTTATTATTGATGTATTAAGTCACATGGGTTCAGGCATTTATTATTGATGTATTAAGTATTTAAGTCACATGGGTTCAGGCATATGTTTTTAATTGCCATATGCCAATTGAAAAGGTAATCGTAAATGTGTTGCTATCCTATTTTTTTCAGTAAAAGATCAACGAATAAAAATGTTCTCATAATTAATGCTTCTGTTATCTGTAGTTTTTGAAAATATCTCATAACTAATGCTTCTGTTATCTGTAGTTTTTGATTTTAAAGTTTATATTTGAAGTAGACCAACAACAAACAAAACTTGGGGTCGCGTCAAAAAACAGACAGACACCATATTATATTGACGACGGGGGTAGCCCAAGGATAAATAAAATGATTAATATGCAAAGAGCTTAAAAGGTTGAAAGGTTCATCGGATGAAAAACTGTAAAATGAGGAAATCGAGAAACAGTAATCAGTCATGTCCAAGGACTCGTCTCACCAACTCATGCTCACCAACTCACAAAGTCAGAGCAGGTCTGCACAGGCACACTCTATTAACCAGGGGTCCAAAGCCTTCAACCCCAAAAGGGGAAACCCTCCATTGCAAACAGATTTCGCTAGTCTTGTTTATGCCATTTCAGGAGATGTCTTCCCCTATAAGAAGACAGCTCATGTTCACTTCTAAGACATTCCGAAAAGGCAGAGATTCCTTAATCTCTAGTCATTCAAAGAGTTCTTTGTCACTTCCAAACAACTCTTCATCACATTCATTCTATTTGCTTTCTTTTCTGGATTCGAGCTGGCCTCGGAGAAAGAACCTCAAAGCAAATAACAAAGTACATACTAGTGAACCTCCTTCCACGTTTTGCAAACGTGGAGGGACCCCGCGACCTGCGTTAGGCAAAACTGAACCTTTCAGCCTTTTTGCCTAACCAGCTTAGCTACCATCCTTGGTCCCGTGTTTGTTGCATCAACAAGTTGGCGCCCACCGTGGGGCTACGCCGCTGTTTCTCCTCAAAAGAGACCTGGTAAGTGTAGCTCCTTTCGCTCAAAACCACCATGTCAGAAAGTGGATCTCCGGGAGAGGTAAACCAGATCCCTAACACCTCTACCCCGGGAAGTGGTCAAGCTCACACAACAATAACAACACCTTTTTCAACTCCGGGGAGTACACCCGAGTTCCTTACCTTCAACACACCAACCCCATCCAGATCTGGAGCTCCGTCTCCCAACATTGGTGTGTCAGACACTCCGGCACGTGTTGAACTTACCCCCGAGGGGGTCGCTAATAACTTCCTTGAGCTAAGGTCACTTCTTAACCAACATGTGAACAGAGAAAGGGAAAAAGGGGTAAGGATTCATCTAGATTACGACGAACCTGAGCCAACGTTGTCTCCTGGGCCACCTCTACCACCCTTTGTTACAAGAGGTGAGGCTGGTCCCAGCAACCCTTCAAACCCTCATCCTTATCTATCCACTATGACAAACCCCACTGTTCATCCTATTCTCTCTTCCCAACCAACTGCTAGTGGCACTCCTCTGGGACACGAGTTAACACTCGACCAACTCCTACAGTCCCCGGTGACCAGTTGTCCCACTTCTCTAACTACCACATGGGAGCAAGCCCTGTCCGTGCTCCCTTTAGCACGAAGTGCTGTTGCTAGCACCCCTCTCGGGGTAAGTTGCTCAGTTGGTCCGGGAAGCCTTCAAGGTTTCAATTTCATACCCAACATGATGTCTCAGATGATGGCCAACTTCCCCTGGCAACACTTCATCAACGAAGTGCTTGCCACCCAGGGAAACCATGGCAATAACAACAACGTAGGTACGAGACCTGAAGAAGACTTGGCTAAACCTTACAAGCCAAGTAACCTTTCATGCTTTTCAAGACAGATAGCTGATTATGATTTTCAGTCTAAAATCAAAATGCCAGCTCACATCAGAACGTATGATGGGACCGAAGATCCCGAAGATCATCTTCAGATCTTCACTGGTGCTGCTCGAATAGAAAAATGGTCAAATGCTGAATGCTGCCTAATGTTCATGCAGACTCTTATTGGGTCCGCTAGAATCTGGTTCAACGACCTACCTGCTCAAATCATTCGAAGCTTTGATGATCTCAGCAGAGGTTTTCTGGCAAACTTCTCCCAACAAAGGAGGTACGTTAAAGACGCAACAGTAATCTTCCAGATAAAACAACGCGATGATGAAAGCCTACGGGCATTCATTGAACGATACAAGAAAGAAGGGCTAACCTATGTGGGGGCTGATGAGAAAATGAGAGTGGCCGGTTTTATGAACGCCATAACCTCCAAGTATCTCACACGAGATTTCAACAAATCTCTGCCCAAAACCTTGGAAGAAGCCCTTGAAAGAGCCGAGGCTCACATTCGGGGAGAGGAAGCTGTGGACATCAAAGAACAAAGAAAAAGGGGTCCTGGCTGGCGAAGCAGTAGCCCAGCCAGAAAGAGAGGAAACTTTAACTCTTACGACAGACGCTCAAAGGGTTCAGACCCTCGAAAGGTTGAAGGGCGAAACCCTTCAAGCAGAGATAAAGGCGTGAGTTTCACTCCCCTCACCAAAACCCATCAAGAAATCCTGGCAACGGAAGAAGTCAAGCAAAACTTCAAACCTCCCAGACCTCTTCCCAAGAGTCGAAAAAATGAGAACTCCACTCAGTTCTGTGAATTCCATGAAGAAAAGGGACATCACACCAATGACTGCTTCCAACTGAAAAAGAGAATTGAAGAGGCTGTTAAGTCAGGAGAACTCGCCCATTTGGTAAAAGGGGTTCGAGACAAGATGGCTGAAGGCAAAGGGAAGGAAGTAAACATGGTGTATTCTGATGAAAAGGTCCCTTACAAGAAGCGACGGTTGGAAGATTAGGAGCTTCAGTGTGTCTGCTTCCCCCCAACAAGGAAGGACCCACTTCCTGGTCCCCTTGTGGTTGAAGCCACCGTGGGCACCTTACAAACGTGTAAAGCATACATAGACACGGGAGCAGCCACTGAAATCATGTTTGAGAAATTTTTCAACCAATTAAGCGATGAGGAACGTTCAAGGCTTCAACCCTCCGGGACCTCCATAAAAGGTATCGCCGATATAACCCTGAAGCCTTTGGGGTAATTAACCCTTGATGTCTGTTTTAAGGAGGGATCAAAGGAAAGAACCCGATCACTAACCTTCGTGGTTATCAACATCCCTTCCAACTATGACGTAATCATAGGGAGGCCCGGACAATGTGCATTCTACATGGCAGTGTCTGTTGGCCATGGCACTGTCAAATTTCCCACTGAAAGAGGAATTGCAACCCTTCAACCCTCTCAGGAAGCTTATCTAATCGAAGGGGAAAGTTCGAATGGTGAGAAAGACAAGCAAGGGTTAGTCATCAACCCTAAATACCCTGAGCAACGAATAAGGGTCAACCCCAACCTTTCCCAAGAGACTCTTTCATACCTTGAAAAGCTGCTGAAGCATCACAGTGATGTGTTCGCCTGGTCTCCTGAAGATATGACTGGGATCCCTCGAAACATTGCTGAACACGAGTTAAGGATACCACCCAACGTCAAGCCGGTGGTTCAAAAGAAAAGAAGCCTGGCACCCGAGAGAAGCCTGGCAGCTTGCCAAGAGGTTGAAAAGCTTGTATCAGCTGGCATTCTCCGAGAGGTCAAGTACCAATCGTGGATTGCAAATCCTGTTATGGTCAGAAAACCCGACAACTCTTGGAGAATGTGTATAGATTTTAAAGATCTTAACAAGGCTTGTCCCAAGGATTGCTACCCGCTCCCAGAAATTGATCTCAAGGTTGATTCTCTCACAGGGTATCCGTTTAAATGTTTTCTCGATGCATACAAAGGTTATCACCAAATCCTCATGAAGGAGGAGGACGAAGAAAAGACAGCTTTCCACACGGACAAGGGCATTTTTTGTTACCAAAAGATGCCTTTTGGCCTCAAGAATGCGGGTGCCACCTACCAACGACTCGTCGATAAGGCCTTTGAAAACCAAATTGGTAGAAACATGGAGGCATATGTCGATGACCTGGTGATCAAAAGCAAAACGGAATACCAAATGCTTGACGATATCCAAGAAACCTTCAAAAACCTTAGAAAGATCAACATGAAGCTTAACCCGGAAAAATGCTCGTTTGGATTTGATGAAGGAAAATTCCTGGGTCACATCGTTGGAAAGCAAAGTATCAAAGCCAACCCTAACAAGGTAAAAGCTGTCCTTGAAGCTAAACCACCAAGAACCAAGAAGGAGGTTGAAAGCTTGAACGGGAAGCTTGCAGCCTTGAAGCGTTTTACCTCAAAACTGGCCGAAAGGTCTCTACCATTCTACAAAACGCTCAAGAACTGCTCAGATAAAAAAGATTTCAGATGGACCGATGAAGCTGAAGAAGCCTTCAATCAAATGAAGCAACACTTAGCTTTCCTACCTGATATCGCAGCACCAGAAACCGGGGAGCTCATATCGGTGTACCTTTCAGTTGCCGACGAAGCCATCAGTGCAGTTCTCACTATTGAAAGAGACAAGGCTCAGGTACCCGTTTATTTTTTCAGCAAAACTCTAAAACTAGCTGAAACCAAATATCCTCCCCTTGAAAAACTCGCTCTAGCCTTGGTCCAAACAACCAGAAGGCTTAGAAGATACTTCCAAGCACATCCTATACAAGTGGTCACTGACCAACCTGTCAAGAATGTGCTTGAAAAACCTGAGAACTCAGGAAGGTTGGCAAAATGGGCAGTGGAACTAGGTGAACATAACATCACCTACGTCCCACGAAAAGCCATCATAGCTCAGGTCCTGGCTGATTTCCTAGTCGAAGTCCCAAGCCAAACAATTGAAGAAGTAAACACCACAACCGCTGAACCCTCCAACTCTGAAGCCTGGAAATTATTCACTGACGGGGCTTCAAGCGTTGAAGGGTCAGGAGCTGGTTTAGTCCTAATCAACCCTGAGGGGCTGGAATTCACGTATGCTCTCCGTTTTAATTTTCAGACCACCAATAACGAGGCTGAATACGAAGCACTGATCGCCGGTCTATGGCTGGCCAAAGAAATGAAAGTCAAAAAGCTTGAAGTGTTCACTGATTCACTACTAGTATCAAGCCAAGTTAATGACAGCTATGTCGCCAAGGAGCCCAACATGAGAAGATACAAAGAAAAATCTAAGGAGTCAATGAACACCTTCCAGGCATGCAACATCAAACAGATTCCAAGATCCCAAAACAAAAAGGCCGATGCCTTGAGCAAATTAGCATCTCTCACGTTCGCCCACCTCACGAAAAAGGTGTTGGTTGAAGTGTTAAAGGCCCGATCGATTGATGAATTGGAAGTGCAAGATGTGGTCACCGAGGAAGATCCAAATTGGATGACTCCTATCAAAAAATTCCTTCAAAACAATGAACTGCCTAATGATCAAATGGAAGCTGAAAGGGTAAAGATCAAAGCAAGACAATATGTGTTGCAAGGAGAAACTCTCTATAAAAAAGGTTACCTTGCACCATTGCTAAGGTGTGTGGGCCCTGAACAAAGCAAATATTTGGTTAAGGAAGTGCATGAAGAAATATGCGGAGCTCATTTTGGAGCTAGGTCGGTGGTTGCAAAGCTCATGAACCTGGGATATTTCTGGCCTTCAATGCATCGTGACACCGTCGAGCAATTGAAGAAATGTGATGCCTAACAATTCCACTCCCCAATACCAAAAAGTCCCAAACATGACTTGGTCCCCATAACCTCAGCATGGCCATTCCATAAATGGGGAATGGACATTGTTGGACCATTCCCTCTAAGCAAAGGGGGAGTAAAATTCTTGTTGGTAGCAATTGACTACTTCAGCAAATGGCCAGAGGTTAAACCCCTTGCCAAGATCACAGGAAAGCAAGTCATAGACTTTGTTTGGGAAAATATCATCTGCCGCTATGGGCTGCCAGGGGTAATTGTCACCGATAATGGGAAACAATTCGCCGAGAAACCCTTCAGCCTTTGGTGCAAGGAGTACAGGATCAACCAAATCTTCAGCTCAGTGGCTTACCCGCAGTCAAACGGCCAGGTTGAAAGGACCAACAGAAGCATAGTGGAAGGTATCAAAACAAGATTGGGGAGATATGAAAGTAATTGGCTGGAAGAATTGCCTAGCGTTCTATGGGCAATCAGAACAACAGAAAAAGCAAGTCACAAAAAGACACCTTACAGCTTGGTATTTGGATCCGAGGCCGTAATCCCCGCTGAAATAGGAGTTGTAACCCAACGAATCGTCAACATGGATCCCGAGGTAAACACACAAGAGACCATGTTGAATTTACAACTCCTAGAGGAGGCCCGGGATCAAGCAGCAATACAAGAAGCCAAATACAAGCAAAAGATGGAAGCCTACTACAACAAGAAGGTCAAGAACGAACGATTCAAGCCAGGGGATCTAGTCCTCAGAAACAACGAAGCCAGCAAAAAAGAAAATCAAGGGAAACTAGGCCCAAAATGGGAAGGTCCATACACCATCCTCGAAGCACACAAAGGAGGGTCCTACAAGCTGGGAGATCTAGAAGGCAAGAGGCTCCCAAGGCACTGGAACGGAAAAACCTTGAGAAAGTTCTATGTTTAGAAAGTTCGGTTTGTAGCAAAACAAAAACCTTTTGTAAAAGCAGATGTTGCTTGAATGAATGAAGTCACTTTATCAAACTTGTCTTTCTATCCTAATATCAGGTTGAGAACCTAGCAAAAAACTCCATGGCAAGGGCCATGTAAGGGGATGAGCTCCCAGGCCATATCGCTCAATAGGTTCAAGGGTTGAATGGACCTATATAAGGGGTGAGTTCCTAGATCAATACAACTCCATGAGACTTATCAAAGAAAAACAATAATGTCTCATAGACAGGTTTGAACAGCCTACACCAATCGTTCCTTAAGTCTAAAAAACATACTCAATAAATAGACTTACGAAATAAAACAAACTACAACGAAATAAAGAAAAGGATAGATACTACGTCTTGATGATAAACACTAAGGTAAAGTGACTGCAGCACTGAACCCTTTAAAGTGTAAAAAACATAAAGACAAAGTAAACAAAGACAAGACAAGAAAATAAAGATAAGGGACAAAGATAAAGAAACTTATCAACTAAACATACAAACCAAACCAAAAGCTACCCAAATTTCAAGCCAACAGAAAATAAGCTTGAAAGTTTAAAGGCTTCAACCCATTAATAACTACACAAAAAGCTTGAAGGGTTGAAACCTCACAAGGCAAACCAAGCAAATGGAGCAAACAAAAATAACACCAACAACGTAGCAACCATCATATCATAGTTAGGAAGGCCATAAAAGACCTTCAGAAGGTAGTCAAAGCAAGCCCTAGTAACTTGCAAATAAAACTAGTGTTCAACGGCCATACAGGCCTAACCAACCACAGGAACCTTAAGGGTTCCCAAAAACCTAACATTGTTTAAAACATTACAGACATTAAGTGTTTGCTAAGAAAGCTACGAATAAATATCAGTTATCAGAAGGCTTGGAACCTTCAGCCTTAGACTTTTTGGCTTTCTTAGTCTTCTTCATCTTAGCACCTTCTTCACCACCAACCGCAGAGGTCTCTAAACCAGCATCCTTTGAAGCTTCAGGCAAACTCGAGAGGGTATCATCACTATCCCCAGAATAGGACCTCTTCCTTGACAAAGAACCCAAAACCTCAGCACAAACTTTCTCATTCAACCCCTCAGGCTTCAATTCCTGTAAAACAGACAAAGGCTTACCAAAGCAAGATGATACTTCATGAATGTAAGGGTAAGTTAGCCTCTCCATCTGCTCAACAGAAGCCTTGAAGATATCAGAAGCCTCGGGGCGAAACATGGGTGACTTCTCCAAGGGTTGTCCAGATTCATGAAGTTTGTAGCCAGCAGTAAGGCCTTGATGCTTCCCAAGGTTCAAAAGCTTGGTGTAAACATCACCAAGGGCAGAGTTAAATTCCTTGGAATGCAAAAGATAAGTCACAACCTGCTGGAAACCATGCTCGATCAACCATTGATTGTCCGCAGTCACTTGACCAAATGAAGCTTTCAACCCTTCCTTTTCCTCACGAAAAGCCTGCTGCTGGACAGCCAAGGCCTCTCGATCAGCCTTCAACTTCAACAAGTTAGCTTCAAAGCTCTTCCTCAGGTCACCCATCTCAATGTCATGCATATTTTTCAAGCCATCAACCTCCTTCTTCCACGCCGCTTCCTTCTCTGCAAACCCAACTATTTCCTTCTTCATTGATGCTAGGGAGGATTTCATCTTATCCTTCTTCTTAGAGAAATCCTCATACTCCCGCATCCTTTGGCGAAAGCGAGTAATCCCTTGGGGAAGCATGGCAGCAAGGTTACAGGTGGTTAAAACCATGCGAGATAACATAAAGTCATCGTCCATCTCAGCAATGGTTTCACGAACAGAGGGAGGAGCAAGATGACTAAGAGCATCCTCACAAATAGCAGCATCCTTGAAGGTATCATCATTCTTCACTTGCCAAGCAGGCACATAAGTACCTTCAGGGTTCAACCCTTCAACGTCCCTGCTTGAAGATTCCTGAACAGGAACAGCCTTCTTACCTCGAACCTTCTTACCATGAACAACCAACTCCTTGTCCTGTTCAACACCCGCTTCAACTTGATCCTCCGAAACTTCAATATCATCAGTCAAATCCACTGGCTCAGTGGAAGTGGATTGAGGACCAGCTTTCAGCAAACGACGAGAAGATCGGCGACTTGAAGACTTGGGGGCATTAGACTTGGTAAAACCCTTAACGTTGGCAACACTAACATAACTCGTGCCCTCAAACCTTTGCTCGGAAGTCCTAACCACAACATTCTCACCCGGAACAGACGGGGCATCCTCAAACACAACATCGGACGTGTCGTCACTCTTGATAAAGTCCAAAGCAGACATAACTGGTAAAAACAAAACAAAAGAAAATAAGGCATAAGCAAAGTAAAATAAGAAAAGGCATAAGGGAAAAAATGCATACCAATGCCATTTCTCATTAACACCGGATCCCGATCGGCTTTTCCCCAAATATTACTAACCCCTAAAAGCACTAACAAATGTTCGGGAAAGGGACGAACCCTCGAAGGGCACCCCCGAATGGCTGAAAGAAAAGCATCGTTCAACTCTGATTCAGAAGGCTCCGGATCATTAAGAACAGCATCCGGACGCCTCCACACCATTTTGAAAGGAACGATAGAGTCAGAAACCCAGAAAAACCGATCCTTCCAGGACCCAAGCGTTGTAACCATGGATGAAATAAGACAAGTATCAACCTTTGATGTCTCAAAGGTGAACCAATCACCATTTTTGGCCAAACGAAAAAACCTCCGAAAAAGCAACAAAGAGGGATCATACCCAAGAGCACGACACAACATTTCAAAGTGCAAAACCCTAGCCATCCCCTTCGGATGAACTTGCCCAAAAGAAACACGATAATACTCAAGCAAGTTCAAAACGAAAAACGAAAAAGGGTAACGAAGATTAGACCACTGAAAGTGACGACAATACAAAGCAATCGAACCAGGATTTGGTTTGTCAACAGAAAAATCGCAAGAAGGGGCAGTTGGATTAAATTTTTTATCAATACCATATTCAAGACAAAACAGGTCTACTTCCTCTTGTGTCATTCGAGAGAATGACCTCGCTAAATCCTTAAGGGCACCCATGATTGAACAAAGTAAAAACGAAAATGGAGAAGAGAAACTAACCTGAGGAAGGAAACTGTGAATGATTGTAAGTAAAGTGAAGAAATTTTACAACTTTAAAATAAATAAGATATTAAAGCAGGGGTAATAAAGGTAAATAAATGGTTCCTGCAAAACCGCCGCCTGACACATGTCAATCAAATCAACTGTCAAATCGTTTCAAATTCAAAATTCAAAAAGGTAACTGCCTCAAACCTTCCAAGCCTCCAAGCAACGAACCCTTGAAGCCTTTAAAAGACATGCATAAAAGTCAGAAGTCTTTGAGCATATTACCCCAAAAACCTCTGACTTGGGGGGCTGACGACGGGGGTAGCCCAAGGATAAATAAAATGATTAATATGCAAAGAGCTTAAAAGGTTGAAAGGTTCATCGGATGAAAAGCTGTAAAATGAGGAAATCGAGAAACAATAATCAGTCATGTCCAAGGACTCGTCTCACCAACTCATGCTCACCAACTCACAAAGTCAGAGCAGGTCTGCACAGGCACACTCTATTAACCAGGGGTCCAAAGCCTTCAACCCCAAAAGGGGAAACCCTCCATTGCAAACAGGTTTCGCTAGTCTTGTTTATGCCATTTCAGGAGATGTCTTCCCCTATAAGAAGACAACTCATGTTCACTTCTAAGACATTCCGAAAAGGCAGAGATTCCTTAATCTCTAGTCATTCAAAGAGTTCTTTGTCACTTCCAAACAACTCTTCATCACATTCATTCTATTTGCTTTCTTTTCTGGATTCGAGCTGACCTCGGAGAAAGAACCTCAAAGCAAATAACAAAGTACATACTAGTGAACCTCCTTCCACGTTTTGCAAACGTGGAGGGACCCCGCGACCTGCGTTAGGCAAAACTGAACCTTTCAGCCTTTTTGCCTAACCAGCTTAGCTACCATCCTTGGTCCCGTGTTTGTTGCATCAACATATATCAAAACAAATATTCTACCGACTTAAATATAGACCTGTTTTTATACCACACGTATGACTTAAGATCTTGAATGATCTTCATAATATGATGATGTGGATGTTGAGGTGGAGGTTTGGAATGATTTAGTGTTATATGAAAAACAAAAGTTTTTGAGGTTGGTTTGAAATCTGACATAATAAAGTTTTTGATGATTTGAAATTTGGCATGCATTGTGGGTGCTCTAATTGAATGTAGAGTAAATTGTCAAAGTGGTCTCTGAGGTTTGGTTATTTTTGCCACTTTTAGTCCAAAACTCAAACCTTTTGAATCTAGGTCCCCATTGTTTCAATTTTGTTGCCATTTTCATCCAAAATCAAAATTCGGTCAAATTTTTCAGTTAACATCTAATACTTTTGTCTTTTTCCTCCCTTTTAATGAAGGGTAAAATGGTCAGATTTTTTTAGTTTGTTATAATAAAATGTTAAAAAACCATTTTGCCCTTCATTAAAAGGGAGAAAAAGACACAAAAAAAAAAAAAAAAAAAAACTGAATGTTAACTGAAAAAGCTTATCAAATTTTGACTTTGGATGAAAATGGCAACAACATTGAAACCACAAGAACCCATATTCAAAAGTTTTGAGTTTTGGACAAAAGTGGCAAAACTAATCAAACCTGAGGGACCATTTGACAGTTTACTCTTGAATGTAATCCAAACCTTTTTTTTTTGTCTTTCTAAAATAACTAAATTATAATTTAGTGTTCTCATACTATATAATTTAGTTTACTTTTTTTCCTCTTAATTTTTATATTCTATTAATGCTTGATATTATTTATAAAATTTAAAATTACTGTTGCTGACAGTCTGTTGCTGACAGAAGCTGTTGAAGCTGAAGCTATCCAAAGACCAAAGACAGTGCAAGACTACTTGAAGATTGCAAGAAGACCGGAGACAAAGTTTTGACCGAAGACAAAGTTTTTATGAAGCTATTGTCAAGGGGGAGTTTGTTGGTGCATGTTTGTGACAACAGCTTAGATTTGGTCTTTGGATATCTTGTAATTAGTTAAACGATAAACAGTTAGCGGGTTTAGCTTTGTAATAGTTAGTTGTTATGTTTGGGTTAACTAAACCCAAGGAATTGGGTGATGGGGGCGAATTGGGCCTGTCCAATTCGCAGCCCAGGAGTGTAAACCTAGCCCACTTGTAAACCTTGTGTTATATAAACAAGGTTAGACATTAGGGTTTAGGTTAATCAGCCAAAACAGTTTGTGAGAGAGTATTTTCGTGAGAGCAATTAGGCTTGGACGAAAATTAGGGTTAGGGTTTGATTGATTGTAATACGTTTGTTGATAATCAATAGAAACCCGGTTGAAAGTGATTTGCTGTTCTACACGTTTTCTGCTACAATCTGATCTAGAGGATTCCGCACTCTAGGTTAGATAGACGATTCTGTGACGATCCATAAGACTCAAGGGGACCTACAATTGGTATCAGAGCATTAGGCTCTTGATTGCTCGGTTCAGAATTGTTTGTTGCAGAAACAGGGAGTAAAAATTCGAAATTTTTTGAAACCTGATAATTAGGGTTTTTAAAATTTTCGAAATTTTGGTGTGTTTTGATTCTGATTTTTTATTTTTGTTGGCTGTTTTGATCTTCTGGTTTGTTTGTTTGGTGGTTTGCAGGTTTTTTCTGGAAAGATTTGGCTGATTCTGGAAAAGTTTGTGGCTGATAGACTTGAAGATTCGAAGACTGTTCTTCGTGTTCTTGAGTTTATTCAATCTGTTCTTGATAAATTTTCGAAATTTTTTGCTGATTTGCTGCTTTAATTTTGCAGGAAGTTGTTAGAGAATCAGAAAAATCTTCAAATTTTCGAACAGATCAAGTTTCCAGATTTATCCGGCGAATTTGACCAATTTTGCTGACTGACCAGCTAATTTAAAAGTTCCAGCAAACTTACCGGCGAACTTAAATCCAAAGGCGACTTTGGTGATCGTATAACTTTCCACAGCGAAGTTATTACGATTCTCGGCGAATTTACTGTTCGTCGTATTCGCGAGATAGAGCAGCGAAAATAACCAGCGAACCTTATCAGCGAAATTGACTGTTGAACCTTATCAGCGAAATTGACTGTTGAACCTTACCAGCGAACCTTATCAGCGAATTTAACTGATTACCTAGCGAAATTAAGCATAAACCAGCGAAATTAAGAGAGAATTTAAGTGGTGGAATTTCAGTTGGCAAGCGTCGGAAATTTTTCGGTGTTTTGCAAATAGAAATTGATCCGTAACTCGTTAGACAGAACCGTTTGCACCGTTGAACTCGTGTGATTTTTAGGACAAAAAAAAAAAAGTCTGGAAAATCCCGATTTCGGTTTTTGACATTATATATCATTGGATTCGTCTTTTCGAGACGATTCTAACGGTGTAATTTGGTAACCATTGTTTTCGGACGACTTCTGTACGGTTTTCTCAGTCTGTTAACGTTAAAATGTCAAACATGTCTACCTTGAACGAGTTGTTGAAGATGGAGCATGAGGTTGGTACTACCAACAAACCACCTAAGATGATGAAGGTGGAAAATTATCTGACATGGAAGGATCGTTTTCAGTCCTTCATTGAATATCAGGATACGCGCATGTGGATATGCATCGAAGATGGTTACGTGAATCCTACACACGACTTTGAGGGCAGACCACGTCGAACAGAATATGTGAACATGCAAGATAATGATAAAAAGATGTATGAGGCTGAAAAGAGAGCCTTGGCTGCAATCAAAATGTCGTTGCCTGATAGCATCAAACATACCTTCAAAAAGTACACTAACTCAAAGGATATGTGGGATGCTTTGGAGAAAAGATACGCTGGTAATGCTGATGTCAAGAAGAACAAGATTGATCTACTGAAGAAGCAGTTTGCTGTTTTCAAGTACATGAAGCATGAGTCACTTGAAGACGTCATCACTCGTTACTACCATCTGATGTCAGAAATGGACAATTATGAGATCGATTGCTATTCTGATGTAGAGAAGAATGACAAGCTGCTAGATGCTTTGCCTACTAAGTGGGATATCTACACTTTAATGATCAAGGGTGAAGCAGATTATGAAACAAAAGAGCTTGAAGAGGTTGTAGGAAAGTTGAGAGCTTATGAGCTCAGCATGAAGAAGAAAGATACTGGATATGATCAGGTTCAAGATCCGGCAGTGTACAATGGGCTTACATCTTCTTCATCTCACAACGCTTCTAGCGACTCTGCTACTGCGTTTTTATCATGTGAGAATGAGCAGGTTATGGTGAATCAGGATGGTGATGTGTGTTTTGTTGCTGCTTCAGGAGGATCATCAGGAGTTAAGAAATCGTCAGCTTCTAAGCAGAGTACTACTGCCAAGTCAATGCCAATGAGTGTGAAGTCTGCTGAAGAGCATCTGGCTCTGCTTGCTTCGTTTGTTGCCTCCTATGAAAACTATATTCAGGGAAAGATTTCTGATCCTGCTACTTTAGATGAAGACTATGATCAGATTGACCCTGATGATCTTGAAGAGATGGATTTGCAATGGCAAATGGCCATGATTTCTAGGCGTGTGAAGAGGTTTATGAATAGAACTGGGAGGAAATTTGTTGGAAGGAGTGTTGGTTTCGACAAAACCAAAGTGAGGTGCTTTAATTGTCAAAGTTATGGGCACTTTGCTAGGGAATGTCAGAAACAAAAGCAAGATAATTCAAGCCAGAGTTCAAACAACAGGAATGCATCAAGCAACTCTAGCTCAAAGGCGTTGATCTCTACTGCAAGAGAGGGTTCATACGATTGGAGCATTCACTTAGAAAATGATGGGGATGTCTCTCAAGCATTCATGGCAGAGATTACTCCAATCGATGATGGTGAAGCTAAAGTAGATGATGCTGAAGTGAAAGAGGATGCTGAGGTGAAGGTAGAGAATAGAGCTGAAGAAAAGAAAGATGATCAGACAACAGGTGCTGAAGATGAAAAACAAAAGTCAGAATATGAAAGAGAAGCTGAGGAAAAGGATGCTAAGTATAAACAATTGGAAGCTCAGCTTGCTGCTCTCATGGCCAACCTTGACAAACAAACAGGAGAGGTAAAATCTAATTCTGTATGTTTAAAATGTCGTGAACTACAGGGTGAGATTGACAGGTTGTCTGCACAAAACAAAAGTTTGATAAGTGAGATGTCTAACATTAAAGAATCAAACTTTTTTGCTAAAAGAAACGAAACGTCATACTTGAAGAAAATAAAAGGTTATGAAAGTGAACTTGAAGCCGTAACCTGCAAATTAAATGAAAAACTTCAAGTCATTGACTTAGCTCATGACATGATGGCTGAAAAAACAAAAGAGATTTCTGATAAAAACAAAGAGTTGTCAGATGCTCAACTCAGAATTGTTGAACTTGAAAAGAAATTGGGTCAATTCAGGGATTCTGCTTTTGTTATGAAACACATGATGGGTGGGTTAAAGAAGAGTAATGACAAGACTAGTGTTGGATTCCAAGGCTATAATGAAGTCCCACCTCCTCTTAGTCATGATTATTCATTCCTACCTGATGAAGATGAGCTAACAAATTTCATGTCAACAGCACCAAGTAGTTCCACAGCAAGTCGAGGTGATGAGTCTGAGAGAGGTGATGCTAAGAAGGATAATAACAGCAAACCAGCTTTGAAAAAGAACACTTCACAACCTAAGAATAAAAATTCGACTTTTGCTAAAAAGATAAATTTTGTTCAAGGAAGTGACATGAAAAATGAGACAGCTGTTATTGAAAATGAATCGAATGTAGAGTTTGCAAAAAATAAAAACAACGAAAATTCTGAAATTAAGCAAACTGAACCAGATTCTTCTAAAGCATCATCATCAAAGCCTGAATCTAGTTCAAAGGCTTCAGATAAGAAGTCTTCGAAAAGGATGTCGTGCTTCAAATGTCATACCAAAGGACATGTAGCTAGCTGCTGTCCTAACAAAACGAATGAAGCACAGGTGAATGAGAGGAAGAGAGAGAAGTCACCAGAGAAAAATGGTGATAAGCAGGAGAGAGAGTCCAACTCTCCTAAGAAATCTGCTCCTAAGCAACCAGAGCCAGTTGCTGTTGGTGAGGATAAGACTGAAAAAGGAACTCCACAAGTTCCTCGTTTTCAAAGAAATCAACCTAGATTTCAGCCTAGATCTCCACCAGGCAGATTTGAGAGACCTAGAAGCAGTTCACCAAGAATGAACAATCAAAATACAAATAATTTCAGAAGTCAAGGTCAATATCAAAATCGATACCAAAATAATGGTAGTCGAAATTTTTATAACAATGGCTTTAGAAGTTATAACTATAATGCTTCTTGGAATCAAAATCCAAACTTTCAAAGGTCAAATAGTCCAAACACACATAGGAACCCTCAGGACCAAAGACCTAGTGGAAGTCAAAATCAATTTCCAACAGGTCTAAGATCCAAGACTCCAGTTAGGAGTACTGGATATTGGATGGATGTTCCGGTGGTTGGTGAATTTGGACGACCCAAGACCATTAAGGCTTGGGTCCCCCAATCTAACTAATTTCTTGGTTGGTGTGTGCAGGAGCTGCTAAGGAGGATTATCAACTTGTGGTATGTTGATAGTGGCTGCTCCAGGCACATGACGGGGGATGCGAGGTTGTTGACTGAATTTGAAGAATATGATGGAGGACAAGTGAATTTTGCGGGTGCAAAAGGTGGTAGAATTACAGGCCGAGGAAAGGTGACCAATGGGAAGATCACACTGGACAAAGTGAACTATGTTGAGCAGCTTAAACACAATCTTATGAGCGTGTCACAAGTCTGCGACAAGGGTCACTCGGTCCATTTTACCAAGAATGAAGCATTAGTGTTGAAACCAGGTTTGAAGATACCGGACGATTGGATAGTGATGCGAGCGCCAAGGAGAAATGACACTTATGTCATGGACATGGGTGCTAAGGATCCAATTGCAGTGGTGGCGTGTTTACTATCAAAAGCATCTGAAGCTGAATCGATGTTGTGGCACAGACGCATGGCCCATATTCACTATCGCAAAATGAACTATCTTGTTAAAAATGAGCTAGTGAAAGGGGTTCCATTGCGGAGGTTTCAAGTGGAAGACAAATGTCTTCCATGTCAAAAGGGAAAACAACACAAGAAACCTCACAAATCAAAAACAGTAAATTCCATAGATGCCCCTTACGAATTACTTCACATGGATTTATTCGGTCCAGTGAACGTGAGGAGCATAGGTGGAAAGTACTATTGTTTAGTTGTCACTGATGATTACTCATGTTATTCATGGGTTTTCTTTTTAGGTACAAAAGATGAGACAGCAGAGATGTTGATAGATCTTTTTACAAAATTGGAAAACGTCCATGATGCAAAGATCAAGAGGATAAGGAGTGATAATGGCACGGAGTTCAAGAATCGTATTCTGGATCTCTACTGTCTTCGCAAGGGAATTGAACATCAATATTCTGCTCCTTATACGCCTCAACAGAATGGAGTTGCTGAGAGGAAAAACAGGACGTTGATTGAAGCCGCTAGGACGATGCTTTCAGATTCTAAGCTACCAGTTCTTTTCTGGGGGGGAAGCTGTGAATACAGCTTGCTACGTCCTAAACAAAGTGTTGACTGTTAAACGTTTTAACAAGACTTGTCATGAATTAATGTTTAACAAGAAACCAAACTTAGAAGGCTTTGA
Organism: Helianthus annuus; assembly: GCF_002127325.2. NCBI lineage: Eukaryota > Viridiplantae > Streptophyta > Magnoliopsida > Asterales > Asteraceae > Helianthus > Helianthus annuus. The sequence continues at coordinate 130,529,711 of NC_035435.2, read as the reverse complement.
ACCATTTGGATTACCCTGCACCATTGTGCGAAATAAAGATAAACAAAAATTCGGTGAGGTGGCTGACGAGGGCTACTTTCTAGGTTACGTACCTGGCGCACCGAATAAACGGGTTTTTAATCTAAAAACTGGTAAAATTGAGGTTGTGTTTAATGTTGAAATCACTTCATACAAACCTCAACAGTCAACGAGTGGACCAGCTATATTATATGATTATGAAAGTGTCTTTAAATCATTTAATATTCCTGAGTTTTCCAATGCAGATGAGTCTCAGCTGATTCAAACAGTGATTGGTGATGATGAAGGCGAGTTCATGCCTAGATCAAATGTTGATACAACAGATGCTCCGGGACGTTCTCAAGATGCTGCTGATACTGATTCAAGTGATGATGAACCCGAACCCAATCAGGGGGAGGATTTCATTAATCCGTTTGCGGATCAGCATATTCAGGGGGAGGTTGGATCAAACCTTGGTGACAATTTGGAAGTCGATGCAGTTGCTACTACACGGGCAAATAGAGATCATCCAGTTGACATGATACTGGGAGATCCTGCTGCAGGTGTTCAAACGAGAAGAAGCATAGCAGCGAATACAGGTTTATTTGTGTCGATTGAGAAGACTGGGATAGTGAACGAGTGCTTGTATAGTTGCTTTATTTCCCAAGAGGAGCCGAAGAACATTCATATGGCTCTTAAAGACAATTCATGGGTTGAAGCTATGCAAGAGGAATTGGCCCAGTTTGCAAAGTTGAAGGTTTGGGAGTTGGTTGATCTTCCTAAAGGTGAAAGAGAGATTGGCACTAAATGGGTATTTAGGTGCAAGAAGGATGAAAGAGGGATAGTCACGCGAAACAAGGCTCGATTGGTGGTCAAAGGGTTCAATCAGCAAGAAGGAATAGATTACAATGAGGTGTTTGCACCAGTGGCGAGGTTGGAGGCAATTCGTTTGTTTCTAGCTTTTGCTTCATTCAAGGGCTTCAAAGTTTTCCAACTAGACGTGAAGAGTGCGTTTCTTTACGGGAAAGTCCAAGAAGTGGTGTATGTCTCACAACCAGATGGGTTCGTTGATCCAGATTATCCAGATCGAGTGTACAAACTTGATAAGGCTTTATACGGGTTACATCAAGCTCCCAGGGCGTGGTACGAGACACTGTCTACACATCTGATCAAGAATGGTTTTGAAAGAGGTCAGATTGACAGTACACTGTTCATCAAGAGGAAGAAGGAAGATTTTCTGCTGGTACAGGTGTACGTGGATGACATCATCTTTGGGTCATCTGATGAAAGCATGTGTAAAGAGTTCGAGCGGGTGATGAAGAGCAAGTTCGAAATGAGTGCTATGGGTGAGCTGTCTTACTTTCTGGGATTACAAGTTGAACAGAAGGCGGATGGGATGTTTATTCATCAAACAAAGTATGTGTATGACATTTTGAGTCGGTTCAAAATGAATGATTGCACTACTGCCAACACACCCATATGTGAAAATCACAATCTTGGCCCAGATCATGATAGTACTGAAGATGTTGATCCTACTCAATACAGGGCAATGATTGGTTCTCTAATGTACTTGACTGCTTCAAGACCCGACATCATGTTTGCCGTATGCTTGTGTGCCAGATATCAGGCGAATCCTAAAGAGTCACACATGAAAGCAGTGAAGCGCATTATTCGTTACTTGAAGGGGAAACCTAAACTTGGGTTATGGTATCCAGCTGATAGTGATTTGACATTTGTTGCTTACACTGACTCAGACTTTGGAGGATGCAAGTCGAACAGAAAGTCTACAACAGGTGGTTGTCAGTTCTTAGGAGGCAGGATCGTGTCTTGGCAATGCAAGAAGCAATCCTGTGTGTCTACCTCTACGTGTGAAGCTGAATATATTGCTGCTGGAAGCTGCTGCTCTCAGGTTCTCTGGATTCAACAGCAGATGCGCGATTACGGTTTGGATTTCACTCGTACTCCTATTATGATAGACAATAATGCCACTATTTCAATAACTAATAATCCCGTGAACCACAGTCGCACAAAACATATTGACATACGTCATCATTTTATACGGGATTGTGCTGAAAAGAGACTAATTGAATTACATCGAGTCGACACAGAGGATAACCTGGCAGATCTTTATACTAAAGCATTTGACAGGGCTCGCTTTGAACAATTAGTCGAACTCAACGGGATGAGGAATCCTGAATAACTGGTTTTTCATAAGAATTTTTGTAAATAGTTTACTGCTTTTCTTAAAAAAAAAATCAAAAACACAAAAAAAAAAAAATTGAAAAATCAAAAACATAAAAAAAAATAGAAAATCAAAAATGAGTTATCACTGTGTGAAAAGAAGAAATGATAGTACATCAGCAAGTTAGACTGTCACACTGAACTTGAAATTAAATTGCTTAAGTGTGATAGCAGCTTCATCATACGATGTACCAGTAGGCAAAAAGCATGAAATAATCAACTTACCAATGTGATATAAACTTAAATGAATTGAATTTGAGTGGGGAACACATTAGTGGTGTATGGTTTAATGACCTTAATTCTTGCGTTGATAGATTGCCAAAATCTGAAGTTTTGGGTCTTTATACTGTTGTTTTATCTAGGGATATCTTGGCTGTATGTCTGTTAGAACTAAAATTGTACATGACCCCAGGAAAGATAGTCACCTGGAATTAGCTCATTTCTATTTGAATGTCTGTATATTTCCCGATACACACAATTTTGATCTGATTCTGAAATCTTCTCTGAAAAAAGTCGTGTACCTCCTCTGCTGCATCCAGATATATGCTGACCTGGAGGTGCTAGGCAACGACAGCTTCTGCTGCATCCAGATACATGCTGACCTAGCTGTACGTTGTCGCGCTATAGATCTAATACACCCGAAAGAGGCCCTCTAGTGCCCAAAAGAAACCCAATAAACCTATATCAAACTGAGAAAATCTCATTTGATTTGTATATTATACCATCTCTACTAAGATCTATTCTTTTCTCTTCTCAACCTAATCCCAGTTAAGATTTCAGAACTCTGGATTGGACTTGTGAAATATGTGGTAGGGAAGATACTTGCATGATAGAGTGTGCTATTTATATTTCCAGGATTTGATTAATATTTATTTGGGTGTTCATGGTTACGAAATCAAAACATGATAAAACAGTTTATATGCTGAACTAGACACAGTCAGGATATCTTAAAGTATGACATCAGTATACTCACCTACTACGATGAATCTTTGTGCATACCTTGATCGTGGGGGTATATCCTGAAGTGGGACACGCTCGTATTTCAGTATAATAAAATTACCTTAACATATCATATGGTAATGGTACTTGAAATGTTCATGCATTTTGTTTAAGTGGACAAACATACTGGTAATCGTCTTGAATTGCTTTTCACGAAAAATTAAATAAAGAATTATATGATTGTGTGAAACAGTTTGATTGTGCTGATATGATCTTCTTACCAGTGATTCTCACAAAAATAGAGTGTTTATTGCTTTTGTATTTACTTGCTTTCAGAAAAATATAAAAATCCAAAAATAGTGTCTTTTTCTGTTTGAAATTCTTAACGTACGGAAAACTGTTATTCTTGGAGGAATTGTTACTGATAGGGGGAGACGGTGTTAGTAAGTGAGCTCAAAATTTTCAATCAGGCAGGTTCTTGTGTGTTGAGCAAAATGTTTTGCGTGTTGATGATTTTGAAAAAGCTTAATCTGTTACACAGTTTAACTAATCTCTTGAAAAATAATAATTTATTTAACTTATGTTGAAAAATTCTTATGGTTTCTCGAGATGTTGGTTTTATAGTGTTCAGATTGAAGCGGTTTGTTGCTGAGAAGTTGCTGTGACGTGTGAAGATGAGAGTTATGATTGGCTGCATGGTAGAACCTCCTTTCTATATTGCAGACAATGTTGAAGAGTTGAAGATTGCTTTGCAAATGCTAAACTGGAGTTTACTCAAATGCTAACGTGTTGAAGATTTGGTGATTGGATGCATCAGCTTAGGGGGAGTCTGTTGCTGACAGTCTGTTGCTGACAGAAGCTGTTGAAGCTGAAGCTATCCAAAGACCAAAGACAGTGCAAGACTACTTGAAGATTGCAAGAAGACCGAAGACAAAGTTTTGACCGAAGACAAAGTTTTTATGAAGCTATTGTCAAGGGGGAGTTTGTTGGTGCATGTTTGTGACAACAGCTTAGATTTGGTCTTTGGATATCTTGTAATTAGTTAAACGATAAACAGTTAGCGGGTTTAGCTTTGTAATAGTTAGTTGTTATGTTTGGGTTAACTAAACCCAAGGAATTGGGTGATGGGGGCGAATTGGGCCTGTCCAATTCGCAGCCCAGGAGTGTAAACCTAGCCCACTTGTAAACCTTGTGTTATATAAACAAGGTTAGACATTAGGGTTTAGGTTAATCAGCCAAAACAGTTTGTGAGAGAGTATTTTCGTGAGAGCAATTAGGCTTGGACGAAAATTAGGGTTAGGGTTTGATTGATTGTAATACGTTTGTTGATAATCAATAGAAACCCGGTTGAAAGTGATTTGCTGTTCTACACGTTTTCTGCTACAATCTGATCTAGAGGATTCCGCACTCTAGGTTAGATAGACGATTCTGTGACGATCCATAAGACTCAAGGGGACCTACAATTACCTCCACCTAGCTTCTCTTTTTTATCTATTTCTCCCTCTTCTCTTCATATGCACTGCCGGAACCACCAGCACCAAACCATCTCGCACCACCGCCTACCGAACCGTCTCCTACCTTCCTTTCTCAATCACCCATTAAACATGGATTTGTATTTGATATCGTAGCCCTGAATTCGCCGGTGTTTTTTTATGCCTGTAGCTGGTGACGCCCTTCGAAGGCCTAACGTTGGTGTGTCGGCGACAATAGGAAATAGGTGGAAAAAGGAGGAACAACAATGAAAGAAGTACTAAGCATGCTGTTGGAAAAGATAAGCAGGTGATTGTCCCCGGGGCGCTATGGACCACACCCTCAAAATTAAATGGGGGCGCTATAGAGTGTCCGCCATTGTGCTAACAGACTAAATTTGGCATTTTCGAAGTGTATGGTCAAACATGACCGTTGCATAACGTTCATTTTTATAATTTTTTTTAATTCTAATATATATACAAACCTATCACAAACTAAAACACACACCAATCATAGAAAAACAATAATTCTATCCAATCATTTTTAAGAATGTCATTCGACTCGTCAGCTCTTCATCCGACAGTGTTCTTGACGATATGATTATCGCAATGACGCAGGAGATGATTAATTATTTGCGAGAAGAAGCCCAATCTCTACATCGCGTACTAGACAACCGGCTCTTGAACGAGATCAGTTAGGTGCTCATGAACATTTAATGCTAGATTATTTTTGTGAAAATCCGTTGTACGATGATGAACAGTTTAGGCGTAGGTTTCGTATAAGCCGTCGTCTTTTCCTAAAAATTTCTAGTGATCTTGCGGGCGAATTCCCTTTTTTCACACAAAGAGAAAGTGCTGGTCGCAAAATTGATTTCTCTGGAATACAAAAGTGTACTGCCGCAATTAGGCAACTAGCGTACAACACAACGAGTGATGCGTGGGATGAATATTTAAGGATGTCGGCCAGAAGTTGTCATGATTGTCTTGAAAATTTATGTGAAGGTATTTTTTATTTATTGTTATTATAATTATTTTTTATTTACAGTTTATTATTATTACTTTTATTATTATTTTTTATTTACAGTTTATTATTATTATTGTTATTATTATTATTTTTTATTAACACTATTTTAGTAGGTGTTATTTTTCTGTACGGGAGGCAATATTTGAGGATGCCAACCGCTGCCGACATTCCATTTTTATACGAGGCCCATCAGCGGATACACGGGTTTCCTGGGATGTTGGGTAGTCTTGATTGCGCACACTGGGAGTGGGCGACATGTCCAACCGCTTGGAAAGGGCAACACCATTGTGGTGACCACGATGGTCCTACCCTAATATTACAAGCGGTCGCGTCTCAAGATTTATTGATTTGGCATGCGTACTTTGGCATGGCTGGTGCAAATAATGACATCACAGTTTTACAATCTTCGAATCTTTTAGACGATGTCATAGATGGTGTTGCACCAGATACTTCATTTTATGAAAACGACGTGAAGTATAAGTATGGGTACTATCTCACAGACGATATTTATCCGGAGTGGGCGACATTTGTGAAAACTCTTTCGTGTCCAGATTACGAGAAAAGAATGTATTACAAGAAGAAACAAGAGTCAACAAGAAAAGATATCGAGCTGACTTTCGGTGTGTTTAAAAAGAGATGGTCTATCATTGCCCAGCCGCCGAGGATACATGAAAAAAGTAAAATGAGAAACGTCATGTATACGTGCATCATCTTGCATAACATAGTATTGGAGGACTCGGGCAGAGCTTTTTGTGGAGAAAGTTATGATGAAAGTAGCCAACCGACGAACCCACTACTCACATACCCTGAAATAGAAGTTATCCAAGCGAGGATACGTGACAGGGATACACACCATAACCTTCGAGCTGATCTGACCGAGCACCTGTGGTTTTATCGTGAACAAGGAGGAGACGACGCAGACGACGATTGATTTTTTTAGTGACATTGTATTTTTTTATTTAAATTAATAAATTCTAATTTTTATGTAAATTATGGCATTTTATTTTATTTAAATTATGAGTTCTAAATTAATATATCGAAATTAAATAATGTTCAAATTTAAATAAAAAAACAATTAGGTAATGATGATGGAGGCTTTAAACCATTGCATGCAAGTTACAGGAAAGGGGCTTTAAAACCCTATGTGTGACGTGGCAGTGAGGTGGCGTGATAAAGCCCATAAGGGGCTTTATACCACACCCTGTATCTTAAAAGATCTGATCTCAACTTGATTCGGTCAACTCCTTATGATTTTTTTTGAACGGTCAACAAATCAATCTCGAGTACTCCCGGGGCACTAATTGGACAAACAAAGTACTCCGAGAGTAACCCGAGTCGTCCACTACCACTTCCGGGGAAAACCCGGTAACCCACCCGCCCGTAGGCACGACGGTAAAATTATTGGTAAAACCCGTTTGGCTAAAGGATCGAACCATGGTTTCCTTGGGTCTTTTATCATTGCCCAGCAGTACCTCACTCTAATTTTTATACCAAATAAAAATCAAACTTGAGTTTTCACAGAAGAATTCAAGTCCTCCTACCACTTGAGTTGGATTGGCAACTCCTTATGACTTATTTTTGGTAACTTGCATTTGTTGGAGTCACCAATGAAAGACTAGATCCTACTGCTCCTAATTTTTAGTCTACATCAAGCCACAAATATTTGACCAGAATGGGGTTTGTAGAACATATCTGAACCACGGTGGTGTGTAATACAGTGAAAACGTAGAGGGAGGGGTGGTGTGGGGGCGACGGTGCTCTTGTCGGAGAAGAAGAACACATCGCCGGTGATGGGTGGTGTCGGGGGTGGAGATAGAGAGACCTGAGAGAGAGAAAGAGAGTAGAAAAAAAAATATATGCATTTATATAAAAACTAGGAAAGTACCCGCCGCGTTGCGGCCGGATAGACAGTATATTTTAGTGTTGTAGTGACATAAGTACTAAAATAAATTAGAATTCTAACATCATACTATCTTATTCCCAACAATAATGGTTGTTTCAGATTCCTTTAGTTTCCGATGATATCTATTTAAAATATTGGCATGTACGTAAATCATCAACAAAGAAAACTGGAGCTTCCCCTAACAATGTCAAGACCAACGTTCAAACCGATTGATATGGGTTCCATCACCATACTGCATTTTAGAACATTTTCAGGCCATTTAGTAAACCAAAACATATAATAATAACAATAATAGTAAAAGTAAATAAATAAACTCACCTAACAACCTCCAAGCTATGTATCAATACTTGTTAGAACGCCTACAATAGCTTTGTTGTACTGTAATATTCTATTTTTTAATTAATACAATGTGAGAGACGATAAACATTAAAAATACATTTGAGACGAATTTCAACCATTTGACATGTTCTCTTTGAACTTACCTTTCCTACTTGACCCACTACTCCACTACAGGTAAACCACAACCTAAATCAGCCTACTTTGAAATTTATGAACAGATATTTCGAACTCTAGAATACATTGCCTATATTTCGATTGGTTTTAATAAAAGGACTATTCTGTTATGCTTTTTCGCTTGTCTTTCTAGATAGGTTGCATAAGTTCTAGCTGATGCTATAAGCCATAGGATCATAAAACCTTAAATATTAATTAATTACCTTATCAGGTTTAAGCATGAATGCATTCAAATATCAAATCCACTACAAAATCATATGGCATAGGAATAACGGGAGCAAGCTTCATTAAAAAAATGAAAATTTGTTTGTTAATTTATAATTAGAAAAGTATATTTTCTCTAACTAACATAATGAAACAGAAATATATACACACACTTACACACGCCTCGACTTGAAAAGTGGACATAATCAAATATTTCAGCCAACATGAGGGCCTTTCCCTGGAATTGGTGGAGGAATGGATAAGAACATGAGAGACAATATAGAAGGGGGTTTTAAGAAAAGGAAGAGGTCGTCACAGTTGTCAACTGAACCACCGCCTCTTACCACCATCATCCTCTATCAAACCCTAGCACCACCACTGTTGTTTGTTTCTCCAACCCGACACCACCTAGACCACCACTGTTGTAGCTCCATCTAAAGGCACCATGGCTCCGCCATCACCGGCGACCGGAACCCATCGGATCCTTTTTCTTTGCTGCTCTCTCTCTCTCTCTACTTTCTCAGACTCTTACTTTCTCTCTCTAAAGTCTGCATCTCCTTTTTTTTTATGTCTCTCTCTACAATTCTTAGAAGTTGGGGTTATGTGTATGGAAATTGGAAAAGTAAAGGTCAAGTAGTACATGACTTTAAACAATGTGTACAACCTTTACTGCATGAGATATCAACCAAGCTTGATGTACAACCTTTAATGCAACAAAATGTTGCAAATTAGAGTGTTATATAATGTGATTTTTTATTTTTTAATTGAAAAATCCATGTTATTGTTAAAATATATTCAAAATCATATTAAAATTAATAAAAATTTACTAAAATTTACTAAGAACCTAATAATTAGATAGTATTAGAATAACAAAAAAAACTTTAGTGTTTATAGAAAGACAAAAATAGTTTTAGTTATTTAATTGGAACAGTTGTTAAACTTAGTGACATGTCTATAAAGTTACCCAACATTATTATTATTATTATTACTATATAAAGCATTTTCTATGTACAAGATAGTAAATTCCCATTAATTTTTAAGATGGTATATGAAGGGTCAAGTTAAAATAACTATTTTTTTTTTACCATTTTGTTCCATCTCTACCCCTACTCTCTTCATGGCTAACAGATCCTACATCTCTATTTCTCTCTCACAATGGAAATACCACCACCACCACAATTGAATGCAATGAATGCCATCATTTATAGCCTTTCCAAATTAAATATACGTCGGAAAGTAGAGACACGCCCGCTTCACTTCATCTTCCCCTGACCCCTCCAATCCCATAAAATCCACTGCACACTACATAGCCTCTCTGCAACACAACTGTAAAAGCGACGCAGGCCACCGATCGTATTCGAGCCGCTGCGTGTTTCACAACAAAGATGTCCATCCACCTTCTCAAATTCACAACAATCAATCCGTTATTTCTACTCCAAAATCATCGGTATATATCTTGTACAATGTAACAACTCGCAAAATACCTTATAAGGAATCCTGATCAAAACGACGGACTTGTATGGCGCGAACCAGTACGAAAAACAAAGAAACTAGTAACTGGACTCCCAGGAGGCACGTGGGGGAACCCCTAAATCTTCCGCGACACGCGGGGGAGTACCAGGACACGTGTTACCTGAGCGCAACGTGTGGTAAGCCTATGCGTGAAACGAAGCCTGTCTAGGCCTACTGGACATCTACCACGACACACTGGGGATTCCCCGATGTCTGGCGCGACGCGCGGGAGGGTCTCAGTTGACCTATATATACAGCAGCGTGGGACTGAAGTTTGTGCACCAGTTCGAAGTCATTTTGATGAACTATCTCTCTCGTTCTCCGTTTTCTTTGCACTATACCCCTAAACCTGCGAAACTCTGCCCTGTTGTAAGTGTTTTAACCCTGATCACTGATTCGATACGCTATCCGATCGATCTAAAACCCAGCAACAGATGCCAAAGTGTTGTCTAAATAAGGCTATACTTTGTTAACTATGTTGGGATTTTGATCTCGTGATGTATCATTTAAGTTTGAATTGGGTTGATGCACTGACACATGTTGCATTGTATTTTTATTAAGAACTCAGGATTAGCACCAGGAAACTTTAATCTAAAACCCTAAATCTACAAAGTGAGTCATTCTTTCTTTTTACCAAATACATTGCAAAACCCTAAATGTTTTTCAATTATACTTACAGTGATTAAGTTTTCTTACTCTGAAATTACTGCCGGTATGTGGGGTTTTGTATACATTACTTGATAATCTTCACTATTGGACAAAAGTTAGCCAATGGGTGATATGACAACCGTCACATCGGAACTGCCACCGTGTGACAAATACTGATTGAGTATTTGATAGATATAAATAAATGTAAAAACTCTTGATGCTGTAAATTATAAAAATGTATTATTTTATACAAATGAATGAACTCACCAGTATTTTTCGCTGATAAAAATGTTTTCAAACACGTTTCAGGTAACTTACTGTGAAGGTAATAAAAGCATGCTATAGAGCACTGAAGGCTTAAATAAAGTGGTTATGATTACCCGAATAAAAGACGAAATTTGTGTTTTATCAATTAGGGTTTATTCCTATAAAAACATTTGATTGTAATATGGGTTTTATCCCATTTGTTTAATATTAAACTTTGGTGTTTTACAAACTCTGAAATATTTTCTAACTACGATCCTAATGATATTTTCCACAACAAATTTAATAAACACCGGTACCACTTGTAACTGCATTACGGCTCCCACCTAGGGTGTGGTCGGGGGCCGTGACATACAATTTTGTTGATTTTTTGTTCAATACAACTAAGAGCCCTAATCTCTGTATCGGGAGATAGATGGAAACCGGTAGAGTGATTGCAAGGCAAGCACCACGATAGAGGTAGGTGAGGTGTAAGGGTTTAAGTTTTATTCTTTCTAATCCAGTCGCAAGTTGAAATAGCCTAAACAAATAACAGAACTTCGGCACCTTCAGTTAGGCTTCTAATCCAGTCACAAATTGTTCCATATGTGCCACACCCTGATTTCCCGGTGGGCCCGGAGTTAGGCTATATGCGTGACAACTAATATCAGTAATCACAATGCACAAAGGAACATGGGAGTTTTTAAATTAAATTATACAAAGTACAAACCAAATATAAAGTACAAAATAATTACAAGCTATTCGTACGAAAACATCCATAGGCGGATCGAATATATAAAATGAGACTTGAGACTAATAAGGTCTTTTCCGTGGAGTTGCAGATTCCAATATTTAAAGACCATGCCGCTCCAGCCTATTTCTTACTTGCTATATAACATGCGCTTAGTCTTTTGAAAATACGCCAATTTTTTCTAGTAAATACAATTAACCGACTTTTTGAAAATCTTTTCAAAATTTATTTGATACCATTTGGTATATCATTTTTAAATAACTTGGGGGCAAAGTATATCTCTTGTTACCAGTTTTATATGCTTGTTAATACATTTTGGGATAAGAACTAAACGTCGGTACATGATTAATCGACACACCACATTTTCTGTAGCATATAAATATAGCATTAGTGTCTGTCAGTTGTATGCCTACACCCCGCGCTTAGGTCGTGGCCATTTGAAATAAAGGAGTCGGGATATCCAGGACATGGTCGTATTAACCCTCAATGTTTACGTTATCAATAAAAACAAATTAAAATGGGTTATTTGAATTTCTATGATAACATTCGCCTTTTTTAATACCCGACCAAGCGACTAGTGCCGTGTCCCAAGTTTTTATAAAATAAAATAGGCCAAGAGTATTTACTTGTGCTAGCATTTATAATATCAATATGTTTAGCACAGTCGTAGTTCAAAACAACTTAAACTTAGGCGCAATTTACTGGAGGCTTCTAGTCTGGAATGAATGGATGTATTATCCGTTAGAATGTTAACGGGTCATTTATAAGTCATTGACTTTTAACCGGTTAACTTAATGGATACGCTCAGTTTGCTAGATTAAGCGTTATCCGGATAGAATGTGATTCCCTTCTGAGTGCAAGGACTCATATGGGTTTAATAACCAGAATTTATGATTAGAACTGATTTTGAAAGGTTTTGACCCGATTCAGCTAGTTTATATATTTTAATTTATTTAAACTAACCTTTGAAAGGTTTTGACCCGATTTGGATAGTTTATATATTTTAATTTATTTAAACTAACCGTACACGTATATATGGTATCAGGTAGTCGAATCGGTCTATGACAAGTACATTATGCCAAAATATATTTCATGATGTTATAATATTAGTTCAAAGTTAGATTATAAGTTTCATTGGTTTTAAAACCATTTTTATGCCATACAGGCATTTTCGACATTTTTAAAGTATATTATGTGGATTTATCAATAAACCTATCAAATGACATGACCAGAAGGTATAACCTCAGAGGATTATTCCATACAATAATAGGGTCATATAACAACCCTTAATCAGACTCTAAACTTGACCAAATGGGTAAGAATTGAAAGTCAAAGCAGAAGCCAAATTGTTTGACTTTCGACTACGAACTAAGCTCTAAACAGGAATGACGAGTTTGACATAATTAAACATGTCCTAATATGTTATATAAAAAATTATGATGTCAAAATTTAAGGTTTTAATACTTAGAAGTTTGTTTAGCGTAAATTGCAAAAATCCGTGTTTTGACTTTTTATTTAATATAAGTTGACTCATCATTTCGCCTACTTAGCCTGATTTATAGAGGATGTAATCACAACGGATTAACACCTTCATTATGACGATCACATTTTAAAGTTCGATTCGAATTTTGAATTGACCGAAATGGTCAGAACCGAAAGTTAAAGCAAAAATTCAATTTGATTGGCTTTCGGCTAATAACTAACCTAATAATGAAAAGAGACTGAGATAGAACACTTAGAAGTGTTCAAGGGAAGTTTAGAACTTCAGAGAGGAGGCCTTTATAGATCAGAAGCTGCTCCAAAAGATTTAGAGTGAAAGAAGTGAAGGTGCGAGTATGAATGATCAAGAACAAGGCTATTTATACTTAATCTTGAGCTCCCAATTGATGCCAAGTGTGATCAGAGGTGGTGTTATGGAAGGGATTAGTGGCATCCCATGTGTCACAAGGAGAAGGAGAAATGGCAAGATTCAACACATACAGTATTGGCGAGAATACAAGTTTGAATTACTAACAAAAATATAAACGGTTTAAACGAATCCACATGGCATAAACGTAAACTAAGACTTATCAATACAATATTAGAATATAACTTATAATTGTCAACCCAAAGTTTCCCACAAGTGTAATCTTGTCGTCGCAACGACAAGACCATTTTTGTATGAATTAACATGACCTTGAGAATATGGGCGGTGTGTTACTCCTATAGCGCTATACATGTTAAAGGAGGCTTGCACGAAGTTAATGACAAAGTCTAGTGCAAGTAAGGATTCTAGCATGTATGAATTTCTAAGCATCACTTATTGAGTATGTATACTGGATTGTTTGTTTGTGTCAAGCGTGTTTGCCTGTGATTGTGTGAGTTTAATAAGTCATAAGTATTGCACTCAAAAGTGTCGAAAAATAAAAAGGGGGGGGGGTCATGTATGCTCACGGTTTGCTAAGCTTCCAAAGTAAACTTGAGTTGACGAGTCGTTGAAGGTGGAGCACCAAAGTTACTCTACATTTGGGAAACAAAGGCGTATGAGTATAAGGAGTTTGTAGAGAGCTTGGATTCAGAATTAGTATGGAAAGTATACGTGCACGAAAGTATATCTTGTCTAGATACTCGTTTGGACACTAAGTTTTCATATGTTTCCATGGGTCCTAACTTTCCCATTAAAATCATAAACGAGGAGTCTAGAAATGAAGATAATCTAACCTAAGTCCTTGATATCTAACCGTAATCCGGTTAGTATCAAGAATTCTGTTATTAGGTATATATTATATAGTATAAGCTATAATTTCATCCGTCGTGTATTATCATGTAAGTCAAGCATGGAGGTAGGATGATTTCCATCCATTAAACCTCATTGTATGATTCACCAAAGCACAAACTCATCAACTTAGTTAATGAGTTCGGTTGGTCATGAATGTAAGACTGATTTTTAACTATCTAACTAAAATAACTAAATGAGCAAACTAGATGTGTACATCTCGAGCATGGAAAGTGTTCGAGGACGTGATGTAGCCTTGTCACTTTGTGGAAGTTGTTTTTGTACCAAAACATACAAGTGAGGTAGTGGAACAAGTTTGGAGAGGCAAGACTTCCATAGTTCACACATTACGCATACACAAGTCTTCCAACATTGAAGGTTGGAAGCTTGGATGGTTTCAACACTTAGAACATTTTTGGCAGAATTTTAAAGAGGTTTTCAGCCTTATTTCTTGGTGGAAATCAACCACAACACAAACCCATAACTATAAACTTAGTTGGGAGCATGGTGGGTACAAGATTCCACTAAGTTTCAAGTAAAATATACATAAAATAAAAAGATACATCAAAACAAATTTTTTATACTACTTTCGACCTCAAATGTGGTGAGGTTCCACCTTAGTTTGCTATGGAAAACTTGTGGAAACCTTCCTAGAGGTTATCCAAGTAGTTTGAAAGAAGAAAGAAGAAGAAACGTGAAGAAAAGTAAGTGAAAACTCACTTAGAACACTTGAATGTTTTTGCCTTGCTTTGAGATATTTGAGGGGATTAGAGAACCTGAGAGAAAATTAGGTGTGTGGAAAATGTTTAGAAGGTGGTTGCGGCTTGTATTTATAAGTGAGGATTAGGGTTTGTGAGTTAATGAAGGTGGAAGGTGATTGGAGGAGAAAGGAGGTGAAAAAGGGTGAAATATAAATGGCAAAAGAAGGGTGGAAGATGATTGGAGGAGAAAAGAGTGGAAAAGCCTTTGGTTTTGCTCACTTTTAGTCTCTGTACTTTGTAACTAGGTTATTTTATGTCGTTTTCTTGTATTTTAACTTGTTTTTAGGTATCCAAAGTGTATTTTAAGTCTAGGTTTTGCATATAAACACGTACTTAAAGATTGATTGCGTATATAACACAAATATGAAAGGTAACATGTATGGATATTAAGGTGAATTCCCATTATGATCAAAATCTCGAAATTGAAACGAAATACGAATTACAATGTTTCTAAAAATAGAAATACGAATACAACTTTCTAAATAAAGAAAGTACAAAAATGCGAAGCCTTACATAAGGCATATGCCTTGCGGTCCGTAAGGGACCTTCAGAGGTCAAAATTTTGGCATTTTATCACATTTTATCCCTCAACTTTATAATCTTCCATTTTCGATATAATTGTCTCTCTCGTCCAACAAATCTGGAATATTTGAGAGTTTCCGAACACGTGTTGCCGTATAATTTGATATAATTTTCCAATGTGTTACATAATAATTCTCATTTCAATCTAGCATTATTGTTTCCAATATACGTACACACAAATCACTACTCCATTCTGCAAGTAGCAAAAGTTGATGGCATGAGGACCACCCAAACAACTCATTAGCATCCAACTTATTTACATCAGCCCCATTTGACACGTGCCTACAATTAAAAAGTGTCGGCTAAGTCATGAGTCCAAATATATAATTGTAGAGAAGCTTGTAATCAAAGTTCTAAATTAATTTTATAGCGTACCTTTTTTCCGTGGCATCGTGCGGGTGGAAAAAAATGTGACAACTCGTATTTCAAACCTCTCTTCATACCTTGATGTAACCGGTGTGAACGTTATGTGATTATGTGAACTTTGATGATTAATTGATTGTTATGATGTTATGTTACGTAATTATGTGTAATGCATGTATGTATGAAATATGATCAAACAAAACGAGCCCAAACGCACAATACTTGGCCGATCGCACAAGCCCATTCGGGCCACACTCTTTGTATTCGAACCAAAGGCAGCCCATGATGGGTTCGGCCCACTTCTTTTATGCGCATACAATCACCTAGGGTAGGAGGGTGTTCCTCATTACTTGCAAAACACAACACACACAAACCCTACTCGCTCTCTTTCCCTCTCTGGCAAACATCCTCTTTCAATCGAAGATCTTTCCTTTAATCGGACCACCCTTTCGTTCTACCTTCTAACCGGTTAGTGTTCTCATTATCGGTTGTGTGTTAAATGATGTTATGATCTATATGTATTACGTGGTGACTTACGAATGATTATATGATTGTTTAAGGTTCATGAAGTCGGCTCATATGTGTAGCATGTTTCGAATTATTTAGAGTTGATGATTATGTGTTGATGATCTAGAACCGAATGAATGATAACCGGCTGTGATATGTTTTCATTCGGATGAATGTTGTGATGTTATGTTAGGGTACATGTTAGTAATCGAGGCCATGGATCTGTTAATGTGTTTGAAGATGTGGTTAATGATATGCTATGAATGAAATTAGGGTTCTTATGAATTAGAGGACAAAACCTTAGTTTGATCGATCCACATTCAAGTTGGGATATGTTTGATTGTTTGACTGATTTGATGCAAAATAGGAAACTGTTAGGATAATTGTAACTGATTGCATAATTTAAGGAAACATAAAACCGATCGCATAAATTGTAGAATCGCATAAGAGCTAGTCGCACAAGATTTGGTACAACCACATAAAACACAGAGTACAACTGGAACATGCATGATCGCACAAGACCTTGTGGATCGCACAAGACAGTGCCGATCGCACAAGGCTTGGGCCACACACGAGCGCTTGGACTGTTGGGCCTTAAAGCCCAAAACCCAGTCGTATAACTTAACTGGATCGCACAAGTGATCCGGAACGCACAAGATGTTGTTCTGTTTATTTGTTTGGGCCGGGTGTATATTGGGTTACTTATGTTTTGGGCCGGGTAACTTTTGGATCGCACAACCCATTGTGGATCGCACAAGTTGTGCTGATCGCACAATAGGTTGGGCCGAATGCTCGTTGGGCTTTAGTTACCAACTCGCACAAGATGATTGGGCTCGCTTAAGCTCGATGGCCCAATCATCCGAGCCGCACAAGTTGGGCCCTTTTGTATAATTGACTACTACTATGTTCTACGTGTTTGCCATGATCATTTCGTGTTCTTGACTTGTTAGTTCTGTGTAAACATACGTGCACTACTTGAACCTAGACCTGACTTGTATGGTAACCATGTTAGGACGTGGTTAGCCTCAGCCAGCTCGACTGACCTTCTGTTTATCTACCGAGCAAACCAAGGTGAGTTCACACACTTTCTAAGGCATGGGATTCCCGGTGGTTGGGAATGGGTTAAAGAATTTAAAACGGAACCTACATATTCTCCTTGGGTAGGATATGTACGGCCATCCTCCATGGGTAGGATGCCAATATTAATCCTTCGTATTCTCCTTGGGTAGAATACGTACGTTCGTCCTCCTTGGGTAGGACAACAACCTTAAACTTACTAGACAAAACTCTATCATTAAGTCCCCCATTTTATATCGACTTAATCGCTGAGGCCGATGGCGAGCGGGTCATTAGTTAATAGCGCTATTAGGTTTGACAAACCTCACACCGTGGCGTTCGGACGGGTGTGTACTAATGGACTAAGGCAAACTGTCAATGATGATAGACATTGACGTAGGGCACAACTTATTTTCGTCAGTAGTCGATATGGTAACGGTCTAGTAGTGTAAACATGGGGAAGCCCCCACGGCTAGATGGCCAGAGTAAATGGAATTAAACAAATTACGATTTCAACTATGGGGTAACCCCCACGGCAAGTAAGCCAGCTAAAGAAAACTATGTTTTTGAAACAACTTAAAACGAACACCCAACTGTGAACTCGCTCAACTTTGTTGTTGACTCGTTGTTACATGCCTTGCAGGTCGTTAGGTACTTATGGAGCTTGCACAGGGAGGAGTGATCGTTGTGGGACATGGATTATGGAGTTCCATGTTAAACATTTAAACTTATGAACTTAATACTCCTGTTTGGGTTTTACTTTATACGCTTCCGCTGTTAACTTAAAGTTGGTTACTTTCTTTTAGACACTAATTATATTGTGGTTGGTTTATTTATTTATTTACGTTGTTCAATATGATTGGTGGCTTGATCCTGGTCAGTCACGCCTCCATGCGGTGATACTCCGCTTGTGGCTTTTGGGGGTGTGACAAAAAAGACATTTGTAAAGTTAATACTCTATATGTATGACTTACACCCTATTACTAGATTGTTCCTTCCTACTTACTTCACATGTCACCATAAAAGAATAACCCGTAAACGCCATACATACGCTACAAACCCTAGCAACAACTACGATTCGACAAAACAGAAGCACACACCGCAACGCGCGGATATTCCCACTGTTTAATATTTTTAAAGTACTCAGTTATGCATATGTATAAAACCAGCGGTTCAAATTCAATTATTTAAAAACCAGTAAATACCAGCCGGTTACACCGGTATTACCGTTTTCTGATTTAAATCCGGTCTGAAACACCCGATAAGTAGGAGAAACGGCATCGACTTTATACCGCCGGTAAAATCCGGTATATCGGTTTGAACCGTTATACCACCGTTACCAGCTCAGGTCTGTTTTTGGGTTATGATTTTACTTTTTATCAGCCCATCTTCATGTTTACTCTCAACTTTCACCTAACGACTTTTAATATTTTATCTCCATTGATCAATATTCAAAACTTATTTCATCACTCCATCATTCGTTTCAGATTTACATCTACATCTAATTTTGGATTATTTTTTGAGTTGATGTTGTAATTTATGGAATTATACAGTTAGCTAGTCAACCCGGTTGAACCGCCCGATACAACCCGATTCAACCGGTTAAACCATTTTTGTGCCTAACCCGGTATGATTAAAAAAACCGGATTTTAAAACATTGGTTCAAATTGTCTAAACATATTGTTTCGGATAGTTCACGTGCCTATTTTATATTTCAAAAACCATTATTGGTGTTTCTTTTGGAAAGATCGATGTGAAGGACCAGAAGACAGAAGTGAAGATTTATGGATATAAGTCGAAGATATATCTACAACAAAGTTATATGAAAATGAAAATACCCACCACCTATATCTTCTTCTTTCTCATTTCAGCTCCTGCAACACTTCTTGAGGCCTCCAACAATGGCGATGGAGGTTTCATATTTGAAGAAAACGAAGAGACCCGAATCAAAAGATCAGATTTTCCATCGGGGTTTCTGTTCGGAACTGGCACTTCTGCATTCCAAGTCAATCTTCTATCTTTCCCACTTGATCCCCTCATCATTATTATAGCTTTTTATTACTTTATCCCATGAAGTTTTACAGGTTGAAGGAGCCTATCTTGAAGACTCAAAATCATTAAGCAACTGGGATGTGTTTTGTCACTCTGGAGGTTAGTATACTACAGATTGATTTTGATTCAAGTGATGAATATTGTATATCGAATCCATCATCATTTTTAATAGGTTGTGGAGAAAATGGGGACAATGGAGATATTGCAGATGATCATTATCATCTGTTCTTGGTTAGTTGCTTAATTACTGTTTATCTATCATTTTTGTTCACATTTTTATATTATTTTATTTTTTATTTGAATATTTTATTTGTGTCATACAGAGAGACATTGAGGAGATGTATTCACTTGGTTTACAAGCATACAAATTTTCAGTATCTTGGTGTAGAATTCTTCCAAGTATTTTGTCTAATCTTACCATCCCTCAATTACTTCCATTATCTTTGTCAAATTTGCCTAATCGTTCGCATTTTCAATTGCATTTTGTTTTTTTTTAGGAGGAAGGTTTGGTGAAGTTAACCCTGCTGGCATCATGTTCTACAACAAGATCATAGACAATCTCATTCTCAGAGGTGCTATGAACTTGAATTAAAATTTAATTAAATTTTATAAATCTTACTAGCTTTAAATCCAATATTTATGGATCTTGATTAAAATGAACAGGAATCGTACCATTTGTGACGATTTACCATGCAGAATTCCCTCAAGAGCTTGAAGACAGATACGGTTCTTGGCTGAACCCGGAAATGCAGTATGTCTAAAACGCCATTGTTTCATAAATTCCTTATATGTTTGTTAGCTTATTAGTTGTACTACTGGCAGGGAAGAGTTTTTATATTTAGCGGAAGTCTGCTTCAAGTCTTTTGGAGACCGAGTGAAGTATTGGATCACCATAAACGAAGCTAAATTAATCGTAGAATATGCTTACCTATGGGGAACTACTCCACCGTCTCGTTGTTCAGAGCCTTTTGGAAAGTGTTTTGACGGCAATTCAGATGTCGAGCCCATAATTGCTATGCACAACATGTTGTTGGCCCATGGCAGGGCAGCCAAGCTATACCATGAATATTTCCAGGCAATCAACTAACTTGACTTATCTCTTTGTCATCATCTATAATTTTTCACTGTTTACTTTGTTGGTTTGTATTTGTAGCCTAAGCAAGGTGGCTCAATTGGTCTCACTGTTTACGCTGATATGTATGAACCACTAACGGATAGAGAACTAGATCATGAGGCTGCCAAAAGGGCATTTGCTTTTCATTCTGGCTGGTAACCTTTTTGAACATTATGTTCGCCGTAAATAAATATATAAACGCGAGAAATATATATATGATCTTTGTTCAACTTGTTATCATTAAACAGGACATTTGATCCCTCCATATTTGGAGACTACCCAGACGAACTTAAGGAATGTCTTGGTAATGCATTACCAAGTTTCTCCCGTGATGAAAAGAATTTTATGAAGAATAGCGTAGATTTTATTGGCATCAACCATTATTCGACAATATATGCTAAGGATTGTACTAATTCTAGTTGCTCTGCAACTGAGAATCGTGCAATCCAAGGTTTTGTGGAGACGGTTGGAGAGCGTGATGACGTGCTCATTGGTGAACAGGTAGGAAGTTACAATCTTTTATTAATAATGTTTTGTTGATATTAATGACATTGTTGTTATTGCAAAAACAGACTGGAGTGGAAGGGTCATATGTTGTTCCTAGAGGTATGGAAGAGATTGTTAACCTCATCAAAATTCGCTACAATAACATGCCCATGTTTATTACTGAAAATGGTAAGTGTCATCATTTTTGGATTTGATACCATACCATACCATACCATACCATTCTTTCATTTTATTGTTACATTATATATACTTCTTTTGCAGGGTATTCTTCACCTGACGTGCACGAGCAACGGGTTAATGAGCTAACTAATGACGTCAAGCGAATTGAATATCATGCCAAACACCTTGCTTCTTTAGCCAAGTCTATTAGGTTTGTATCATTTTTGAATTCTGAAAGTTTATGTTTGACTAGAAATTTCAAAAATGTGGCATTGATCTGGATTTGAAATATTCAGAGGGGGAGCTGATGTACGTGGATATTTCGTATGGTCGTTGATGGATAACTTGGAATGGTTGAGCGGCTACAAGGTTCGGTTTGGACTATACTACGTGGATCGAAAAACGCTAGCTCGGATACCTAAACTTTCTGCAAAATGGTATAAGAATTTTCTGATCAACAACACTGATCTTGCCAATAAGGAAACATCAAGAATTTATACAAGTTCATAATGTTATCGAAGGCAAATGCATGGCAGATGTAACATTGGTTAGTTATTTTATGGTCAGATAAAACAATAAAACGGTCGTTTTTTTCTTTAATAAAGGAAAAAACGAAGATGGATATAAAATGTTTTAGCTATCGCTAAAAAATTGTTAACCGTCCCTTTGTTTTTGTAGAAAGATTTAGCATCATCCTTAATAAATTAAAAATGGTTTCGAGACGGGAGAGATGGATGTTATGGATGTATGATATTAGGGATTGGGGGGGGGGGGGGGTTTCACGTAATTCCTTTACAATTCATTAATGCCCATTAGTCACATAGGAGCACGTGTTGTGGGATTGGTGTAGGGGAAGCACCGCCTGGTAGGTGGCGTGGGTGCGGGACACCGCGATGGGTGGGGTGTGGAGGGCAGAGCGGCAACGACCTCGCAAGCGTAGGGTTTGGATGGAGTTGACAAAGCCTTTGGAGTTAACGTGGACCTCCCATTAAAGATAAGGGTTCAAGCTTAGGAGATTCATAGCTTTTCAAGAAATAATTGAAAAGACCAACCACATTTCACCTGCCTCTCCATAATGTAACATTATGTAGTTGGGTGTGAAAATTGAAACCCTCACTACCCTACTGACTTTTTTTCTTTACTATTCACATTCACCACACATTGCAAAAGAAGCCATATACAATTTCTTTTCTTCCAAAATAGCCTTTTAGGCGATAGTTTGTTGATTAGATTATAATGATTATTTACCATTTTAGCATATAATTTAGATCCATAATCTCGTTTTTAAAACACTACATACTCACATGTGATTTGCTTAATAATTTCATGATTATAAGACTTAATTACTTGCACAGATTTCAGAGATGCCTCGAACTTACATAGATGCTTTTAATGGTATGAGTTTTGTAACTATGGTGGTATTACATAGATGCTTTTAATTTTTTTAACGGCTAACAGAATCAATCCGGAACATTCTCGGGGCACCCACTGGATAAACAGAGTACTCCGAGAGTAACCCGAGTCCACCACCAATTCCGGGGAAAACCCGGTAACCCACCTGCCCGTAAGCACGACGGTGAAATTACCCGTGAAACCCGTTTGGCTCAAGGATCCAACCCAGGTTTCCCTAGGTCTTCTATCATTGCCCACCAATGCCTCACTCTACACCAAGTGGGAGTTAAACCTACATCTCTTAAAAGAAATGCAAGACTTTCACCACTTGATCTAGAGATCATTGACACATAGATGCTTTTAATGGTATGAGTTTTGTAACTATGTTGGTCCTTACCATACCATAGATTTTTTTTCTTTTTTTTTTTTGAAAAGTAAACTTCATTAAAATTGGTCTTCGGCCCAACCGGACAAAAGGCCAAAACAAGCAAACAACACCCCCGACCCAAATGAGCAAATGGCACACAATTACAGCATACACATAGGATATTTAAACCACTCTACCCAGCTAATATAATTACAAGATATTCTATTTTTGACCCAAACGAAACCTCTCGATTTTACCTCCCCTATAATATCTTGTGGACTTCGTCTAATCTGATTGAATACCATCTCGTTCCTTCCTTTCCAAATGCCCCAACAAGAGATAATCACCAAGCCATGCATGATCTTCTTCGCTTTCTTTCCCAATTGATTGAAGTTATGAATATCCAGAATGACTTTGAAGTCAAAAATATAAATCGGCGGGATGTTGCACCAAACACTAAAATCCGACCACACCCGATCAGCCATCAAACACGCAGTAAATAAATGTTCCATTGTTTCCTCAAAATCGTCGCAAAAAGGGCACATAACTGAAGAAATATCCACGTTCCTTCTTCTTAAATTAACTCTCGTAGCTAATCTATCCAAGTTACCTTTCCACGCCACAATATTACATTTGAGATGCACCTATTTACACCATTCAAAGTTAGGAAGATGACTTGTCCCCTATATTCAATTAAAGCCTTTTTGACTGCCTTAACCGAGAATCCATCCTGATCGCCATCTATCCAAAACCACGAATCCTTACCATCGGAAAACATCACCATGCTAAGAACCTCTTGACACTCCTGCAATTCCTTAAGCTCAACATCAGACTCGAGCTGTCTAGACCAATTCCGAACATATCCACCCTTTACTTGGTTTTCTTCCATTCCATCTACAACCCTGCATGTTTTAAATACTTCCAAACCGAACAAATGAAACCATATTTCTATGAAAGGAAGGTCGCATACCCAAGTGTCTAACTAGAAACAAATCTCATCTCCTTTCCCAACTTTACTCAAGATCATACGGTTTAAACCCTTCCCGTTTAATTTTAAATTAGAAATCAACTTAACAATATTTTTCCAACACCCCGAAATGTTACCATTGAAAGGGAGGAAACTCCTTACCATACCACAGATGGTCCTAAAGTTTTCTGTTAAGTGGATGTGAAATGTCTATTTTAACCTCTGCTAAAAGACACAATATACACTACTAGAAAAAAGGGTTTTTGCGACTGCATTTACAGTCGCAAAGCGATCGCAATTGCCATGTTGCGACCGTTTTGCGACCTAATTTGCGGTCGGAAAAACACACGTCGCAAAAGCCCTATTGCGATTAAGTTGCGACCGCTGTAATTTTTTTGCGACTGGACTTTGCGATTATAAGATTAGTCGCAAATTTTGCGACTGTTTTAGACTTGGTTCTTGTTGCGACTGTTTTGCGACCGCTTTCCTTTTGCAAACTTGCAACCGTTTTGCGACCACAAAATGTTATAACTATATTTGCTTTTTTTGCCCATTTTTAGACCTGCTACTTTAAACATGCTAATAATGTAAAAAAAGTTAAATATTGAAGCATTCATAAAATTTACAAAATCAAACAAACCATGCTAATAACGATCGTGTTTTAAACAACAAAAATGTGAACATTCTCCTTTCATATTTATATAACTGATGCATTTTGTTCAACATACATTATTCTACCATCTTCTTGTTTCAATCATTCAAGTAAAAGCCCATAGCAGCTACGTACAGAGTTTCCCTATGCATTAACAAGTAAAAAGCATATTAAATGGTAAATTAGACAACAATAGTTTGTTTCAATCAAAGAACAAGAATGTTAAAAAAAAATAATCCAAAAAGTGGAACCTGAACAAGAATATTAGTTGTCAAAATCAAGTGCCTGCATTCCAAAAGGTACACATGAGACATAAATTGAGTTAGTATACCACGCCCAATGCGTATCCACGTAAAGAAACATCATATGAATGAAATGTGAACTGAACATATATATTAAATGGTATTAAACTTACATGTCATCATAGTAAGATGCATGCTAGTTATATATGGAACTAGTGGCAACCCGCGCGTTGAGGCGGACGCTCTGTGTCGATCTTGCTTCAAAACAGTTAAATCCCACGTGGTGATATGCTATACTCGCCTGCATCGAAATTTAACAGTTACCACATAAGTTGCCACGTAATCATTAAGATCAATTACTTCAAATCAAAGAACATGAAACCTTTATGGGTTTTTACTTCTATAAAAGTTAGTTATAAAACTCATCATTCATGCCATGCGCATGGGCTGTTAGAATTGCTTGGCCACCTTAGAGATGACACCTGAAAGTTTCACAAGTTGTTGTTCAGAGCAATACCCACCTTCCCATCGAATATGCTAAACCTACAGTCACCCACAAAGTCTGTAGACACCACATCATCCTCGGTGTATCCTAGGATTCCCTTCATACTCCCCCCTGCCTCAGCCGTGCACAACATAATATTAATCCCGACAACAAATGAATTAAACAAAAACTTTAAAAACATTATTTATATAATTATCAGAGTCTTACTTAATAGCAGCCTTAATGTCATCATATGAGGCAGGCTTCTCGAGCCTAGCTGTAAGGTCAACCACAGATACGTCAACCGTAGGGACACGAAATGACATCCCTGTAAGTTTCCCATTAAGGGCAGGAAGGACTTTTCCAACAGCCTTCAAAAAGAAAAAAAACGATTACTCATGGAAAAAGTTATTATACATTTGAGAATAATTTTTTGAAACTGCACACGGTACCTTAGCAGCACCCGTACTGCTGGGAATAATATTGAAAGAAGCGGCACTTCCACCTCTCCACTCCATCATTGATGGACAGTCAACAGTTTTCTGAGTTGCTGTGATGGAGTGAACAGTGGTCATAAGGCCTTCAACAATGCTAAATTTGTCATGTATAACCTGTATTATAAAACCAAGAACGTTAAACGTCGAACACTTATCATCAGAACTTCACAAGCATGCTGCAAGTAACGAAAGTTACGAAACCAACCTTTGCCAATGGAGCAAGACAGTTAGTGGTGCAGCTAGCATTAGACACAATAGTGATATCGGGTTTATACTCTTTTTCATTTACACCCATGACAAACATGGCAACGTTCGCACTTGGAGCTGAGACCACAACCTTCTTCGCACCTCCCTAATCAACAATGAAACTAACTCTCAACAAACATGTATTCATTTGCATCAAACCTGCGATAAATTAAGATTAATAACCTTCAAATGAGCAGCAGCTTTGTCCTTATCTGTGAAAACTCCAGTTGATTCTACAACATACTCAGCTCCTGCTTCACCCCACGCGATTTCCTCCGGGTTTCTGCACATTAGTTCAAGATTATTAACATGATTCGGTTAAGTCAGTTCCATGTTTGGTGAGCTGCAAGGATGGAGAATCGAATCAAATCAAACCGAACTTACCTGCAGCCAAAAACAGTAACAGGTTGATCGTCGAAGAGAAGAGTCTTGGAATCCTTAACTTTGATTTCATCCCTTCTCATATTGGCCATGAACACTATCATATTTGAACATGTAAATCTGGACAAAGTAACCAATTACAAACAACCGTCAATCCATCATCTTCAGCATAATCAAATCAATTTAGGGGAAAACCGGAGCACTCTTCCTAATCTAGATGATTATTTCAGATTCTGCATAATTTGATTGAAGCAATCCCTGATTTTAAAGTTTACTCACGGCATAGTTGTTAAAAGCCATCGCCTCTTGCGCCTAGGCCCAATTTCCTAGCAAGGCGAGGCAGTTGCGCCTTAAGTCGAGGCAATTGCGCTTTAATTCTCCAGGTGCAACGAGATTCCTAGATTCAGATGACTTTCCAGCCAAATTCTTTAAATTATAGCAAGATTCCAACGGGATTTCTACTTTTATCTAATGAAAACTATTTTTCTACACTAATAAACTAGCATTTATAACTTTTGGTACTAAATAGACAATATAAAATGTTATATAATAGCTTTAGTTTTATTTTATTTGAAAAATTGTTAAATTGTATTAATTTTCTATTATATAAAAATATTTTAAGTTTTTTTTTGTTGTGCGCTTTCTTTTTCTCAGGCCCGCGCTTTTTTTGCGCCTTGCGCCTAGGCCACAGGCGAGACCTATGTGCCTTGAGTGCGCCTAACGCCTTTGATAACTATGACTCACGGTTTAGTTTTTCTATATAAAGTGATGTCGTTTACCCTTCTCATTATTTTAATAATATAAAAGTTCATTATTTAGTTCTTTACCATTACGAACCAAAGCAATGCCATCCAGTGTCATGAGAAATCGAACCAATTCAAGTATCGAACTGGTACCGGTATTCATTTTTATATTTTTCAATCAAGATAAAACGCGTGTCGGTATAACTCTTTTGGTCACTATACAAGTCTTCTGCAGTGGAGAGTTACCTTTGAAACCACATATCGATCTAACTACATACACATATATCTGTATAATTATACAACTTAAAAGAACAAAGCTTGAAACGGTCAGATTTACCTTACCCAATGGTTCTGAGTTCTATAGTGTGGTTGAGTGTGTGGATGTCCTACTGCGTGTTCTGCACCTATTTTTTAATCCCCTTGGTTCCATCAGTTTGTTTTTTGTCCTTATCTGTGAGCATATTCGATGGGAAGGTGCAGAAGAGCACCCTAGAGTACCTTGTGCACTGCAACTTGAAAGCCAACCTTTTAACAACATTGATTCAACTCTACAAGTTTTGAATCCAATCCATCCTTCCATGATCCAAATTCACATTCATATTTGCTATGCTTATATACAAAATATTACAACTAACAAACTTTGCAATCATTGAACAATATCGTCACTGTAATTTTGATATCCGTCAATCTTATCTCTAATAAGCGAACAAAATAGGATCCTTCAAACAATTATAATCACCAGCTAGAAAATTTACACCTAGTACACTGAAAATTAGCATAATTAATCGTGTGATAGAAAATTAGCATAATTAATCCGCTCGTAACACAAATTCCTTAGTATAACAACAAATGTTCGTAGTTTTTATAAACAATCAGAGCTTAATCGTATAAATACTTCAACTTCATAGAGATTAATTAGATTACGAACTAATAACAGTAATTTTACTATCATAATTCGCGTAATAGAACAGATTCTTCAATATTATGAGCAATATAGCTTGTGAAGGGTTCGCATCAGAAGCATACATACATTTAACACACAGAGATCTGAAATCATCGATTAAGTAGAATTAGAGAGATGAGTACCTTGATTAATGAACGATTGTCTCGGACAAAATCAACGAATCTGTATCAACCAGAGAGACAAATCAACGAATTAGAGTTATCGATTAAGCTCATCATGAATCAACAAATTTGTATCAACGAGAGAGACGAGCGGAGGAATCGAATCAGTAGCGGAATTTGTACCAGAATCAACGAGTAGAGTAATTGAATCATGAGCGGAGGTGAAGACGAAGCGGTTTTTAGGGTTTATTGAAATCATGAAGTTAAGATGGAACGACGTTTGTACTCTTTATTTTGTATATATTGGATTAAATTGTGCATTTCAATTATCCGTTTCGTAATTTCAGTAACTTTTTATATTTTATTTATTCTTTGTTATTCAATTTATTATTGTTTTTCGAAATTAATATTTTCCAAATTCATATATGATAATAAGAAAACTGAATGAACAGTTATTCTTATATATTATTATTAATGAATATTAATTTTGATATTATAATAAAATACATGGATGGTTCTGTTCGGTATCAGTACAAAAAGATAAAAACTGGTATCAGCCTCGTATAGAAAACGCCAAAAGTCGGTACCGAATTGATATTGAAAATCTTTTAGTTCAGGAATTTCGGTACTAGTACCCGGTACCATTTGCTCTTCCTTGATCACGGGTGTCGTAGATTTTCTTCAACTTTTAATGATTTCTTTTTTTTAGTTTCAAGGGTAGGGATGAGCTCGGTGCTAACCGATACCAAATCGATACTGGTACCGAAAATACCGGTTACGGTACCGGTATATGAAGGTAAAAATCGGTACCATGTACGCCAAAAGTCGGTACCGAATTGGTACTTAACATCTTTCGGTTCGGGAAATTTGGTACCGGTACCCAGTATCGTTTGCTTATCTTTGACCACGGATTTCATACGAAAAAGATAAAAACTGGTACCAGCCTGGTATAGAAAACGCCAAAAGTCGGTACCGAATTGATATTGAAAATCTTTTAGTTCAGGAATTTCGGTACTGGTACCCGGTACCATTTGCTCTTCCTTGATCACGGGTGTCGTAGATTTTCTTCAACTTTTAATGATTTCTTTTTTTTTAGTTTCAAGAGTAGGGATGAGCTCGGTGCTAACCGATACCAAATCGATACTGGTACCGAAAATACCGGTTACGGTACCGGTATATGAAGGTAAAAATCGGTACCAGGTATGCCAAAAGTCGGTACCGAATTGGTACTTAACATCTTTCGGTTCGGGAAATTTGGTACCGGTACCCAGTATCGTTTGCTTATCTTTGACTATGGATTTCATACGAACAACATCATTACCATACAACTTATTTATTGATTCTCTTTCGGTTATCTTTTAGTGTTTTTTCTACATTTTCTTTTTAACTTGTCAACGGTTACGTGCGCAACGCGCTTGTAGTGAATTCAAAACACATGTAAACACAGACTAAATAATAAAAGAAGTTCGCCGCAACACGGCGAAGGTGATAAACCTAGTTAATTATAAATTTGTTTTTATTTTTTAATAATAATACACAAGTTGTGCGCGTTTTTTAGTGTTTTGTATATAATTTTGTACGTTAGATATTCTCGTATTTGCGACCGCTCTAGGTAGTCGCAACTTTTGTTTTTTATTTACTCGTATTTGCAACCGCTTTAGATGGTCGCAACTTTTGCTTTTTATGTATTTCTTGTATTTTCCGACCACTATTCAACTATTTTGCGACTGTAAAATTGCGGTTACAAAATTTGCAACCGTTTTGCGACCGAATCTAGATTGGTCTTTAATTTTGCGACTGTTTTGATTTCGGTCACAAAGCGGTTGCTAACTTTGCGACCGTCTTACCGTGGTCGCAAATTTTAGTCGCAACTGCCTAGTTTTCTAGTAGTGATATATATATATATATAGGGGATGGTTCAAATGAAAACCACTTTTATTGTGAAAACTCGAAAACTAACGAAAAAAAGCCTAAAAAACACACAAAAAAAATTTTTTTTTTCAATTTTTTTTATAAAAATCGCTAGTTTTTATATATAAAAAAAAACTTTTTTTCAAAAAAAAAAAAAATTTTGTGTAGTGCACATGTGTAATAATACACATGTGTAGTACACATACATATGTGCAGTATTACACATGTGCACTACACAAATTTTTTTTTTTTTGAAATTTTTTTTTATATTAAAAAACCTGCGAAATTTTGATTGCAAAAAAAAAAATTAAAAAAATTTTTTTTTGTATGTTTTTTTGGCTTTTTTTAATTAGTTTTCGAGTTTTCACAATAACTAGTGGTTTTCATTTGAACCTTTCCCTATATATATATATATATATATATATATATATATATATATATATATATATATATATATATATATATGTTATGGGGATGGTTCAAATGAAAACCACTTTTATTGTGAAAACTCGAAAACTAACTAAAAAAAGCCTAAAAAACACACAAAATTTTTTTTTTCTTTTTCAATTTTTTTTATAAAAATCGCTAGTTTTTATATATAAAAAAACTTTTTTTCAAAAAAAAAAAAAAAAAAAAATTTGTGTAGTGCACATGTGTAATAATACACATGTGTAGTACACATACATATGTGCAGTATTACACATGTGCACTACACAAATTTTTTTTTTTTTTTTGAAAATTTTTTTTTATATATTAAAAAACCTGTGAAATTTTGATTGCAAAAAAAAAAATAAAAAAAAAAATTTGTATGTTTTTTTGGCTTTTTATAATTAGTTTTCGAGTTTTCACAATAACTAGTGGTTTTCATTTGAACCTTCCCCTATATGTTATTACCACTATATATACATTCATTAGGCAATTGAGTAGGTGTAGTTTTTCTTTCTGGCGCACCACAACTTACCTATCTCGTGAGCGGTGGAGTATTGACTTTTAAAGAAGAACTAGGATTGTGACCCGCCGCAATGCGGCGGGAATTCTTTAGTTAGAACCCGTTGCAAAATTTAGAACGAAACGTAAAAACGTTAAGCCAAAAACAGACGTTGCAATGTGTTAAGTCACAAAATTTAGAACCAAACATAAAGCGAAAAATTTGCGGAAAATGAAAACTATAAAGGAAGAAAGTTGAAAGTAAAAAAAGTTACGAGGATAGATTGCAAAAGATAAAAAGTTTTGGGTTAAAAGTAAAAAAACAAATAGTTTTGGGTTAAAAGTAATTTATGAAATACTTTTGGGTGAAAAGTAAAAAAAATCATTTTTTTTGGAAAACCCCCAAAGCCAACGTTACGACAACCATATGCATAACCATTTTTTCTTTGAAAAACCCCCAAAGCACACCTTGCATTGCAGCGGGGCGTAAAACGGTGTCAAATAGTACTAATGTCACACAACCGTCATCGACCACCAACACTGACTCGACCTTGGATATGCGTGTTGCGACGAACCTGTCAAACATGGAAAAATAGAGGCAAAAACGTTGAACCACACATGCACGTTGCGTCGTATTAACTCGAAAAATTTAGAACTATATGTAAAACGAAAATTTGCGGAAGATAAAAAGTATAAGTAACAAAAGTTGTGAAGTTAAAGTGTAAATAATGAAAAGTTTTGAGTTAAAATTAAAAAACAAATTATATAGGGTTAAAATTGCAAAAGGTAAAAACCTTTGGGTTAAAAGTAGAAAATCAAGTTTTTTTTTTTGAAAAATGTGCAAATCACAATGTATAACTTGTTATGCACAATAAACTTGCTTATTTATAAATTTATAATACTACTTCTAACGTGTAATGATTGGCATCGTAAGATTTTCAAAAATTTTATATCCGATGTCGCTATTTTATGAAATTATTATGTATTTATGTTGTTTATTTGGTTTTGGTTGAGTTGTCAAACTTTCATGTTTTTATGTCAACTTTTTAATGGTTATCCATTTTATTACATTAATTATGAATGAAGAGGATCAAATAGAAAGTTTAGTTTGGCTAGAAAGTATAGGAAGTAATAGGATTATGACATGTGATAAAATTTAAAAATAAAGGGAATGATATTTTAGTCAATTTTATCCAATCATTCTCCTTCTTCAATATTTTCTTCACTTTCTATCTCAATAATCACTACATTATAGTGCGATTTTCGTTATCAATCAACGTGTATTCAACTTTTTTTTGAAGAAATTCAATTTAATTTTATACAATATCTCTTTTTCCCCGTGATTTTGACGCAAATCACTCGATTAGTTCGATTCGATTGTTGATAAGTGTTTTAGCATTCAAATTTCGTCAATCGTTGAAGAAATCTGAAGAAATCGGCTTCGATCTATGTAAGAAGTTTTTTGAATTGCATTTTTACGATTTGGGTTTTTGAATTGAGTTATTGCGTTTTACAAAGTAATGAAAAAACATTTTTTTTTTTTGTATTTTTAGTCCATTAGGATTTAGAAACAACACATTTTATTGTGTTTTTAGTCCATTGCGTTTTAGGTAAAACACATTTTTTTTTCTGTTTTCTGGCCATTACGTTTTAGAAAAGACATTTCTTTGTGTTTTATGGCCATTGAATTTTAGAAATAAGACATTTCTTTTTATTTTCAGGCCATTGCGTTTTACAAAAAAAAAAGACATTTTTTGTGTTTTTCAGCCATTTCGTTTTAGAAACAACACATTTTATTATGTTTTTAGTCCATTGTGTTTTAGGTAAAACATATTTTATGTGTTTTTAGTCCATTGTGTTTTAGGTAAAAGACATTTCTTTGTGTTTTTTCAGCCTTTGCGTTTTAGAAACAACACATTTTATTGTGCTTTTAGTCTAATGCGTTTTAGGTAAAACACATTTTATGTGTTTTTAGTCAATTGTGTTTTAGGTAAAAGACATTTTTTTTTCTGGCCATTGCGTTTTAGGTAAAAAAAACATTTCTTTGTATTTTCTTGCCATTGCGTCTTAGAAATAAGATTTTTTTGTGTTTTTAGGCCATTGCATTTTACATAAAAGACATTTGTTTGTGTTTTTCAGCCATTGCGTTTTAGAAATAACACATTTCTTTGTGTTTTTTGTCTTTTGTGTTTTTTGTCTATTGCGTTTTAGAAACAAGACATTTCTTTGTGTTTTTTGTCAATTGCGTTTTAGAAAAAAAGACATTTTTTATGCTTTTTGTCCATTGCGTTTTACGCATCTGGGTTTTGCGATTTTTTTTTTTCAAAAATATAGCAATAATATACTCGTTTTAAAGATAAAAAACGCTCATTTTTTATGCAATTTTTATAAAAAAAAATAATATCATATGAAAGAGTTATTAACGTTTAAAAAAACGGGGGGAATTGGAGGAGAGAGAAACTATTGTTTTGGATTGACTAAAATACTACTACACAAACTCACGCGCCTCTTTTTTTTTTTTTATCAATTATACCCATTTAATCCAAGCTCTTAATTAATCAATTGATTGTAAAGATCACTTCAGAAAAAAAAAAAAATACTTCCTATTATATTCTAACCCAAATTATTATGAAATTATTGTGTTGTTTATTTGGTTTCGGTTGAGTTGTCAATTTTCATGTTTTTATGCCAATATTTTAATGGTTATCCATTTTATTACATTAGTATCAAGTATATCTTCAACGATTTGGTTTAGGTGATGCCCATTAGCATACTTCAAAAATAGCCACCGGCCTACAACACGTAGATTTGCTTCATTGTCATTTTTTTTCTTTTATATGTTTTAGCTGTGAGATAATTAGTTTATTCTTAATCCAAACAAGTTACAACTCCTGAAATGTCCATAATTTCCTGTGAAATGATAACATGGTAATTTATAAACTCAATCTCACTTGCAAGCTGCTACTCCTGCTTCATAATTAAAACACTTTATATGTGAACCTAGTCGCTTCAATTAGAGACTCCACAATGCTAAAGGGTGGTTCAATTCCAGACTACCTTAGTCGGCAATTTAGGGTTGTGCAACACTTCAGAATCGAACGAACCGAACCAGAACATTTTAATACTAAATATAAGAACCGGAACCGAACCGTATTCTAACGGTTCCGGTTCGGTTTGGATCCGGGTTAAACGGTTCTCACGTAAACGGTTCTTGCCGGAACATATTGTCAACTAAATCCTAAAACTAACAACAAAATTTAAACAACTAAAACAAAAACCATTTAAAACATATAACTAAGAATTACAATATACAAACTTCAAACCAATCAAAGTAAAACTAGTAACAATAAATTATTTTAAACCATGAAACAAAAGTATACAATGTAAAAAACAAAAGTTAACTAAAAAGCTTTTTAGTTAATCATCACAAAAAACTTCATTCATACATTATGTCAAAACATTCATACCGAACCGACTCGGCATACCATGTCATCTGAAACCCCACTTTTTCTCACAAAAGTACACCATTCCAAACCACCACCTCATTATTCACCCCACCACTTACTTTTCATTTTATTTAAACTATATCTAATTTAATTATTTTACAATATTTTTTATATTTTGTTTATATTTAATTTATATAAAGCAAAAAAATTAAATATAGGATAGTACAATAAATTAAATATTGATTTATTAAATAAATAAATAATGTTAGTTATTTTAATTATAACAAATTGTAATGAAATTATAGATTATATTAAAACAAATTAAAATAGGATGTAAAAAAATCAATAAATATTTTTGGTATTTAATTATAACAAAAGTTAAAGAAATTAGTTATGATTTTATAACACGTGACTTTAAAGTGTATTTTATCTAAAGTTCAAGGACCTAACTGAAATATAAAAAAATAAAAATAGTCTTTCATCTTCATCTTCAACTTACCTAAACCCTTCCCCTCCAATAATCCCACACCACAAACTAGTATTTTCACCCCACATCACAAAATAGTATTTTTCAAATAATCTTAATCTTAAACAATTTTAAGTTTTTTTTTTTTTTATCTAAATCCAGGGGGTCGACACCCCTTCACCTCGTCCACTCTGCTGGACCAACATCCCACCAGACTGCCATGTCACCACCCTCCATCGCTATTGTTTGTTTTTGACCTCATCCGCGTTACAAACCAACACACCAGACGGATTTGTTGAAGATGCTTTTAAAATATATTTTATCTAAAATTCAAGGACCTAAGTGAAATATAAAAGAATAAAAATAAAAATAGTCTTTCATCTTCATCTTCAACTTACCTAAACCCTTCCCCTCCAATAATCCCACACCACAAACTAGTATTTTCATCCCACACCACAAACTAGTATTTTCAAATAATCTTAATCTTAAACAATTTTAAGGTTTTTTATTTTTTTTTTTTTTTAATCTAAATCCAGGGGGTCGACACCCGTTCACCTCGTCCACTCTACTGGACCAACACCCCACCAGACTGCCATGTCACCACCCTCCATCGCTATTGTTTGTTTTTGACCTCGTCCGCGTTACAAACCAACTCACCAGACGGGTTTGTTGGAGATGCTCTTAAAAGCATACACACTTTATCCGATTCAATTTGTAGAGTCTAAATTCACATGCATGAATATATATAGGGTTTAGTTAAACTCTTTGAACACGTGGCTATTTACTATTAGATCTCATGGTGGGTCCACCATCATTTAAGAGTCGATTTTTAGACGATTAGGACAAATGTCACGTTCTGAAGTGAATAAATTTTCGCGTGTTCCCCAAATTTAGACGCTTTAGGTGTTTAATTTAAGAGTCGATTTTTAGACGATTAGGACAAATGTCACGTTCTGAAGTGAATGAATTTTCGTGTGTTCCCTAAATTTAGACGCTTCATGTGCTTATTTTGTTTATTTTGGTAAAAATAGTTTGGCCGATCAATGTTTATTTTCGTTGCTTTCCCTTTTTAATTTATTAATAATTACATTTTTTTTATTTTATCTAAAATGCATTGTCTATAGTAGTTTTTTTTTTGTTCTTTAGAAACATTGTAAAATATTTATTTACGATACATCTTTATTTGTAATTTATTTCGTTATTTTTCATTATAATATAAAAATTGTTTACTTAGTTTAAATTTAAATACAACATATAGCCTTGCAACATGCTTATGTTTATCCGTAAGTGGTGGGGTTGTCTCCTTTAGGTGCTTCAATTGGAGGTTGGTCTCGATATTTTAAATTCGATTTCGTGTTCATGTAACTAAAATAAAAACTTGTCATAAAAAAAAGTTTTTGAGTTTTATTTTAACTTGCTATAGTGAGTGCACCAAAATCGATCAAATTCCCACCCACTGAAGCGCGTGCGCTCAATCACACTAGTTATTATCTATATATTAAAAGTGAATGACGAGTGAACCAAATTTTATTTTTTATTATGATTGTCTAGCTTTAATATTTTTTTTTACTATATAAGTTACTTTTAAGTCTATTCTGTTTTAAGATATGAAGTTTTGTAAAATATAAGGTATGTTGTGACGACGTGTCTATTTTTATCTACATTCCGATAAAAAAATTGAAACTGAATTGCAAGTAGTAATTTACAAGTAATCAAAGTACAAACAACTAAATGCTACCTGGCATTTAGTTTAGTTTTTTTTTTATATAAACCGACACGTTTATCATCTTGTTTTTCTAATAATATAGTGTGATGCTTTATAAAATTCTGAATATACCGTTGCGATATACTTATTTTTACCTATGTTTCAATAAAAGTTTTGTTCAAAATATGATGTGTCAAATATAATTTGATTTTTTGGTTATTTACTGTCAGGAACTGAACCAATACCGTTCAGACAACTTTCGAAACAATATAGAGTATATTTTATATATATCGTAATCTATAACAATTGTCCACACCGTACTACTATCGTGACGAACCAAACTAATATCATCCTAGCTATTAGATATAGGATGTCAGATGATCGATTAATTAACGTAACTAACGAGGTACGATCCAAAGAATTATACTTTGGTCGAAAAAAATGTAATTAATATTTAAGGGTTATATATTAAGTTCGTGAATTGCGGTTTAGCAAAAAACATAAATAAAGATTTGGTGAAATATTTAACTAAGTTCAGCACACCACAACGCCAATAACTTAACTATAATTCATCCCAAGTGGATTCTATGCTCAAAGCAATATATTCTCCATCCATTACTATTGTTTTCATAAAAAAATTATTAAGTATAACTTTGTGATCAAATTTGAAAGTGTGGTAGTGTGCTTGATCAATTCGTATAACAAATATGATAATATAAATAAACAAAGGACACAGATTGATTGTTACGAGGAAAGCCCTTGATCTCGATGTAAAGGTGAGTAAGTTTCAGTAATAATCCGATGACGTATTACGATCTCAATGCCTCATTAATATATTAAAGTTAAATAACAAATACCTTGATAATCCCATGGAATATCCTCTCTTCATTATGTTGGAACCATTTCCACATGTTTTCTTCAACTATTTCTTCCGCCTCTTTAAGTTAGAATTAGTCAACAGTCATTACTTGCGAGAACAAGTCAAAAGCTAGAGAGCAAAAATCGGTAAGTCTCGTTAGTATTCAGGATAGTGAACTTACTTAGGAACCATGATTCTAGATCATAAAATCGACCCCTAACATTTGTCCCTAAAATATGACAGATGCATGTACCAATGCAGCTGTTAGATTTTCAAATATTACCCATAAAGACGTGATAAGACATGATGCAACGTGGAACGGTAACCAAGGAAGTGAAACGACACCATTTTGGGCAGTTGTGAATATCTCCTACATTTACTCGTTTTTGTTAATCATTATTCACTATCTTCCTCATTATTTATCACAGAGCTTCAAAGGTGTAACACCGCGGAAATTTGTGTCGAATTATATATATGATGACAGGTGTCCAATTTACTCTTAAAATGTGCCACATAGTTGGACGAAAGGGACTAGATGCGTAATAATATGGAACAATGAATGTGGAGGGACCAATTATGTCAACATGCTATTTTATTGACCTCTAAGTGACTCTTACAGACTGTAAGCGCTTATAGCTTACGAATCGTAAGGCATGAATTTTGTTATCACTGGCAAGCGGTTACGGACCGCAAGACTATAAGTCTTACGGTCCGTAAGGAGCTCAAAACTGTGCGCGCTTAACAGGCTTACGGACCATAAGCCTGAGGCCCTTATGGTCTGTAAGGCAGTGAACTGGTAGACTTTTTGTTTGGAGGCCAAGGCATTCTGCCCTTGTGCCACCTTTCTCGCAATATGCCACTCTTGCTCCGCTTGTTACACCTCAATACAACCTGCTAACATCTTAGAGACCCCCTGGACACTTGTCTTGATCCTATGCATCCTCTCTAGGTATAAATAGCAAACTTGGGCAATCAAGTTCCTTGCTCATTTCTTTCATTTCCTCTCTATTACTCTTGGAGTTGCTTCCTGACTTAAGGAGGCCTACCAACTGAGTTCTTGTTCTTCCTGGATCACTAGTAAGTGCTCCTTCCCTGCTCATTTCATTTTATCGGCTAAGTATTTAGCCGAAAGTCAAGCAAATTGACTTTTGCTTTGACTTTCGGTTTAGACCATTGTGGCCCAGCCATTGTTTGAATCGAAAATGGCTACGTGATCGTAATAAGGTAAGTGTTAATCCCTTAAAAGGGCATCTCCTGGAAATCATATTAAATTGATTAAATGACGGGTCAAAGTTATGTATAATAAAAAGTCAAAAGGCAGTTTTTCAGGAAAACTTATAAAATGAACTTGTAAATGTTTAAACACATATTTTTGACACCATATGAGTTGGTAAATAATATAAGAACATGTCTAAGCATGTTCAGCCCGTCTTTCCCAGTTTATAGCTCGGTTCGCAACCGAAAGTCAAGCAGTTTGACTTCTGCTTTGACTTTCGATTATGACCCGAATTAGCCAACTTAGCTACTGATTTGAAGTTGCATTATGGTCATACTTATGTATAGGATAACCCTTTAAGGTCATCCTATTTGATCATAATCGTCTGTCATATTTTATGCAAGTTCTTGAATTATGCCATGAAACTACCAATTATGCCCTTTTGTGCATAAATGGGTTTTAAACTATAAAGTAAACTATAAAGTGCATACAATATAGATAACCTACTGACTTGGTAACATAATTATGATGTTTTGGCATAATGAACTTGTTTATGACTAATCCAATCACCCGAAATCGCCTATGCGCGTACGATTGACTTATATAACTTAGTTTACGTAAGTTAACCAAATTGGGTCAAACTCCTTCAATTTATTATAAATTCCAGAATGTATATTTGTTTACCCACATTATACAAGTCTTAGTACTTGTGAGGGTTTAAACTACATTTTATCCGGTCACCGCTTAATCTAGCGTACCGTATCATTTTATTTATATTTTAAGTTAACCGGTCCAAGTCTATGACTTGAATAGGATCTGTTAACATTCTAATTAGTTATTATACCATTGATTCTAGACTAGGGCATCCAGTAGATTGCTGTCACACCCCAACCGATGGCGGAAACAACGGAGTGAGACGAAATAGATTGCAAGAGACTTCATAACACTAACACTACTTGTGACAAGTATTTAAATGATAAATTTTCATTTCATTTCTAAAGAGTCAATTACAAGGATTTGAAACAAATACAACATGAATAATGAAATACAATACAAATAAAATACAAAATTTAAAGTGTGTATCTAAGCATCCTACTAGATTCCATGCATCATCAACATCATCGCTAAACCTGCAACATGTTTTAAAAGTGTAGTTCAATACAAAAGTATTGGCGATCATACAAGTTTGGTGCGTAGTATATAAGTATAAAAAAGGATAAGGAACAATCCACATGGCAAACCTAGTTATCAAGATTAACATATAAACTGGCATGCGATTAATAAGTCAACCCTCTGTTTACGCAAGTATGAAAGAATAAACCTAACATGACCTCTCGTTCACGGGTGGTGCGTTACTCCTATAGCGCTATACATGTTAAGTAGAGGCTTGTACGAAGCTAATGACAAGTTCATCACATAAGAATCACCCAGAAAACACGAATCAAGCATAACAAATAGTAAGCATGTATTGGATTGTTTGTTTATGTATTTGCATAAGCGTATGTATACTAAGTGTGTTTTGTACATAAAAACATGTTACACCCAAAAGTGTGAAAACGGTAAAATGGGTCAAGTATACTCACAAAGTTGCATATGCTTTCCGATTATCCCATGTGACGAAGTTGTTGAGAATAGGAAGTTGAATGTGTTCGATTTGGAGTTTAAGAGGTGTTTACATATGGTTCTAGGGATTTGGAGTTTAAATAACATGAAAAATAAACATATGAAAATAATCATCTAACACCTATGACACTTGTTCTTGACACTATGAAACTCTAAAAGAGTTTAAATGTTTTCATGGAACAAAGTTCCATTAGAATTGTGACATGTTGTCAAGGCCTAAGATGATACAATCTACTAGCTTGACGAATGTCCATTAGTTCATCACCAAGAGTTCGATTTTTTGGTTGTTACATAAATATTACATAGTGTATATTACATCATATAAGTCAAGCATGAGGTAGAAGATTGATGTCTTCATTTAGGCACCTCTAAGTATCATGGAATTCATACATGAGGTAGGAAGAACAAAGCTTCCATTTAGGTTCCTCTATTGTTCACCACTACACTTGTTGTTATGAACAACAAGGAGGGTCATGAACTTAAAAGAAAAAATAGAATATGAACAACTAATCCATGAGAAAACATCAAGCAATGTGCGGATTTTCAAGTAGGTTAGCCCAAGCTAATCCTAAATCACACAATCATCAAGTCTTGAACTTGAGCATCACTTGTGGGTTAAAACCCTTGAACAAAACAGAAAGTTTGTGAGGTTTATACCTCTGATTTTGAATGTCCCAACCTTGTTTTTAAGCCTAACTAACCATAGAAGTGGTTATAAGCATAAGGACATAGGTTTGAGATGAGTTTCCTCAAGTTTAAACAAGTTTATCAAAGTTTGAAACAAGAACAGAAAAATCAGTCCACTTTGGAGCCCTTTTAGCAACATTCCAGACTCTGGTTTTCCAGAAAAAACCCATCAAAACGTAGCTAAGGTCAATACAAAGTAGTAGGAAAAAGAATCGAGTGAATCGGATAAGAATTGAGTGAGTTATGCTCACTTTAGTGAAGTGGTATAAATCTGCTCGAACTTCTGCAATCAGCTATGGTTTGGAGTGTTTGATAGTGAATGGAGAGTGTTTAGAAAGTGAAAAATGATTGGAGGAGGCTTAGGTTATATAGGGGATAGACTAGGGTTTCATTGGGTTGGGCTTTGGAAGTGTTTAGTGGGCTAAATAACTCAAAACAAGGAAATTAAGTGGGCTGATGCAAGGCTGTTAACTGCCCTATAATTTTTATTTTATTTTATTTTTTGACATTAGAAGGTATATATTTGATGTTTAATAAAGTGTTACATGGTGTCTAGTATGTATGTAACTTGTAATAAGGTCCAAAATGCATAAATGACATGTTTTAATTTAGCAAAAAGTGTGATAACATAGGTGTGTATAACACATGAAATGTAACAAGTATGTATGGTTTATAGTTTGGTATGATCAAGTGAAAAAAAACATACAACTTAATCTTATAATCGAATAACTAAGTGTTTAAATGTATGAATATGCACGTAAGTATGAGTATAAACATAAAATGTACGAGTAGTATGAGTATAAGTATAAGCATAAAACGTATGCGTACAAGTGTAGGTACGAATAATAAAATTTACGTATATTGTGTACGTTGGGACATAGCGGATTTAAGCGTATAAAAGCATTCAAACGGTTGAGTATGTAAATACGAACGATATGAATGATGTTATCACGAGATATCGACTAAAATGTGTATGATGATATGCATGTATAGTTGTTCAAACGAAATGTTGAGTTTATCGAATCAAAATTAGATTAAGATTGATTTGAAGGGTAGAATATAGTTTGTATATGTAAGAGGATATAAATACTCATTGGTTAAGCATAATGTATTTTGTAATGAATGGAAATGCTACATTTGTTTTAAAAGAGTTTACGTAATCCGAAGATGGTCGATCCCCATGAAGTCTTCTTGCCCACGTGTTTTGTAAATTGGTGTAGGAAAAGGGTTTTCGATAAAAAGTAAGTTCGTTCCATCAAACAAGAAATTATGAATTTAGGAGGTTCTTGTGAAAATGAGGATCCTTAGAAAAGAAATTTAGCAAAAGGACTTAGTGATTGTTAAAAGTTTTAACAAACGATCATATAACATCTGTAAGATCTTATAAGTAATTGAGAAAGGTTGGTTTGATTTCGATTAAGAATGGAAGTCTCTAGTATGATGATATAACGTGTGCGTGTTTTAGTGATTAAGTTGAATATGAAGTTCATGGGCCAGAGATTCATTGGACCGATTAAATTGATAGGTAGCATTTCGTAAGGTTTTGAAATTCGGGAAATAGAACGTTTTAAGGTATGATTAAGAATTTCGTGTATGTGAGTTATGTGAAATTAGATTGTAGGATAAGAAGTACGTTTGATAAAACAATGTATTTTGGAATTGATATAAGTGGGTATTTCGATAAATGATAAATGATTTAGGTATGAAACATGATTGTGTTTGCTTGATAAAGTATTTTGAAGGAAAGTTTTGGTAACGATCACCTAGGTAAGGGAATCACCCCTAACTCATTGGTGAGGTCGTTTTAAGAAAAGAAGGAGTGGAATTAATCATCAAGGTAAGGAAATCACTCCTAACTCAATGATATGTCTCCATTTTAGCGTTATAAAGAATGTAAACAAAATTGAGTGACGTTTTGAAATCATGCATACGTATAAATGTATGAAAAAGATTTAGTATGATGTGTGTGTGAGAAGAAAATATCGAAAGTAAATTCGAATTTGAAAGATTTCATCGTATGAAATAAATAATAGAAACACATGTTTGATTAAAATTTGGGATGGTTCCAAAACGGAACTTTGACTAAGCAAAGTGGTCGAAAAGTCATTCGAATTTGAGGAGCATGATTTGGCCTAATAGGTGGAATACTCTCACTGACAAGTCGGTTAACGATATTTATACTTCCGGTTACTAGATGTCCCAAATCAATCGAAATTTCGAGACTTGGTGGGATTTATGAAAAATTCAAGGAGTGGAACTAGTCGACAAGGTGCGGGTTTCACCCCTAACTTGACGATTTCGTATCCTAAGTGTGGTTGGTACTCGTCGGGTCAAAATTTAATTTCAACACTTTGACGAGGGTCCACTAGAATTTGAAAGCGGCAATTCTCCATCAAGGTGAGGATCTCACTCCTAACTTGGTGGCGAATTTCGTGTAAAAAGAATAGGTAGGTGGATGGAGAGTCTTTCACCAAATTGTGGGTTTCACGCTTATTTTGGTGAAGTCGTCTAGTTTGTGTATTACAAGTGGTTTCGATTTTAGTATAAACGAGTAAAAGACGTATGTTCAAAATAATAATAACAAGTATAAGCACATAAATCATCTCAAGAAAATAACACGTAAAAGACATTTCAAGAATAGCACATAAAGGTGTCTCATACAAATAGCATGTGAAGCAAGTATTGTCGAATTTGGTGCTTAACTATAGACTATGTCAAAAGCATGGCAATTTTTCTAATTCCCTATAGTTATGGCTCTGATACCAATCTGTCACACCCCAACCGATGGCGGAAACATCGGAGTGAGACGAAATAGATTGCAAGAGACTTCATAACACTATTTGTGACAAGTATTTAAATGATAAATTTTCATTTCATTTCTAAAGAGTCAATTACAAGGATTTGAAACAAATACAACATGAATAATGAAATACAATACAAATAAAATACAAAATTTAAAGTGTGTATGTAAGCATCCTACTAGATTCCATGCATCATCAACATCATCGTTAAACCTGCAACATGTTTTAAAAGTGTAGTTCAATACAAAAGTATTGGCGAGCATACAAGTTTGGTGCGTAGTATATAAGTATAAAAACGATAAGGAACAATCCACATGGCAAACCTAGTTATCAAGATTAACGTATAAACTGGCATGCGATTAACAAGTCAACCCTCTGATTACGCAAGTATGAAAGAATAAACCTAACATGACCTCTCGTTCACGGGTGGTGCGTTACTCCTATAGTGCTATACATGTTAAGTGGAGGCTTGTACGAAGCTAATGACAAGTTCATCACATAAGAATCACCCTAACACACTATGAAATGCATCCTACACATAAACACTAGAT
Source organism: Helianthus annuus (assembly GCF_002127325.2). NCBI lineage: Eukaryota > Viridiplantae > Streptophyta > Magnoliopsida > Asterales > Asteraceae > Helianthus > Helianthus annuus. The sequence goes on along the minus strand of NC_035435.2, from coordinate 130,485,183 downwards.
ATTACACTTAACCTCCAACTATTTACCTACATTATCATTCAAAGTTACAATTAACCCCCCCCCCCCACACCCTCATGATTTACGGCCACTAGATGTGACCCCACCAAGATCACCACAATCTTCCATAATCTTGCTAGATTTCTTTTCTTGGATTAATCAAGATCATGCTTGTACTTAGGGAACATTAAGACCATTGGGTAAAAGCTCTAATGTGTTTATATGAAGACATGATCCTTCACATCCCACCACACATCAACTCACTTCACCTCTCCTTCTCCCTCTCCATCTCCCTCTCCCTCATTTCGGCCGTAGGTAACCCCCACCGCCACCATTATTTTCCTTCCAAGTCCATGCAATCCAAGATCATCCAAGGGTGTTAGAAGGTGCCTAACGAAGATTGAAGCTTGTGGTTTATCAAGGACCTCTCCCGTTTGCTTTATCCACACCATTTTCATCAAGAGTTCTTCCCTAGCCTTTGAGCTAGTTGTAAGCTTCTTGTTACTAGTTTTTACTTCTCATGTTGTTGGTTAAAAGATGTATCATGATGCAAATAACAAGAACACTAAAGAACATAAACTTGAATCTTGAACATAAACTTGTTATATGATGAAATATGGATGAAATGATGTTGTTTAGTATATGCGTGATGATTGATTGTTGTTTTTTTTTTTTTTTTGAGAATATGATGTTGATCATCGTATGGAGCTTGCTAGATTGTGATTAAACACATGATCTAGCAAGTTAGAGGATGATTATATGATGAAATAAGATAATCATCTTCTTGTATAGACATGAACTTGATAAATGAAATGATTCCTTGTAAAATAATAATCAAAGTAATCTAGTAATCTTATGAATCCAAGATTTGTGAATGATTTTCCAATAAAACCAAGTTCAGAATATGATTTCTAGTAGATCATGGTTTTTACTTAAACTACACTATTTTTAGTGAAAAAACAAGTGTATAAACACTTATGAAACAAGAAGGTTTAATAAAGAAACATTTTTGTAAAATATGTTTACAAGTTGTAAACATCTAAAACTTTCAAGAATGAAGTTTATCAAGAAGTAAATATATTTTGGAAGATTACTAAGGCTACTAAACATACCACCAAGTAACTACAAATTTTTACGAAAACTCAAGTTCATGATCTTTGTGTAGATAACTTGTTTTTGCACTTGGTAAGTATAATATTGTTTAGGGATTGATTGTTGACTGTTGTAATGATTTCTGAAAAGAAAATGATATGCTTAAATAGCATGGACACCTCCATTTTTAGGGGAGACTATGGCAAAAGTTTCTAAAAATACAAACACTCAGAAAATATTTTCTAAACAAGTATTTACAAGTATGTTTTAAACTATGTTTTTCAATATAAAGCTTTGCCATAAACTTTGTTACAAAAAGTACAAGTATTGGAGGTTGGTTTTTGTAAATAAAAATGGATAAATATATATTTAGAATATATATTTTATATTAAAGACACTTGTGTGGAATAGTTATATTATTTTAGGGTAAAATAATATAACTTACAAATACCAAGAATTTACAATCCAAAATAATACCAAAAACCTCACGGAATAGATATATAAGTTCACTAAATATTGTGGAATCGAACGCAAGAACGTAACTTACAAAATATTCTGGAAAATACCGTTACAAATATATTTTTGGTAAATATTATTTTGGACACAAGAAATGAAAATATGATTTTCGTTATTATTACAAAGTATATCATATTTTTCGACAAAGAGAAAATATATTATTTTGGAAGTAAAAATATATTTTCTTAGAATATTTAGAAGATATATAATTTTTGGGAAAAATATATATTTTCTTGAAATACATTATTTTTGGACAAAATAAGCTACATATATTTTCTAGAGTGGGACTTGAAAACATATTATTTTGAGACTACCAACACGAGAATACAAAGATACATGTATGAGAAGTATTGATACAAAAATATTGTTTAACAATTATTCCAAAATTAAATATAATTTAAAGTTAAAATAATAATTATTTTAACAAGAAATTATAACTTGGAATAACAATGAAGACATAAAAGAAACGTAACTCAAACACGTGAATACTAAGACAAGGCACGACCCGCTCGTCTAATAGACCCTAGTACATTGTAGGTAGTCGTGTTTGCTGACGAGATTTGAGTTACGAGTACTGAAAACGCAAAACAGTGAGTTCATGCTCCCCCTTTTCTCTTAACTATTTTTTTGGTTTTATAACTCTCGGGGGTGGAATACATGTTACGAATACTTAAACGGTATGAAATGCCTATGAAATACTAGATCATGTGTGCATAGACTTAATATTGAAATGCCATTAATACTTAAGTAGGGACGAGGGTTAGATCTAACGGGTACGGCCGAGCCCCACTCATGATCCTCATGTGATCACTTGAGTGCTTCGATGTCCCAGTCGAGGGTAATCGACATAGTCGAGGGTAATCGACATAGTCGAGGGAAATTGACATAGTCGAGGTAAATCGACATAGTCAAGGGAAATTGACATAGTCAAGGTAAATTGACATAGTCAAAGGGAAATTCGACATAGTCGAGGGAAATCGACATAGTCGAGGAAAATTGACAAGGGTATAAGCCTACTCATTACGAGTGCTCCCTATGTCCTCACATGCCTTAATATCCTTGTAGAACATTTATGTTCATTCCCGCTTTTCATACCTGTTTTCAAAGGAGTCTCTCAAAGTTTTACAAGACTACAAGTACTTACACTAAACACATGAACTCGCTCAACTTTTGTTGATGTTTTCCAAAATTACATGTATTTCAGGTAACAGGATGGATCTTGGGCGCGGGTGTTGTTTCTAGAAGTAGACTTCAAGTTTAGATGTCATCCACTTTTGTTGGTTTGTAACATAGTTGAAGGTTGTGTTTTAAAACTTAAATAACCAGTGTTTGTAATACTCAAATTTTATGAATGGATGAACATCGTTTTAATCATGTAGTTGTTTATTATGATTGAATGCAATGATATTAAACCAGTCACACATCATACGCTTCCGCAAAAGTCAGGATGTGACAGTTTGGTATCAAAGCTTCGATTGTAGTGAACTAGGATTCCTTCACGAGTCTAGACTACAATCACTAGAATTCTCTCACAAAAACATTTTACAAAAAGGTTTTTCAGTGCATTCACGTAAGTGTCAAGATCCATGAGTCAAACATTTTTCAAAGAAGAGACAAGGCAAGGACATTAGTAGGGAATACCCTCAAGATAAGGTGCCAACTAAGGCATAGTCTACACGAGTTAGACTTGCCAAAGACAAAATGACCCCCCAAAGGATAAATGAGAGTTATACATGATATGATGCATCGAAATGCTTGTTTATGCTAAGTAACATATTTGTTTACTGATATATACATACGAATAAGTGTACGGAATAATTGTTGACGTGAATAAGATACCTTCGACTCCGAACTCTATTACTGTACTTAACTCGCATGATGAAGCTATCGACCTCGCGTTCTTTGCAAAGCTCATGGCTAGAGTGATTACCAAGCGAGATTCTGAGCTTGCTTCCGTAGGAAATGGCTGCTCTTCACTTTGGATCGTGAAGGTGCCTGACTACGATAGTGATGGTGAGGCAGAGGCGGCAACCTTGAACGAATTCTTAATCAGCAGGACGAGATCCCTGCGGCTTTTGTGAAGCAAGAGTGATGACACCTGACCAGACAAGGAAGATGAAGTATTCATCTTGAAGGTGCCCCTCCAACTACTAGGAAATTCTCCTTATTCCTATTTCATTTAATCATCGTGCCTATTTGCGCGTAACGATAACGAGTGTTAGCGCGTGGACCACCGCAATGGTCCTTTCCATGACAGAGGTATAAGGACAGTAGTGTCCCCTCCTTGATTGATCATCTGCTTGGACGAGAGAAAATTGGGGTAGCTGTGCAAGACAATTTATTATTACGGGGGCTCACGTAATAACAACTTGTAGTGCATGGAAATCCTGGTGGACTCTGCGGGTCAGGTTAATGATCACCATTCCTCCAAAAACAATCTATAGGTGTTCACACCTTCATCGGGTAGAACAATACATAGATTATTGCTTTAGCACTTTATAAAGTAGGAAACCTGTCTTTGCCTACTTCGTGTTTGACACTTCTACCCGTGACGAGACGTTTGAGAACCAATATTTAAGCAAGTGAAGATGGATAACATTCGGAAAGATTCAGTGACGTTACACTCTCTATCACCCCTACATGAACAACCCCATCTCTGGGAAAATATACTCATCAGTAAAGTTAAAGACCTAAGGAAAACCCACGTAGCAGGAAATAACTGAAAACTTGTGACCAAGGTGATGTAACCTCGAGTTCATTGATTACAAGCAATAAGTCAAGTGCCAAGCTTACGTGAAGGCTCAGTAATTGTTTCCTCACTCATACATTGTTGATTATATATGCATGTGATATTGGGTGATTACCTGTTTACTTATGGTACTATGTACCTCATAGGCAATTATGGAATGTTGTCTAATCCATCCCATGCTTTTGACAGAAGAGAATGCCGCCTAGACATGACAAAAACACCAGTACGTTACCAAGGACAGAAGCCGAGCTTCAAGAACGAATCTCACAGGCAATTGCACGACATGAAGCCCTCCGCTCCGAACATAGCGGTGGCATTTCCGGAAATAACCCTCCAACTGGCTGCACCAATAAACAGTTCCTGGACTGCAAGCCATTGAATTTTGATGGCACAGGAGGTGTCGTTGCATTTGTTCGTTGGGCAGAAAAGACTGACTCCGTTCTAAGAATGAGTAACTGTTCACCCCAGCAGAGTGTTACCTTTATCTCAGGGTTGTTTTTAGATGGCGCACTCTCCTGGTGGAACCTTCAGGTTCAGACCCTTGGTGCAGATGCTGCTTATGCACTGAGCTGGGACGAACTCAAGGAAATGATAGAGAAGAAATACTGTTCTAGGGCTGAAATCCAGAAGCTTGAGGTGGAGTTCTAGAATTTGAAAATGGACGGGCCGAAGATTCCTGAATATGTCCAGCGATTTCACGACTTGTCTAGGGTCGTCCCCTACTTAGTCAAGCCGGAATTCAAGAGGGTTGAGCGATTCATTTGGGGACTTGCACCTCAGATCAGGAGCATGGTTACTACCTCAAAGCCCTCGACCATCGCAGAGGTTATTAATTTGAGTGTCACTCTTACTGAAGAAGCTCTACGCATGGGAAAGTTTTCGGAATCTGAGGATAACAAGAAAGAGACACATGTGGAGTCATCAGGCAACAAGAAAAGGAAGTCCTCAAATCTAAAGATGGGTACCCAAGTTAGCTATGGAAACTCTAAAGCAAACAAAAGAAAGGAAGTGAACTCGCCACCTGGCAGGAAAGCCTATGGAGCCACTAATAAGGCCGGTGGTAAGATATACTTGGGGACTAAGCCGAGGTGCGAGGAATGCAATTTTTACCATGAAGGTCAATGTCTGAGGCCTAAGTGTGGAAAGTGTGGAAAGGAAGGGCACAGCAAGGATGCCTGTTGGGCGAAGGATCCAGACGGAAGAGGTAATGGTAGAGTACCAGGTTGCTACAGATGTGGTGAAGCAGGGAACTTTAGGAAAGATTGCCCTAGGAAGAACTAAGCAAGGAAGGGTCTTCACGATCGGAGCTCGTGAAGAGCGTCAGGATTCAGATGCGGTTACGGGTACATTCCCCATTAACCAACCTTATGCATCTATTTTTGATTTATACTGGCACCAACTTTAACATTGCATGCTTAGAACTTAAGAAACTGCTTGGCCTAGTTTCGAGTAAAATAGACGTCCCGTATTCTTTAGAAATGGGCATATAAAAGGCTAGTTTAAGCAAGCGAAGCAATTAAGGATTATATTTTGGGGATTCAGAAGGCCGGAACCTTCTGTTACCATTGACTTAGGAAGTCATGATATGATATTCAGCATGGATCGGAAATCCGAGTATACAACTGAAGTCGTTCGATATAAGAAAATCAGTCGCATCCCTCTTGCGAATGATGAAACATTTATAGTACACAACCTTCCTGCAATAGGTGCAAGGGTGCTAGACCCCACAAGGCAGCGGATCTGCGACATCTCTCATTGGTCGAAGAGACACAAAAACGCCTCCGAGTAGACTGCAGAGCCTGAGAACATCCCCGTGACGGAAGAAGTTCCAGTAGCCTTTTTTGAAGACTTGCCAGGAATACCTCCACAACGCCAAGAGGAGTTTAGGATAAATCTCGTGCCAGGAGCGGCACCAGTGCCGAATGACGTCTTACCGACTAGCTTCGTCCGCGAAGCATGAGCCTCCGATATAATTGCAAGAGCTGCTAGACAGAGGAAATTAAGGACATGACACCTTTAGTTAAAGGCACAAAAAAAAAAGTTGACAGTTTCCACTTTGCATAAATTCCAGAGAATTGGATATCAAGGATTGGTATCCTTTGCCAAGGACAGATGACATGAACGAGCCAATTTTAAGATTCCAGTTACTACTTGAAGATCGACTTGAGGTCAGGATGTCCTCAACTGTGAATACAAGAAGGCAATATCCCTAAAACGACCTTTAGGACTCGCTTCGAGCGTTACGAGCTCCTTGTCGTACCATTTGGCTTAACACATGCACCGGCGATATTCATGGACCTCATGAATCAGGTGTGCAAGCTGTACATGGATAAGAACATGATTATATTTATTGGCTACATTCTTATGTGCCCAACGACCAAGGAAGGCATGAGCAACCTCTGCAATTTATCTTGCGACTCTTAGAGAAAGAACAGTTATGTGATATGATGACGAAAAGCGGATTTCGAATTCGCGAAGTGAGAACTTTAAGATACATGGTGGATAAGAACGAGATTTATGCCAACCCTGCAATCAAGAGCTAAGGAGTTAGAGTTGTAATTATGTGACGCTTCTCGACAAACTCTCGATTGCACGTCGATGCAACGAGACCACAACATTGCATACGCGACACATTGATTAAGGAATCATAAGAAGAAACCTTGATCAAGATATAGTAGTTGCGCGCTGCAAATTTGTCGTCATTACCTGAAAGAAAACGCTGCACGATCCTTACTGATCACAAGGGTTGCAGCACACCGTTGATCGTAAGGAACTTAAATATTAACGAAGATGGACCGAGCTACCAAACAATGCAGACTATATGGACACGTTACGTGCTCGTGTAATAAACTTTGATGAAAAGTTGGAACACTCACTTGCCCTTAGTGGAGTTTTCCTACAATAGTATTTATCACACCGCTGTTTAAATCGCTTCGAGTGAAGCTTTAGTTGGAACATAATAAGTCAATCCCCGTTGTGTTAAACGGAGACTGGAGATAAACAATCTACTGGCCCGAGTTAGTTCAGGAAAGATTAGAAGCAAAATTGTTCAGATATGTGATCATATCAAGACAGCCCGCAGAATACAGAAAGATTACGCCGGCGAGCGGCAGAAATCGTAGGAATTTGAGATACGAAATATGGCTTCAATGGGAGCCTCGCCTTGAGAAGGTGTGATGTGATTTGGAAAAAGTAAAGGTTGGACCCCCGGTGTAGGGATCGGAACCATTGCTCACAAGATGAATCTTCCAGAAAAAGATCAGTAGTGATCGCGACACATTCCATGTGTCTAGTCTTTAGAGGAGTCTGACTCAAGGAACAATCATTGTTCCCACAAATAAGATTCATGTCAATGACAAACGACAAAATTACTATAGAACCTGTTAAGGTTGCGAACCAAGAGTCCACAAAACACAGAAAAGACGTAATTGAATTATTTGAGTACGATAGAATTCATATCATGACCCAGAGTTACATGGGAACATGAAGACAAATCTTGAACCTAAGTGACCACATTTGATTCACAACTCCCCTGCGACCGATGGCATCGCTTGAATTTCGGGACGAAATTCTTTTAACGGGGGGAGACTGTGACACCTGTCACTTTTCCGTACATTCCGTACACTAATTGAACAGTAATCTGTGCTTTAATAACTGTGCATGATCTAGTTTACAAGACAAATGATTTTCTGATTACTGTTATATACATACAATGGCATTTCATGTTTCAAGACTTTTATCGTTGCTACATGCAACACGATGTAGCTCTAATAATGCACAGAACAGAATTGGCACCATTATCAGACAAACTAAAATGCTGACGATGTTCAGTACATAGACAGACAATATTTTGAGGCCTAGTATGAGCCAGAGACGACGTTTTACACTAGTATAGTGTGTAGGGAAGTAAGGATCACAAAACTACTTTTCTAGGTGATAGTTTAAATGCCGGGAAATGCCTAAAACTCACCCAAAGTGTAGAATTCTGCATAACTCAGCAAAATTCAGCTTTTTAACAAGCTAGTAATGTGCAGAAAATTGACTAAATGGTCATGTATGCTTCCCTAAGTGTCGGGAATCAAAAGTGTCGCAAAAGGGTACTTAAAAAGCATTAAACGGTATAACTTGACACTTTAACGAACCGGTATCTAAGCAAACAACCGGACATTACCCGGAACACCAAAATATTGCTAAAAGCATTGTTTAATTATTTTTGAACTAGTTATGGTTCCCGAACACCCTAACACACTATGAAATGCATCCTACACATAAACACTAGATATTACACTTAACCTCCAACTATTTACCTACATTATCATTCAAAGTTACAATTAACCCCCCCCACACCCTCATGATTTACGGCCACTAGATGTGACCCCACCAAGATCACCACAATCTTCCATAATCTTGCTAGATTTCTTTTCTTGGATTAATCAAGATCATGCTTGTACTTAGGGAACATTAAGACCATTGGGTAAAAGCTCTAATGTGTTTATATGAAGACATGATCCTTCACATCCCACCACACTTCAACTCACTTCACCTCTCCTTCTCCCTCTCCCTCTCCCTCACTTCGGCCGTAGGTAACCCCCACCACCACCATTATTTTCCTTCCAAGTCCATGCAATCCAAGATTATCCAAGGGTGTTAGAAGGTGCCTAACGAAGTTTGAAGCTTGTGGTTTATCAAGGACCTCTCCCGTTTGCTTTTATCCACACCATTTTCATCAAGAGTTCTTCCCTAGCCTTTGAGCTAGTTGTAAGCTTCTTGTTACTAGTTTTTACTTCTCATGTTGTTGGTTAAAAGATGTATCATGATGCAAATAACAAGAACACTAAAGAACATAAACTTGAATCTTGAACATAAACTTGTTATATGATGAAATATGGATGAAATGATGTTGTTTAGTATATGCGTGATGATTGATTGTTGTTTTTTTTTTTTGAGAATATGATGTTGATCATAGTATGGAGCTTGCTAGATTGTGATTAAACACATGATCTAGCAAGTTAGAGGATGATTATGTGATGAAATAAGATAATCATCTTCTTGTATAGACATGAACTTGATAAATGAAATGATTCCTTGTAAAATAATAATCAAAGTAATCTAGTAATCTTATGAATCCAAGATTTGTGAGTGATTTTCCAATAAAACCAAGTTCAGAATATGATTTCTAGTAGATCATGGTTTTTACTTAAACTACACTATTTTTAGTGGAAAAACAAGTGTATAAACACTTATGAAACAAGAAGGTTTAATAAAGAAACATTTTTGTAAAATATGTTTACAAGTTGTAAACATCTAAAACTTTCAAGAATGAAGTTTATCAAGAAGTAAATATATTTTGGAGGGTAACTAAGGCTACTAAACATACCAGCAAGTTACTACAAGTTTTTACGAAAACTCAAGTTCATGATCTTTGTGTAGATAACTTGTTTTTGCACTTGGTAAGTATAATATTGTTTAGGGATTGATTGTTGACAGTTGTAATGATTTTTGAAAAGAAAATGATATGCTTAAATAGCATGGACACCTCCATTTTTAGGGGAGACTATGGCAAAATTTTCTAAAAATATAAACACTTAGAAAATATTTTCTAAACAAGTATTTACAAGTATGTTTTAAACTATGTTTTTCAATATAAAGCTTTGCCATAAACTTTGTTACAAAAATACAAGTATTGGAGGTTGGTTTTTGTAAATAAAAATGGATAAATATATATTTAAATATATATTTTATATTAAAGACACTTGTGTGAATATTTGTATACTCTGTGGAATAGTTTTATTATTTTAGGGTAAAATAATATAACTTACAAATACCAAGAAATTTACAATCCAAAATAATACCAAAAACCTCACGGAATAGATATATAAGTTACACACTAAATATTGTGGAATCGAACACAAGAACGTAACTTACAAAATGTTCCGGAAAATACCGTTACAAATATATTTTTGGTAAATATTATTTTGGACCCAAGAAATGAAAATATGATTTTCGTTATTATTACAAAGTATATCATATTTTTTGACAAAGAGAAAATATATTATTTTGGAAGTAAAAATATATTTTCTTAGAATATTTAGAAGATATATGATTTTTGAGAAAAATACATATTTTGTTGAAATACATTATTTTTGGACAAAATAAGCTACATATATTTTCTAGAGTGGGACTTGAAAACATATTATTTTGAGACTACCAACACGAGAATACAAAGTTACATGTATGAGAAGTATTGATAGAAAAATACTGTTTAACAATTATTCCAAAATTAAATATAATTTAAAGTTTGAATAATAATTATTTTAACAAGAAATTATAACTTGGAATAACAATGAAGACATAAAAGAAATGTAACTAAAAAACGTGAATACTAAGACAAGGCACGGCCCGCTCGTCTAATAGAACCTAGTACATTGTAGGTAGCCGTGTTTGCTGACGAGATTTGAGTTACGAGTACTGAAAACACAAAACAGTGAGTTCATACTCCCCCTTTTCTCTTAACTATTTTTTTGGTTTTATAACTCTCGGGGGTGGAATACATGTTACAAATACTTAAACGGTATGAAATGCCTATGAAATACTAGATCATGTGTGCATAGACTTAATATTGAAATGTTCATTCCCGCTTTTCATACCTGTTTTCAAAGGAGTCTCTCAAAGTTTTACAAGACTACAAGTACTTACACTAAACACATGAACTCGCTCAACTTGTGTTGATGTTTTCCAAAATTACATGTATTTCAGGTAACAGGATGGATCTTGGGCGCGGGTGTTGTTTCTAGAAGTAGACTTCAAGTTTAGATGTCATCCACTTTTGTTGGTTTGTAACATAGTCGAAGGTTGTGTTTTAAAACTTAAATAACCAGTGTTTGTAATACTCAAATTTTATGAATGGATGAACATCGTTTTAATCATGTACTTGTTTATTATGATTGAATGCAATGATATTAAACCAGTCACACATCATACGCTTCCGCAAAAGTCAGGGTGTGACAGCATGTATTGGATTGTTTGTTTATGTATTTGCATAAGCGTATGTATACTAAGTGTGTTTTGTACATAAAAACATGTTACACCCATAAGTGTGAAAACGGTAAAATGGGTCAAGTATACTCACAAAGTTGCATATGCTTTCCGATTATCCCATGTGACGAAGTTGTTGAGAATAGGAAGTTGAATGTGTTCGATTTGGAGTTTAAGAGGTGTTTACATATGGTTCTAGGGATTTGGAGTTTAAATAACATGAAAAATAAACATATGAAAATAATCATCTAACACATATGACACTTGTTCTTGACACTATGAAACTCTAAAAGAGTTTAATTGTTTTCATGGAACAAAGTTCCATTAGAATCGTGACAAGTTGTCAAGGCCTAAGATGATACAATCTACTAGCTTGACGAATGTCCATTAGTTCATCACCAAGAGTTCGATTTTTTGGTTGTTACATAAGTATCATCGAATTCATACATGAGGTAGGAAGAACAAAGCTTCCATTTAGGTACCTCTATTGTTCACCACTACACTTGTTGTTATGAACAACAAGGAGGGTCATGAACTTACAAGAAAAAATAGAATATAAACAACTAATCTATTAGAAAACATCAAGCAATGTGTGGATTTTCAAGTAGGTTAGCCCAAGCTAATCCTAGATCACACAATCATCAAGTCTTGAACTTGAGCATCACTTGTGGGTTAAAACCCTTGAACAAAATATAATGTTTGTGAGGTTTATACCTTTGATTTTGATTGTCTCAACCTTGTTTTTAAGCCTAACTGACCATAGAAGTGGTTATAAGCATAAGGACATAGGTTTGAGATGAGTTTCCTCAAGTTTAAACAAGTTTTCAAAGTTTGAAACAAAAACAGAAAAATCAGTCCACTTTGGAGCCTTTTTAGCAACATTCCAGGCTCTGGTTTTCCAGAAAAAACCCATGGAAACGTAGCTAAGGTCAATACAAAGTAGTAGGAAAAAGAATCGAGTGAATCGGATAAGAATTGAGTGAGTTATGCTCACTTTAGTGAAGTGGTATAAATCAGCTCGAACTTCTGCAATCAGCTACGGTTTGGACTGTTTGATAGTGAAATGAGTTTGTTTAGAAAGTGAAAAATGCTTGGAGGAGGCTTGGGTTATATAGGGGATGGATTAGGGTTTCATTGGGTTGGGCTTTGGAAGTGTTTAGTGGGCTAAATAACTCAAGACAAGGAAATTAAGTGGGCTGATGCAAGGCTGTTAACAGCCCTATAATTTTTATTTTATTTTATTTTATTTTTTTGACAATAGAAGGTATATATTTGATGTTTAATAAAGTGTTACATGGTGTCTAGTATGTATGTAACTTGTAACAAGGTCCAAAATGCATAAATGACATGTTTTAATTTAGCGAAAAGTGTGATAACATAGGTGTGTATAACACATGAAATGTAACAAGTATGTATAGTTTATAGTTTGGTATGATCAAGTGAAAAAAAAACATACAACTTAATCTTATAATCGAATAACTAAGTGTTTAAATGTATGAAGATTTAAGGATTACGAATACACGATCATTATTTACGAGTTAAGCTTACGTTTATACGAATTACGAACCATGTATCAAACGAGTGCACGTAGCAATGTATAAACATGTATAAACGATGTATAGAAGATTCGTTTCATTACGATCAAAGTCTCGGATTTACAACGATACAACGAAATACGATTACAAGGAATACAAGATTTCCAAAAAGATAGAATTTCAAGCAATGGTTTCTAAATATGGAAAGTATGAAAACGCAGGGCGTTACATTCTCCCCTCCTTTAGGAAATTTCGTGCCAAAATTTATTCAAGAGGAAGACTTGAAAAAGTTTTGGCAAAATTGAGACTTGGAAATTTGAAACGGTTTAAAAAGTACGAAACTTTGGAGAACGACAAGGTAAATTTGCAAGGGAGTTCGTTGTCTAAAATAATTTGAGGTACCAAACATAGTTGAAAACGTGTAGGTGCGTATATAGGTAAAGTGAGTCTAAACAAGTTTGGATAACTTAAATTGGATATGTATTAAAAATGGGACGTATTAAGAAGGATGATTTTGACGAACGGTTTATATTTTGTTGGAAAGTGGGGTAGTTTACATGGGAAGTTTTAAGGATAGTATAAAAATCACACTTTCATAAATATTGTTTATAGAGAGGAACGAAAAAGTTTGGTACTTTGAATTCAGCATTAAAGGTATACTAAGTACATTTACACAAGAATAAAAAATAGGAAGACGGTTTTAAAGGTAATGAGATAAGTTAGGATTTGAATGTTTAAACAAGCTTGATTATGAACGGGGTTCATATGAAAGAAAGGATAATGGAGAATAATAGGAGTATGGGGCGAACGATTAACTCTAAATGAATGCAAGTATATGAATGATATAAGTATTAGATAGACGAAAGTAGCGTGTCAAAGATGAAGTCTCGTCATGGATAATCGGATATGATGCGTTTGTGAGTTGTTTAAAGTTTGTATTAGGTCAAAAGATCTGCAAAACACTGAATTTCTCATGGCACGTTTTACGAAAGTTTGGTAACATGGTGAAAACACTAATATATAGGAAGAACCAGTCGCGTATCCCCCATGTTTTGACCATGTTTTGCCCGTCTCGTTATTCGGTGTCATGTTACGTTCCGCGTCTTACCATACACAGTAGTACGCTCTATGGTTTTCATATGCCTATCACTATAATCCCGTGTGCACCCGCGATTATTTTGATCGTCGCATGATCCGCATAGCTTGTACTAGTTGTGTATGAATCAGGGTATGCATAATTTAAAAATAAGAATGTGTACGTATAAGAATATAGTATATAAGCAAGTCCATGCTTAAGTATGTATGGGATCTACGTAAGCGAATCACTCGGATTACGCTCGCGTACGGGTACGAATTTATGAATCATGAGTATGAATGAAAGTATGAGCATAAGTATAAGTTTAATTCTGAATATGCACGTAAGTATGAGTATAAACATAAAACGTACGAGTAGTATGAGTATAAGTATAAGCATAAAACGTATGCGTACAAGTGTAGGTACGAATAATAAAATTTACGTATATTGTGTACGTTGGGACATAGCGGATTTAAGCGTATAAAAGCATTCAAACGGTTGAGTATGTGAATACGAACGATATGAATGATGTTATCGCGAGATATCGACTAAAATGTGTATGATGATATGCATGTATAGTTGTTTAAACGAAATGTTTAGTTTATCGAATCAAAATTAGATTGAGCTTGATTTGAAGGGTAGAATATAGTTTGTATATGTAAGAGGATATAAAGTACTAATTGGTTAAGCATAATGTATTTTGTAATGAATAGAAATGCTACTTTTGTTTTAAAAGAGTTTACGTAATCCGAAGATGGTCGATCCCCATGAAGTCTTCTTGCCCACGTGTTTTGTAAATTGGTGTAGGAAAAGGGTTTTCGATAAAAAGTAAGTTCGTTCCATCAAACAAGAAATTATGAATTTAGGAGGTTCTTGTGAAAACGAGGATCCTTAGAAAAGAAATTTAGCAAAAGGACTTAGTGATTGTTAAAAGTTTTAACAAATGATTTGTTGATGTTAAAAAGAGTATTTGGTAAAACGATCATATAACATCTATAAGATCTTATAAGTAATTGAGAAAGGTTGGTTTGATTTCGATTAAGAATGGAAGTCTCTAGTATGATGATATAACGTGTGCGTGTTTTAGGGATTAAGTTGAATATGAAGTTCATGGGCCAGAGATTCACTGGACCGATTAAATTGATAGGTAGCATTTCGTAAGGTTTTGAAATTCGGGAAATAAAACGTTTTAAGGTATGAGTAAGAATTTCGTGTATGTGAGTTATGTGAAAATAGATTGTAGGATAAGAAGTACGTTTGATAAAACAATGTATTTGGAATTGATATAAGTGGGTATTTTGATAAATGATAAATGATTTAGGTATGAAACATGATTGTGTTTGCTTGATAAAGTATTTTGAAGGAAAGTTTTGGTAACGATCACCTAGGTAAGGGAATCACCCCTAACTCATTGGTGAGGTCGTTTTAAGAAAAGAAGGAGTGGAGTTAATCGTCAAGGTACGGAAATCACTCATAACTCAATGATATGTCTCCATTTTGGCGTTATAAAGAATGTAAACAAAATTGAGTGACGTTTTGAAATCATGCATAGGTATAAATGTATGAAAAAGATTTAGTATGATGTGTGTGTGAGAAAAAAATATCAAAAGTAAATTCGAACTTGAAAGATTGCATCGTATAAAATAAATAATAAAAACACATGTTTGATTAAAATTTGGGATGGTTCCAAAATGGAACTTTGACTAACCAAAGTGGTCGAAAAGTCATTCGAATTTGAGGAGCATGATTTGGCCTAATAGGTGGAATAATCTCGCCGACAAGTCGGTTAACGGTATTTACCCTTCCGGTTACTACATGTCCCAAATCAATCGAAATTTCGAGACTTGGCGGGATTTATGAAAAATTCAAGGAGTGGAACTAGTCGACAAGGTGCGGGTTTCACCCCTAACTTGACGATTTCGTATCCTAAGTGTGGTTGGTACTCATCGCGTCAAAATTTAATTTCAACACTTTGACGAGAGTCCACTAGAATTTGAAAGCGGCAATTCTCCATCAAGGTGAGGATCTCACACCTAACTTGGTGGCGAATTTCGTGTAAAAAGAATAGGTGGATGGAGAGTCTTTCACCAAATTGTGGGTTTCACGCCTATTTTGGTGAAGTCGTCTAGTTTGTGTATTACAAGTGGTTTCGATTTTAGTATAAACGAGTAAAAGATGTACATTCAGAATAATAATAACAAGTATAAGCACATAAAGCATCTCAAGAAAATAACACGTAAAAGACATTTCAAGAATAGCACATAAAGGTGTCTCATAAAAATAGCATGTGAAGCAAGTATGGTCGAATTTGGTGCTTAACTATAGACTAGGTCAAAAGCATGGCAATTTTCCTAATTCCCTATAGTTATGGCTCTGATACCAATCTGTCACACCCTAACCGATAGCGGAAACATTGGAGTGAGACGAAATAGCTTGCAAGAGACTTCATAACACTATTTGTGACAACTATTTAAATGATAAATTTTCATTTCATTTCTAAAGAGTCAATTACAAGGATTTGAAACAAATACAACATGAATAATGAAATACAATACAAATAAAATACAAAATTTAAAGTGTGTATGTAAGCATCCTACTAGATTCCATGCATCATCAACATCATCGCTAAACCTGCAACATGTTTGAAAAGTGTAGTTCAATACAAAAGTATTGGCGAGCATACAAGTTTGGTGCGTAGTATATAAGTATAAAAACGATAAGGAACAATCCACATGGCAAACCTAGTTATCAAGATTAACGTATAAACTGGCATGCGATTAACAAATCAACCCTCTGTTTACCCAAGTATGAAAGAATAAACCTAACATGACCTCTCGTTCACGGGTGGTGCGTTACTCTTATAGCGCTATACATGTTAAATAGAGGCTTGTACGAAGGTAATGACAAGTTCATCACATAAGAATCACCCAGAAAACACGAATCAAGCATAACAAATAGTAAGCATGTATTGGATTGTTTGTTTATGTATTTGCATAAGCGTATATATACTAAGTATGTTTTGTATATAAAAACATGTTACACCCAAAAGTGTGAAAATGGTAATATGGGTCAAGTATACTCACAAAGTTGCATATGCTTTCCGATTATCCCATGTGATGAAGTTGTTGAGAATAGGAAGTTGAATGTGTTCGATTTGGAGTTTAAGAGGTGTTTACATATGGTTCTAGGGATTTGGAGTTTAAATAACATGAAAAATAAACATATGAAAATAATCATCTAACACCTATAACACTTGTTCTTGACACTATGAAACTCTAAAAGAGTTTAAATGTTTTCATGGAACAAAGTTCCATTAGAATCGTGACAAGTTGTCAAGGCCTAAGATGATACAATCTACTAGCTTGACGAATGTCCATTAGTTCATCAACAAGAGTCTGATTTTTTGGTTGTTACATAAGTATTACATAGTGTATACTATATCATATAAGTCAAGCATGAGGTAGAAGATTAAAATTTTCATTTAGGCACCTCTAAGTATCATGGAATTCATACATGAGGTAGGAAGAACAAAGCTTCCATTTAGATACCTCTATTGTTCACCACTACACTTGTTGCAAGAAGGGTCATGAACTTACAAGAAAAAAATAGAATATGAACAACTAATCTATGAGAAAACATCAAGTATTGTTTGGATTTTCAAGTAGGTTAGCCCAAGCTAATCCTAAATCACACAATCATCAAGTCTTGAACTTAAGCATCACTTGTGGGTTAAAACCCTTGAACAAAACAGAAAGTTTGTGAGGTATATACCTCTGATTTTGAATGTCTCAACCTTGTTTTTAAGCCTAACCAACCATAGAAGTGGTTATAAGCATAAGGAGATAGATTTGAGATGAGTTTCCTCAAGTTTAAACAAGTTTATCAAAGTTTGAAACAAAAATAGAAACATCAGTCCACTTTGGAGCCCTTTTAGCAACATTCCAGGCTCTGGTGTTTCAGGAAAACCCCATGGAAACGTAGCTAAGGTCAATACAAAGTAGTAGGAAAAAGAATCGAGTGAATCGGATAAGAATTGAGTGAGTTATGCTCACTTTAGTGAAGTGGTATAAATCTGCTCGAACTTCTGCAATCAGCTACGGTTTGGAGTGTTTGATAGTGAATGGAGTGTGTTTAGAAAGTGAAAAATGCTTAGAGGAGGCTTGGGTTATATAGGGGATGGATTAGGATTTCATTAGGTTGGGCTTTGGTAGTGCTTAGTGGGCTAAATAACTCAAAACAAGGAAATTAAGTGGGCTGATGCAAGGCTATTAACAGCCCTATAATTTTTATTTTATTTTATTTTTTTGACATTAGAAGGTATATATTTGATATTTAATAAAGTGTTACATGGTGTCTAGTATGTATGTAACTTGTAACAAGGTCCAAAATGCATAAATGACATGTTTTAATTTAGCAAAAAGTGTGATAACATAGGTGTGTATAACACATGAAATGTAACGAGTATGTATGGTTTATAGTTTGGTATGATCAAGTGAAAAAAAAAAACATACAACTTAAACAAGTTTCCTCAAAGTTTGAAACAAAAATAGAAAAACCAGTCCACTTTGGAGCCCTTTTAGCAACATTCCAGGCTCTGGTTTTCCAGGAAAAACCCATGGAAACGTAGCTAAGGTCAATACAAAGTAGTAGGAAAAAGAATCGAGTGAATCGGATAAGAATTGAGTGAGTTATGCTCACTTTAGTGAAGTGGTATAAATCTGCTCGAACTTCTGCAATCAGCTACGGTTGGAGTGTTTGAGAGTGAATGGAGAGTGTTTAGAAAGTGAAATGGAGAGTGTTTAGAAAGTGAAAAATGCTTGGAGGAGGCTTGGGTTATATAGGGGATGGATTAGGGTTTCATTGGGTTGGGCTTTGGAAGTGTTTAGTGGGCTAAATAACTCAAAACAAGGAAATTAAGTGGGCTGATGCAAGGCTGTTAACAACCCTATATTTTTTATTTTATTTTATTTGACATTAGAAGGTATATATTTGATGTTTAATAAAGTGTTACATGGTGTCTAGTATGTATGTAACTTGTAACAAGGTCCAAAATGCATAAATGACATGTTTTAATTTAGCAAAAGGTGTGATAACATAGGTGTGTATAACACATGAAATGTAACAAGTATGTATGGTTTATAGTTTGGTATTATCAAGTGAAAAAAAAACTTACAACTTAATCTTATAATCGAATAACTAAGTGTTTAAATGTATGAAGATTTAAGGATTACGAATACACGATCATTGTTTACGAGTTAAGCTTACGTTTATACGAATTACGAACCATGTACCAAACGAGTGCACGTATCAATGTATAAACATGTATAAACGATGTATAAATGATTCGTTTCATTACGAACAAAGTCTCGGATTTTACAACGATACAACGAAATACGATTACAAGGAATACAAGATTTCCAAAAAAATAGAATTTAAAGCAATGGTTTCTAAATATGGAAAGTATGAAAACAGAGGGCGTTACAATTGCAACCTTGCTAAGTTGTTTTGTTATAACAGCTGTGCTTATATATTTGTCTTGGATTGTAAGACTTTAAGCCAGGTAAATACTCTTAACCTATTTTCCCTACACGGGCTTGGGATATGGTAAATTATTACCGCTCGGTCGGGTATGGAATCAATGACGGATTGTGTCTAAAAATTCTACATAACTCGTTTTAATTCGTTTATCTTGATAACTTAAACAATGGGGGTTAATGCGACCGTGTCCTGGATATCCTCGGCTCATTTAATTGCAAATGGCGACGACTTAAGCACAGGGTGTAAGCATACACCGGACAGATGCTAATGCTATCATAAAATATTTTTTCTACCCATATTGGGGATACCCTTTATGGGTTAAAGTGATGTGTTGGTTAATCATGTTATCGGTGTTTAGTACTGGGCCTCATATGTATTGACAAACATGTAATACATGTGCCTAGTGCACTTAAAATGATTTTGAAATATTTTCAAAATGTGTCGGTTATTTGTATTTACTAGTGAAAACTGACGTATCTTCAAAAGACTAAGCGCAGGTTGCAAGGATACATAAATAGGCTGGAAGTTGCCTGGTAAATGCTTAAGTGGAATTTGCAACTCCATGCATTGAAGCCTGGTAGTCTGTTTATGTAATCATTTTTTTTGTTATTTGCGATCCACCTGTGGATCTTTTATACATTTCCGTCTGTAAATTATTTTGAACATTCGGACACTTGTAATTTGTAATAGTATTTTAAATCCAAAGACTTCTGCTGTGTTATTTGTGTATCTGTATCAATTTGTCATTTACCCCAAGTCCGGGCCCACCGGGAAATCAGGGTGTGACAAAAGGTAAGCACTTGAATCCTTCAAATCTTTGTTCTTTTTCTGTACTTTTTAAGTTTTTGATCATAGGAAAAAAGATGACCCGCTCATCTTCTTTCATACGGTGGGGATTTTATCAACCAAAATCTGTTGGAACACCCCGATCAGAACTATTGCTCTTTTTTCGATCAAGAGGTTGTACTCCTAAAAGACTAAGCGCAGGTTGCAAGGATACATAAATAGGCTGGAAGTTGCCTGGTAAATGCTTAAGTGGAATTTGCAACTCCATGCATTGAAGCCTGGTAGTCTGTTTATGTAATCATTTTTTTGTTATTTGCGATCCACCTGTGGATCTTTTATACATTTCCGTCTGTAAATTATTTTGAACATTCGGACACTTGTAATTTGTAATAGTATTTTAAATCCAAAGACTTCTGCTGTGTTATTTGTGTATCTGTACCAATTTGTCATTTACCCCAAGTCCGGGCCCACCGGGAAATCAGGGTGTGACAAAAGGTAAGCACTTGAATCCTTCAAATCTTTGTTCTTTTTCTGTACTTTTTAAGTTTTTGATCATAGGAAAAAAGATGACCCGCTCATCTTCTTTCATACGGTCGGGATTTTATCAACCAAAATCTGTTGGAACACCCCGATCAGAACTATTGCTCTTTTTTCGATCAAGAGGTTGTACTCCTAAAAGACTAAGCGCAGGTTGCAAGGATACATAAATAGGCTGGAAGTTGCCTGGTAAATGCTTAAGTGGAATTTGCAACTCCATGCATTGAAGCCTGGTAGTCTGTTTATGTAATCATTTTTTTGTTATTTGCGATCCACCTGTGGATCTTTTATACATTTCCGTCTGTAAATTATTTTGAACATTCGGACACTTGTAATTTGTAATAGTATTTTAAATCCAAAGACTTCTGCTGTGTTATTTGTGTATCTGTATCAATTTGTCATTTACCCCAAGTCCGGGCCCACCGGGAAATCAGGGTGTGACAAAAGGTAAGCACTTGAATCCTTCAAATCTTTATTCTTTTTCTGTACTTTTTAAGTTTTTGATCATAGGAAAAAAGATGACCCGCTCATCTTCTTTCATACGGTGGGGATTTTATCAACCAAAATCTGTTGGAACACCCCGATCAGAACTATTGCTCTTTTTTCGATCAAGAGGTTGTACTCCTAAAAGCCGTCAAATCATATTTAGGGTTTTTGACTCCAAAACCAAATTTGTTCTTAACTTTAAAACAGAAGAATTCAAAATTGTAATCAAATGATCACTCTTTTTGGTAGTCGTAGTTGTTATTGATTCAATCGTGATGGCATTATTTCATGGTACTTAAAGCTTTTTCCATTTCCTGATTTCATGTCAACACATTGGTAGGCGGTAACCATAGAATTCAGAGAAGCTCTCATACCAATCAATGTGTTGGTTCAAGAACAAATAGAAAGATTCATAAAAAAGGCGGGACACATTTCCAGAAGAATACACATAGTCATTTCCTTAACAACCTTTTTCCCCTAGAGCATTCACAGTAAGGGTGGGCTTGGGTATTTTGGTGGGATGGACTAAAAAGACTATTGAGATGGAGGATAGATGGAGTTGAGTTAGTTTTATGTTTGTGGAGGAACAAGTAAAACCAGCTAGGTGATGGGAGAGGGAATGAAAGGAGAGAACTTTTTAACAGTGTCACATGAGCACGTTTTTAGCCCCCTTATTGGGGAAGCTCTTATTGATATTGGGGAAGCTTTAAAAAAAACCTAACACCCACCCCCCCCCCCAAAAAAAAACCTAACCCCCCCCCAAGCTAAATGCTAAATACTAAACCCCTCCAAAAACCTACCCCCCCCCCCCCCCCAAAAAAAAAAAAAAAAACCCTAAACCCCCCACCCCCCACCAAGCTAAAATGCTAAAAACTAAACCCCCAAAAAACCTTAAAAATAAAAAAAAAAAACACACAAATTTTTTTTTTAGTATTTTTACATTAAAATCGCTTTTTAGTAGCCAAAAAATTAAAAAAAAAACATTTTTTAAATTTAGAAAAAAAATTTGGCTACTAAAAGTAGCGAATTTTTTATAAAAATTTTTTTTTGTGTGTTTTTAGCTATTTTTAGGTATTTTTGGTTGTGTTCACATTGGTTCTCGCGGTTCTCGCAATAAAGGGTGGTTCCTAACGGATCCTTCTCCTATATATATATATATATATGTTATTTCAACACCCCTCCCTCAATTCAATATGCAAAACAATTAAAAACACCCAAGTTTTCACAAACCTTTTCATGAGCCTGAACAATTAATCCTTTTGTAAAGACATTTGCAGTTTGTTCTTCAGAAGTAACTCCAACGGTCTTAATAACAACCTTTGAAATTTTTTTCTCTTAAAAAGAAGATATCGATTTCAAAATGTATTGTACATTCGTGAAAAACAGTGTTAGCAGCTATTGATATAGTTGTTGTATTGTCACAAAATAAAGAAATATGAAGTTTGATATCAACTTTAAGTTCAATTAAAATGTTAAGAAGCCAAACGACTTCACATGTTGCAGCACACATAGCACGATATTCTGCCTCAGTAGAAGATCTAGATATGGTTGACTGCTTTTTGCTTTTCCATGAAATAAGAGAGTTTCCTAAGAAAATACAAAAACCAGTGATAGACTTCCTAGAGTTAACACATTTACCCCGGTCAGAATCTGCAAAAACTTTAAGTTCTAAAGAATCCCCTTTTTTAAACAATATACCTTTCCCAGGAAAACCCTTAAGGTATCTTAAGAGTCTCAAAGCAATTTGAAATGAGCATTAGTGGGACTATGCATATATTGACTTAGATAATGCACAAAATAGGCTATATCAGGTCTAGTATGTGAAAGATATATTAACTTTCCCACTAGTTTTTGATAAACAGAGATATCAATTAAAACTTGATTATCTTTTTTCACATAAATGAGTTAAAACATGGTTTCCTTCAATGGGACTGTTAAGAGTCTCAAAGCAATTTTGAAATAAGCATTAGTGGGACTATGCATATATTGACTTAGATAATGCACAAAATAGGCTATATCAGGTCTAGTATGTGAAAGATATATTAACTTTCCCATTAGTTTTTGGTAAAGAGAGATATCAATTAAAACTTGATTATCTTTTTCACATAAATGAGGTAAAACATGGTTTCCTTCAATGGGATTGTTCACGGGTTTACACCTAGTCAAACCAAACTCAGCAAGTAAATCAAGACATTATTTCCTTTGAGACAAACATAAACCGTCTTTGGTTTTTAAAACTTCAATCCCAAGAAAATATTTTAACATTCCCAAATCTTAAATTAAAAATTTAGATTTAAGAAGAGAATTTATTTTAGCAACTTTAGTTGAACAACTACCAGTTATGACTATATCATCCACATAAACAAGTAAAATAATAACCACAGATTTACTTGTTTTAATAAACATGGAATGGTCACACTTACTTTGTTCAAAACCAAGTTCAAGTAAAACATTAAAAAGCTTCTCATTCCACATTCGGGGAGCTTGTTTAAGACTATAAAGAGATTTTTTAAGTCTACAAACCTTATTTTCATGGTTGGAACTATAACCATCAGGAAGAGTCATATAGACTTCTTCATTCAATTTCCATACAAAAAAGCCTTATTTATATCAAGTTGATATAAATCCTAACCATTATTAACAACAATAGTTAGAACACATCTAACATTAACCATTTGCACAACAGGTGAAAATGTTTCAAAAAAATTATACCCTCCTTTTGACTAAAACCCTTAGCCACAAGCCTAGCCTTGTATCTTTCTATCTCGCCTGAGGCTTTATACTTAATTTTGTATATCCATTTACAGCCTATAGCTTTCCTATTAGGTGGCAAATCAACAAGTTCCCAAGTATCATTTCTGTGTAAAGGTTCTAACATATCATTCATAGTAATAATCCAATTATTATCAGTTTAGCTTCAAAATAGTTTTTAGGTTCAGTACTTTTATTAAGCACAGAAGTAAAACACAAATTATCAGGATCAAGATTAGCATAATTCAACACCTTTTCAAGACCATATTTTATTTTATCATCAACAACAAAATCATCAAGTTTAGAAGGAAATTTTACATTTTTAGAAGATTTCCTTAAAACACTGCTAGGTTGCCCTGAATTACCTCCCTTAGAATTGCTTATGTTTTCCTCAACTTCTAAATCATGCTCAACCCTACCAGTTTCTAACTCAACACTACTTGGTTGCTGAGTATCAACCCTACCTAAAGTATTGTCAAAGTTATTAACTGGTTGCTGAAAATCATGACTGAAGGATAAAGGATTCATACTTGTGTTATCATCATTGGGAGCAGAGTCAGGTTTAGAGTTTTAGGTGTCATTTTGGTCAAATAAATCAAAGAACTTCAAGGTATTAATTTTCAGAATCCGGATCAAGAAAAGTTTTCTTTTCTTTAAAAGGAAACGCAGTTTCATAAAATCTGACATCCCTAGAATAAAACATTACCCTTTGATCTAGACTTCATAGTTTATACCCTTTTTCCTCACTAGAATATCCAACCGAAACACATTTTTCAGTATGCCTATTAAACTTATCATAATTGTCTAATACAGTGCTAAAACAAAGACACCCAATAATTCTAAGCTAACTCAAAACAGAAGCAAAAGCAAAACCAAACACAAGTTCATAAGGAGACATATCATATAAGACTGAAGTCGGAGTCCTGTTAATCAAATAGGTAGCAGTTAGAATACATTCAGACTAGAATCTAAGAAGAAAACCAGCTTGAAACAATAAAGCTCTAGCAACATTTAAAAGGTGCCTATGTTTCCTTTCAACTATCCCATTTTGCTGAGGGGTATGAACACATGAAGTTTGATGAATAATTCCATTATTGTAACAAAAATCTTTAATTTGTTTGTTTATAAATTTAGTACCATTATCACTCCTGAAAACTTTAATGTGTTTACTGAACTGAGTTTTAAGTATGTTAAAAAACCCTTTAATATTATAAAAACTTCATCTTTATTTTTCATAAGATAAACCCAAACGGCCCGTGTAAAGTCATTAACAACAGTAAGGAAGTATCTAAAACCTTCCCTACTTTGAACCCTATAGGGACCCCACACATCAAGATGAACAAGATCATCCAATGACTTAGTCTTATGTTCACTTAAAGGAAAAAGGTTCCCTATGCTGCTTATCTCTATGACATGTTTTACACAGTTCAAGTTTGACACCTTTTTTAATATCTCGCTTATCTTTTAAAACATGCAACACAGGTTAAGCAGGATGTCCTAATCTAGCATGCCAAAGATTAACATCAAGACTTGCATTACACACCTTGTGAGAAATAGTAGAATTACCACATAAATAAAGACCATCAAGTTGACTACCAGTCACCTGGACTTTCTTTGTTTGAGAATCCTGAATATAACAATTATGTTCATCAAACGAAATAGTAAGATTGCAATCCTTGGCAAGTTTATGAACAGTAACAAGATTGACACAATAATCAGGAACAACAAACACATCATACAAGATAACCTTATCACTTAACTTTATATCATCAATCTTAGTAACTAAGGCACTAGTCCCATTAGGATGTTTAACTTTAATATTGTAATCAATAACATCCATTTGATTTATGAGATTAGCATCATCCATAATCATGTGTTGATTTGTCCCAAAATCAATAATCCACCCAACCTTTTCCCCATTATTAACTAAGTTGGAAAAACAATAATAAGGTTTCAAATAACAAGTAGGCTTAGTAAAAACTTAAGCATAACTGTTAAAACAAACAGAATTACACCTACCGGCAAAATTACTGCCTTGTGGTTCATTTCTGGACTTATCATTCAACAGGCTAAGTAACTGAGCAATCTGTTCATTTGTCAAACCATTCACAGTAGAAGAAGTAGCAGTTTCAGGAGTATCAACAACCACATTATTACTAACCATGCCCCCCTTATTACCATCGGTTTTAGACTTCATCCCAGAAGGATAACCAACAAGTTCAAAACATTTCTCAATAGTATGCCCAGTCTTGTTACCATGAGAACATTTCAGGTTTGGGTTAGGAGTTCTAACATTTTTCCTTTTTGAATCAAAAGACTGACTGGTGTTAACATCAAAACCAACTGGATTATTAGTAACTTTTTTCAGATTTTTTTTTTTTGCATTTATGTGAGACTCTTCTCTAGAAATGAATGAGAAAGCATCATTCACTGAAGGAAGAACTTCCCTAGTTAACAGAGAAGTATTCACAGACTGGTATGTACCATCAAGACCCATTAAGAACTGCAGCAGTTTAATCAGATGATTAAAATCATTAAACTGTTTGGATACATCACAAGTACAAGTAGGGAGTGACAGGATTTGATCTAATTGTTTCCACATTCAATTCAACTTATGATAATACCCAGAAACAGACATGCCATTTTGAGAAACATGAATTAATCTTTTGATACAAATTAAAGACCACATATCCATCTACTCTATCATATGTTTCCTTTAATTCTTTCCAAACAACAGAAGCTAACTTAGAATACACATGGCCAAATATAATTCCTCAGCCACTGATTTCAAAATCCACGTAAGAATAATTGAGTTACAACTATCCTAATGTCTTCCTAATACTTCATCGGTTGTAGACCTAACACAAGAACCATCAACGAATCCAAGTTTATTTTTTACTTGTAAAGCAAGATTCATAGCATTAGCCCAAACAATGTAATTATCAGTGCCTTTCAGTTTTATATTAACAATAGTCAAGTTAGCAGAATCACTAGGATGAAGATATAATGAATCACCAGTATCAATCTTACTAACAAGTGTGCCACCAGTAAAAGTAACAAGCGAATCACTACCCTTATCAGTCATGGTAATACCAACAAATCAGTAAAGAAAAGACAAACAATCACAAGATCACACACGAAAAAGCCAAGACAGTGAGTCAGATCAGAGGTTCGTCACTCAAAGGTGCCTCTGCAAACTATGTCAAGGGAGCCACACACCAGGACACAACACAAAAGACCAAAAAACAAGAAACACAGGAAGGAAAAAACACAAACAACTAAATAATGCAACAGAGTGTACCCTCTCTGTGTCCCAAAAATGAAGCCTGTCACACCCCCAAAATACCTCATGCAGAAACCCCCGTGAGGCGTGTGACGTACCAGGATCCAAGCCACCAATCACATTGAACTCATAAATATATTTAAATAAAACTTTCATTCATTAACATAAAGGGCAACAAACGTTACATATCATTCATTGTGTACAGCGGAAGCAAAACTCATTTATTAAGTGTTTAGTAAACCATGTGTACATAAATCATTTAGCTTGTGTTGAGATTCCATGAATCATGACCCATGACCACTCCAGCATCCCAGACAGCAAGTCCCAATGATATAAACCTGCAATCCTGCAAGCATGCAGACAAGTGTGTCAGACGACGCTAGTGAGTTCAAAGTTTTGTTAACGTGTTTAGATACCAGTTACCAGATTAAAACGTTGCACAGTTTCGATGATTTGATTTGATGTTGTTATTAACTCAATTACCGCAATGGCTACAAGATGTATTTTCCCAACCCCAATGTCTCTATCAAAACATTGGTCATGCTTTAAGGTAATTAGTTCACGCCCGTCCTCCCTAGTACGGTGTGAGGGTGCCAAACCGCTATCAACTAATAACCTCGTTGCCTCCCCGGAAACTATCGGTAGATGTAAGGGGTCTTATATGATAGAAACTGAGTATAACAACAAGCATCCCAATAACATGACATTCCTCCCCGGAACGTTACCCGATATCCCTCCCCGGGATGCATGCTTGGAAAAAAAAAAGTAGTGAACTTACCTTTGGTTGGCTCGGTATGATATTGTACTTCTAGTCTTAAACACGAATTAGGTCAGTTACGCGCGACCTAATTTACATTTAATGTTGGTAAGTATACGAGTAGGGTTTCACATTACCCTAGAGTCCAAACAATTCGATGCTCATGTGATCAATTTAGCGGTTCAACACACAGTATTACACCACACACAATGAATAAAGTCGAAACCCCACACTATTCTTTAAATAACATTCTATTATTTTTATTAATTATAATTCATGGTTCTTTTAATAAATAAGGTGAATCATAACCACATGTGTACTAAAATGGAAACTATATGTGTGGCCCACTAATTTAAACTTCACAACATTAATCACAAACTGGACATTATATTGAACATTATAGAACACATTAAATGTGGTTCAATTAGAAGTTGGAGATGTGCGGTTATCAAAACGAAAACATATTAAGCTCAGTGCACATTTAAATAATAAATTGATCCACTATATTTCAAGGAGATCGGATGTCACAATCCTTTGACACAACCGATCAGTTTAATATTATATCGAATAGGGTTTTTTTTAATAAAATATCCGTATTCAATTGAAAGGCCCAATATATGAATATTTACGAAAATCGTTGGGCTTCAATTCTTGCAAATATGCTCTCTAAATTTGTCCAATATGCTTCTCATCATGTGCAACTAATATTTTATGCATCAACCAATAAGTTATAACCATATGTTCTATTCCCTAATAATTCATGTGTGAGCAAACCCTAACTTATTGTTATTACGATCGAGCCGCACATCAGATTATGTTTTCTAGTTTCTCTAGGTCATAACAAATCTATGATTATACCTACCATACATTAACAAGTTGCAGACATATAGGGCTAATCGATCACATGCCCACTAACAATTTCTCATGCAAACATGAACACAATGGCCCACAATATGAAGTGATCATTATCCCAATTTGGCTGCACTTTCAAAACACATCACAAGCAATCAATCAAAGAATATAACTAATCAATACACCATACTATACACAGTATGTTTAATAACCACGTTTATTATTATTTGATAATACCCAAAAATCAGGATCACATGTCAACAATTGCACATAGCCGAGAGGTATCAATCAAAAGTTAAATAAACAAGATCGCCAAATAAGAATTAATATGACAGTAAATTTACTAACCAATGGCTTGCTCAAGTAAGATAACGTCTTCGATGATGAGGGGTCCTATTCGCCGATTATAGAAGGGTTAGGGTTTGTCTTTGTTTTGAGTTTTTGTTAAGCTAAACATGATACGTACATTTACATAATAGGAGTTTGGTTTGGGGTGCTTAATAAACCAAAATGGGCTTAGGCCCACTCGCTTGGGTCGCCGACCCACTCGCTCGTTTTTTTTTGTTTGAGTCGAGTACAAACAACCAAAAATAGTGGGCCGAGCTTCGGGTTTTTAAGTCTAAACAACGTGTGCGTGCTAAACAAGTTCGTGACCCAATTGTATCCAATAAATTCACGGCTCAATCCAATTAATCACCTAACTCAATTAAGCGATATATAAAACGTTTGACGATTCCATGCATAGTAATTAATCATGTCATGTTCACATAAACACCCAGTGGTTCACGAGATGGACAAATAAACGCAGAAACACACGTCAAAGGTTGTGGAATGTTAAGTAGTGCAAACCTCAGTTATTCGGGTTGTCACATCATCCCCAACTTGAAAGAAATTTCGTTCCGAAATTTGACAAGTAAGCACAAAGGAGTGAAGTGATAAATCAAGATTGCTACAGATTTTCCCCAGGTGCCACATCATCCCCAACTTGAAGAGGAATTTCGTCCCCGAAATTCACCAGTTGCATCGGAATTGATTCAGCAGATTCGTACGATTGCGGATACTTAGTCTCGAGTTCCAACGAACTCTCATAATTGGAATTTGACAGTGCTCGCAAACCTTAACCTCCTGGGGCATGATTTCAATAGGCACCTTGACAACTGCAAGTTGACGTTAGACTCAGACTCTAAGAAGGTATCACAAGCGTTTCGTCAGACAAACACTGCTTTAGACTCGCGATATAAATGACATCATGAACGTTACCCAATTCGTCGGGTAACTCGAGTTTGTAGGCGGCGTGACCAATTCTTTCCAGAATTCTGAATAAATCATCGTAACGTAAATTAAGCTTACCACGCTTCCCAAGCGTACCACACCCTGCTAGGGTGAGATTTTTAACATGATACGACCATCAACAATGAACTCCCAGCGTTTCCTAAGCTTATCGTCTTTCCTGACGGTCACTCGATGCCGCCAAACAATTTTCGGTCCAGGCAATCTTCCTAAGAGTTTCGAGTACAAGTCCTGGACTCGTGCCTAGGTAGTCATCCACCTCAATCCACGAAGAGGTTGGCATTATCATCCATGCGATGCCCCACACAGAGCTGTCTAAATACTAGAAAGGTAACAACTACGGTAGAATTCAGCCAAAAGTATACGTCCTTCCAATTTACACTAAGTTAATCCCACACATGCTCGCAGCATGTCTTCGAGTGTCAGGGGAGTTTCGTTTACTCAAACTGTTCGTCCTATGATGGTAAGTGATGCTCATGTCTAGACGTGAGCCAAGGGTGTTATGTATCGCTTGTCATAAATCAGGTATAGCTCAAAATCAAAGGTAACAGAAGTTGGCACCTTGTGCCTAAAAACCGGCCTTCACAGGTAGTTACTCAGGGGATGCGAAAGTGTACTAATTACATGAGACAATCAACGAGCACCCAAGTGATGTTATTTATGCTCTGAGTTTCAGGTAGTCCAGTGGCAACATTCGTGGCAGTCTGCTCCCATTTCCATATGGGTGTTTCTGGTTGCTGATACTCTACCTTGACTTTTCCACAAGTCAAACATCGTTCATAACCATTGCTAGGTGGGCCTTCGTGCCCTAATCACCAGTACAAGATTTATATATCCCAAAATCTCCCATCAAAACCCGGACGACTAGAATTTTGAGGCCGGTGTGCTTTGCTCAACTCAAGTTCCCTACAATTGCCGCATAATGAGATCCACATTCATTCCAAAAGGTAGCGAATATCGTCCAACTTGCCAAAGTTGCTCCTCCATGCGCCGCATGGACTCAACTTGAAACTTCCCTTCCTTCAGCGCTTCGATGTGAACAGAGCGAATCTGATCGGGTAGGCTAGAGTCGATGGTGAGTTGCAAGCTCATACGCGTTTAGGTTCCATAGTCGTATTCGCTCGGGAGTTTCATCCCGCGATGCCATCACGTAATTTAGCTTTCTCAAAACAAGGTACACGGGAGGCCCTTGTGATCGGTCTAAATGGTGCATTCGGTACCATCCAAGTAATGCCTCTAACTTAAATCCAAAGACCATGGGTTCCACCGCAGGTTGAGTCTCGTGTAACTCTTGTAAATCCACTACGTAAGCCATCACCTTCTCGTGTTGCATCGATGTCTAGCTGGGACTCTGATTCGAACCCTTAAGCTATACCAGTAAATCACTCGCACCCTCGGGCGAAGACGATGCTCAGTGCATTGCAGAGTTGGGATTCGAAAGCTGAAAAGACGTTCCCCTGTTTTGTCTCCCACGAACACAGCACCCTGTTGTGCTTAAGGGAGTTAAGCTGCGTGATCTTCGAAAATCATGTGATGAATCCACAACAGCATTCACCGAAACCAAGAAATTGTTGTACCCCCGAAGGAATCTTTGGTGTCAATCAGTTGCTAACAAAATGGATATTAGCACAATCCACGCGTATTCCCACATAATGACTCCTCCCTCAGGAGCTCTAAGATAAGATACAGATGTCTTCCATGATGTCCCTTTCTCCAGGAAATGACCCAAAACGTCATCAATAAACACGGTCGATTCTTGTGATCCATAAAGCTGCTGGTGTGATGATTAGCCCAAAGGTCATGGAATACAACGTCGTAATGGCCACATTGCGTTTGATATGCTGTTTGAGGAACATTCTCCCCTTAGGCTTCCATCTGACGATAGTTCGTTCGTTAGTCAATTCTCGAATAGGAGCTTGACCCTCGCTACTGGTCGACAGGTTGGTAATACATGGTCGAGGCAAACGGTTTTTGACTGCCGCCTTGCGGAGTTTTCGATAATCGGTACACATGTCCAACGATAACGTTTAACTTCACAGATATAACTGGGGCTTCCCTAAGCGAAAAGAGCTAGATCCGACAAAACTTCTGTCTAACAATTCCTGTAGTAGATTAGACAGTTCTTGCAACCCTCCTGGTGCAAGATGGTAAGAGTACAAGTAAGCAGAGCTGCCTCTGGCGCAAGATCAAACTGAAATTCTACCTAACAGTTGTGGGAGTAAACCTGAAAGTTCCTCGTGTAGCACACCGAGAGGAATCACAAACAATTTGGCGGATCCTCGATCCTCCTTTTTCCTAGCCTTAACATTGGTAACGGTTGTTAACATAGCGGAGTAGTCCCTCCGTAGACGCTCCTGGCTTTCATTGCTGAAATGATACTATCCTTTACACCACGCTGATGCTTTAGAACAGATAATGATTCTCCACTAAGGAGAGGGATATGCAAAATCTTCTCCTCACAAGGTATATCTGCACAACACCTGGATAACCAATCCATACTATCTACTGCATCGAAACTATCAAGAATAACAGAAGGAAGGTCGATGTCGATCACTTGTCCCACAAGGTCGAGTTTGCATCCCAATGAACACAGGAGGTTTCCTTTGACTTGCCATCAGTCGGTTCCACAACAGGTTTGGTTTCAAGAAGCATCAGGGTCAAACAGAATAGAGACGAAGCGATTAGCTACCATGTTGCTATAATGCCTGGCGTCGTCCATGCCGATCCTAAATGCCCTTCCATGAGCATTACTTCCGGTGTTTTAGTTTTCGCTACGCGAATTTTCCAGTACCGCCGCCGTTCCCTTGGTTGTTGTCATCTTGATTTAACAACTGTCAATCCATGTCGTAGGCGCCTACATTTCCATACTGTAGGCCACGATTTACGAGTACCTTGATATTGCCATGACTTTTGCCTCTAATGTCGTTGCTTGAAACGGAGCCCTACGACCTTTCACCAACAAGGTCCATCCTTTCACCTTTCGTGCCACGTCCTAAGGCGCTACTCATTGTGCTGGCAGTTACACATTCCATAATATGATCAGTTGTCATCGCTTATGTCCTGATTGATTCGTAAGAGTTGACTCCCATAAGTCGTTGACTAGGGTTAAGGATTCGATCGAAGTCAATTTGCTGGTGATTGCTGCTGGTAGACATGGTCGTCCAAATACTGAGGTTGGTAAAGTACTACGCTCATCCTCTTGTCCATCGATGTTGCAATTTGACTGAGTAATACACGGTATGTTTCCAGAGTGTTGCAGAAGGGATCGCATTTCGGGATCTAAGACGTCAATACATTGAGTTCCAGCCAACGAAGGGTAGTGAGAAAGGTATCGACCAATCGTTCGACGCTGTGACATCCAACTCAGGGACGTTCGTACTAGCACTTAACATTCTACACAGTTCGCTAGGCGTTCAGATGGGTGCTCAGGTAATACTCGATAGCATCGAGATTCGAAAGGGTTCAGAGAGGGGTGAAAGATCACGTTCGAGTAGGAGACAATTACTGCTATGACTCCTATAGAATTGTTACGTTTCACATTGATCAAATAACATAGCAGAACCCTTTTTCCACTTATTAAGCCTCACTAGGACTCACATGCATCCCACATTATTTTTGTGTGTGCACCCACAATAATATTGCGATTTGCATGCTCATCTCAGTTCCTCTTAACTCATGTCAAATGGTTCCTCAAACTCGAATGCCAATCAGAGGTTATCAAAACGATAAAACCATAGAAATCCAAGGACTATGACAAACTATCAATGCATCATAATGTAAGCAAGTAGTTCAGGTAATCATGCTATAGTGACGAGTGTGTGTGTTTGTATGTTACGTCATAAACAAATGTGTACTAGTCATGTAATGTATGCAACAAGTGAGAAAGACGAACCTTGCAATCTGGAGCTGAGTGTCATGGTCGTATTCATGTATTCAGAACTGTTCGGTTATAGTCTGGTTTTATAAAAACGTTTTAAAACCAAGTTCACTATAACCAGTGGCTCTGATACCAAACTGTCACACCCCCAAAATACCTCATGCGAAAACCCCCGCGAGGCGTGTGACGTACCAGGATCCAAGCCACCAATCACATTGAACTCATAAATATATTTAAATAAAACTTTCATTCATTAACATAAAGGGTTACAAACGTCACATATCATTCATTGTGTACAGCGGAAGCAAAACTCATTTGTTAAGTGTTTAGTAAACCATGTGTACATAAATCATTTAGCTTGTGTTGAGATTCCATGTATCACGACCCATGACCACTCCAGCATCCCAGACAGCAAGTCCCAATGATATAAACCTGCAATCCTGCAAGCATGCAGACAAGTGTGTCAGACGACGCTGGTGAGTTCAAAGTTTTGTTAACGTGTTTAGATACCAGTTACCAGATTAAAACGTTGCACAGTTTCGATGATATGATTTGATGTTGTTATTAGCTCGATTTCCGCAATGGCTACAAGATGTATTTGCCCAACCCCAATGTTTCTATCAAAACATTGGTCATGCTTTAAGGTAATTAGTTCACGCTCGTCCTCCCCAGTACGGTGTGAGGGTGCCAAACCTAATAGCGCTATCAACTAATAACCTCGTTGCCTCCCCGACAACTATCGGTAGATGTAAGGGGTCTTATATGATAGAAACTGAGTATAACAACAAACATCCCAATAACATGACATTCCTCCCCGAAACGTTACCCGATATCCCTCCCCGGGATGCATGCTTGGAAAAAAAAAGCAGTGAACTCACCTTTGGTTGGCTCGGTATGATATTGTACTTCTAGTCTTAAACACGAGTTAGGTCCATTACGCGTGACCTAATTTACATTTAATGTTGGTAAGTATATGAGTAAGGTTTCACATTACCCTAGAGTCCAAACAATTCGATGCTCATGTGATCAATTTAGCGAGTCAACACACAGTATTACACCACACACAATGAATAAAGTTGAAACCCCACACTATTCTTTACCACATGTGTACTAAAATGGAAACTATATGTGTAATACCTCGCAAAATCATATCCAATGAAAGGAAGACACGTGTCATGTAAGACAAACGTGTCAGGAACCCGGATCAAATAAAAGATGTATGGTAGGATTTAAAAAGGGCGTCATGTAATTAAAATACCTCTGAACGACCCAAGGGCGACATGTTATAAAAACACGTCTGAGCGACCCAAATCATAAATCCCAAGATCCATAAATCGTTATGATAAACATCTGATTTATTAGCCGGTTGTTTTAATTAAATAAAATTACATTTCATATGGAAAATTAGAATTCTAAAATGTTGTTGTAAACATTGAAAGTTAGATTCTTGTTTTAAGAAATTAAATTTAATAAGAATTTATGTCCCTATGTTCCGACACTTCCAAAACTTGACACAAGAAGCCAAATAGTGTAAGGGCATGCAAAGCATGCGAAGGCTGAGCAAGGGACCCTCCAACCGCAGGAAAGGCATGAGAATTCGGAGTTTACACAATTGCATGGTCAATACTTGGAAGTATGCAAAATTTTGGATTCTGGTCATCGGTTACGGACCGCATCCATATAAGCTTACGGTCCGCAAGGATCGGTTACGGACCGCAACCAGTTAATCATACGGTCCGCAAGAAGCCTATCTGGGCACATCAGACCAGGGTTGGTTACGGACCGCATCCATATAGGCTTATGGTTTGCAAGAGGTGGATACGGACCGCAAGGCATTTTGCTTACGGTCCGTAAGCCTGTCGCTGGCAGCAGAAAATGGACAGCTGCCTGTTCAGCCTGTTGCACCGCCTTAGTATTGTGGTTTTCGAAATCAGAGGCATGATAGGTAGTATTTAGCCTCTTAGGGACACCTGGGATGATCTTGTAACAACCATAGACTACTTTGGCATGATCATGAGCCATGGGGTTCACTATATAAGAACTTGAGTTGTGAACACTTCATGCATTCATTTACAACTTTGCATAAGTTCACTTTTGGAGCTCCTCTGGTCAGCAACAAGTATTCTTAGCATTCCTAATCCTAATTAAGACTCTTGTAAGTACTTTTAACCCTTCTAAATTCGTTTTAGCTTAGTTAATTAGCTAAAAGTCAGACCGTCGTGATTAAGGTTTGACTTCGTGATTAATTAAGATTTATCCAGTCAAATCACGAATTAAAAATACCTATAAGTAGGTAATTATGTGGGTAATAAACCCTTAAAAGGGTATTTCCAGATTCCCATTCTAACTATGTTACTTGTCGAGTCAAAGATTACTTTAAAAAGTCAACAGAATGTTTATTTGCAAATTAATGCATAATTAGCAATGTAGGATACATGCAACCTGTTTAATATTTAATATAACTTGGTAATTGATATAAGAACATGTCTAAACATGTTCAACTTGACAATTGTCAGTATAGGCTCGGTTTGGAACCGAAAGTCGCATAGTTTGACTTCTGCTTTGACTTTCAGTTCTGACCCGTTTAGGCCAAGTTTAGGATTGCCTTAGAGCTTCTTTTGGACCTATATACATGTTAGTATAACCCTCTGTGGTTATACAACTTGGTTCATTAGAGATCCTATTCACATGCATGTTTCCGTTAATTGCTTATATGTTGACCATTATGCCCAAATGACCATAAAATATGATTTTAGAAAATGTAAAAGGGTAAACACCTTAGCTACTGATTTATAAACTTGCACCTAAAATTTGAGATCAGTTTGAGGTGTAGATTAAGAGTTATGCTCATTAGCGTAATTAGAAGCTTCTTTAGTAATTAAATGGCGTAAATCGCATATAGCCTATCTAAACCCAAATTTTTGTACAAAACTTTGTACCCACTATTATAAAATAATATTTTGGGATTTTTAAAGATTTTTATTTAATTTTAGGCTGAGCATAACTTAGTGTTCTAAGCTAAATTCGGCTAATGCCGGTTTTGCCCTTTTGGGCTATAAAATGAGTTTTATAAATCCTATTGACCCCAAACTTTTTTATACTGATCTAATATGTTAAATAAAGTATTTTGAGCCTTCTAGAATTTTAAAAATATCAGCTTTCTATACCAAACCCGGAAATGGCTCCAAATCGCCTTTTTAAGCGTTTTTTTTACTCATAGTACGTAATAAAACCTTTTTAAACATATGGGGATGATACCTACTGATTGTATTCACTAAAATTTTATATTTTAACAGTAGGTGAATCTTTTAAACTCAGAATTCCAGTTTTGACCTTTTAGGCCTATGTGAAATTACCAAAATGCCCCTACGGAGCATAGTATGGTTATAAGTAATAAATTTCACATATATTTGATAACCTACTGTTATGACTTAATAAAATAAGTATAATTACTGATTTATTCAGACCTGTAACTCAGAAAATTATTTAAACTCTTTTACACCCTTTAAAATGACCAAAGTGCCCTTATGAGGCATAGTTTTGGTTTAAAACCATTTGGGGCATAATGAAAGGTATCTTACTGATATCACAACATGTTTAAGGCATATTAACTTAGGAAACTTGTATATGACTCTTATGGTTACTCGTTACGCACTTTACGCGTTCGGATCAGCTTATGTAACTAGTTTACCCATTTTAGCCGAAACGGGTCAAACCATATCATTTCTGTCTGAAAATCCAGAATGTGATTAAGTTACCCATATTAAACAAGTATGCAAGCTTGTTGGGTCCAAACCACATTCTAAAACGGTCTTCGCCTTATCGTGCGTTTAAACCGTAATCTTCATTTAAAACTAACCGGTCTAAGCTTAAGACCCGTTAGGATTCTAATAGGTTATTAAAACCTTAATTTCAGATATAGGAGCCCAGTAAAAGCTATCTGTACTTGCTGATTTGATACGGCTGGGATTAAATTTATATTTAGCTCAGGTAAATACGTTTAACTTATTTTCCCTTATATGGGCTTGGGGTACGGTATATAAAATACCGCTTGGTCGGGTAATTGACCTTAACCGGTCGGTGGTTAAGAGCAGTCAAATGACCCGTTTGAAAACGTTGTTTTGTTTGTTTAACGCCTTTGGGGGTTTAATGACCATGTCCCGGATATCCTTGGCATCATTCAAAGAATGGCCACGACCTTAGCACACGGGTGTAGGCGTACACCCGTAGTGCATTAAATCAATAAAGTATAACAGTCGGAACGAGAAGAAATCTCGTGGCGGAACTATACTATGTGGTGTGTCTATTAATCTTTAACCCGGTACGACCCGGAAAACTGAACGCATAACAAACATGTAATTCTTTTACAAGATTATAAGCAAATAATGATCCCAAGTTATAAAAAGTTTTGTGCCACGGGCATTCAAATCAATTTTTAAACCTTTTCAAAATGAGTCAGTTAAATTGTATTTACTAGTGTAAACTGACGTTTTTTTCCAAAAAGGCTAAGTGCAGGTACTACGCGT
This sequence comes from Helianthus annuus, assembly GCF_002127325.2. Classification (NCBI taxonomy): domain Eukaryota; kingdom Viridiplantae; phylum Streptophyta; class Magnoliopsida; order Asterales; family Asteraceae; genus Helianthus; species Helianthus annuus. The sequence goes on along the minus strand of NC_035435.2, from coordinate 130,446,501 downwards.
AATAGGCTGGCCACTCCTTAGCATCAGTAAAAGTCTCGCAAGCTTAGGATGCATGAAGTCTGTTGAATAAAAGTCTCCTCTTTGTTTTGATCCGCCTGTGGATCTATTTCGACTATTTGTGATACTTGATATTACAATTTATTTGGTTGAAATAAATCTTTCTTTTGCTTCCGCTGTGCATTTATATTTTTGTGTTGTTTGACTATGACGATATCAACTACGTCACAGAACCCCCACCGGGCCCACCGGTGACACGTGGAAAATAGGGGTGTGACAGGTTGGTATCAGAGCCAACGCTGAGTGAATTAAACACTAGCCTTTTGTGTTTAATCTTAGTTAAATAAATGCACATTCCTCGAGTTCCGAGTCTAGACAAAGAACATAGGACAAACTCTGTTTTGTTTTGTTTTATTTGGTCTTTATTTTTATTTGTTGTTGTTATCTTAATCATGTTTACAGGTTAAAAATGCCGCCAAGGTTTTTAAGAGGAAGAGCCAAGGGCCCAGTTACAGGCCATGACCATGAAGCCGGGCCTTCGCACCGGCGTACCCCATCTATCACAATGAGCACTAGCCCCCAGGAGCCATGGAGGGTTTACGTTGAACCAGGGAGGCGATCAGTCTCCTTAAGTTTCTCACTGTCCTATTTGCATTCTTTCGGGCCGCAATCCGAAAACGAGCCTGACCACCCTCCGCCTTCCTTCATACTGTTGCAGCGGTCAAACTCGCACCATTCTTTTGGTGACCCTACCCCTGCCTTCCAGAGCCGGTTCAACCCGGCTAATTTCATTCAAGAACCCGTGGGTTTTAACCCACTAGGACCCGAGGATCACTTCTCGGGTGAAAATGACATGGATGAAGATACGGATCCCATGGAGCCTGCCACTGGGACCCCGAACCACCCCATCGAAATCTTCGATGGGTCATCTTTTCATGGATCACCTTACCGTGGTCCTGACAGCTACCAGGCGAGGTTCAACCAGTGGGACTGGTATTTTACCCCATCTGAACACTCGTCCCCATACCAGCAGCAGTAGCAGCAGCAGCGGGATCCTTCCGAGGATCCCCGATTTGTGGCAATCACTCCACCACCACCACCACCAGTGGAGCAACCGCTTCCGGAGCCACCGAGGCAGAGAAGGTCAAACGCACGGATGTCCATGCGAGGAGGAGTCCGCATCAACACTCCTCAACCCTCGAGTAGCACTCACTATCCGCCACTCCAAGAAGAAGAAGACCCGCAGATGGGGGGACCATCAAACCCCGTCACGGAGGCGAACTCTGCACCTGTGGTGCCACCATTGGGTTTTGATAACCCAATCCCTGCTTACGCCGGTTCAGCGGCATATAACCCGTTCGAGCTACCAGGCCACAACAGCTACAACTATGCCAATGTGGATCCATACCAGGAGGCATGGGACTACAATGCTCGTCATCCAGAGGGACCCTATGGTGGTCTTTGGACCACTGGTTACCCAACTTCTGGGTACCAGCGTCCGCCACCTCCTCAACCTCTGTATCAGTCGCCGCAGCCGCAGCTAATTCCGCCGGAGCGTCAACAAGAGGTCCTCAATAGATTGGACCGATGTGAGCGGGAGATTCAAACTGAGCGCAGTAACACTCGAGGCTTCTTCAAGGGGTTGTCAGACCTGATCAAAGGGAAGTCCAAAAGAAAGGGTCATTGAAGACCTTTGTTGTTTATTTTATCTGGTTGTAATCCAGTCCCTGCGTGAACTTTTTGTTTCTATACTCAGCCCCTGCGTGGGCTTGTCTTTTAGTACTCTCCCCCTGAGTGGGCATGTCTTTTAGTTAACCCCTGCGTGGGTTTGTTTGTTTGTTGTTTGTTTTTTTTTTCGCCCCTGCATGGGCATGTTATTTTGTAGAAGTCCCGTTTATGGCAAATGTTGTACTTGTTAAATTTTAGTAATGGAATGATTGAATTTAAATTTTCATATTTGTTATTTTTTTAAGTATAGGCATAACTTAAAACACAAAGTAAAATGAAAATAACATTCCTGTAAAAGATCTACCATTATTATAAAAAGGAAAAATCTAAAAAGGGACAAGACCTAGCCACGTGTCATTTTAAGACAAGGCCAAGATGGTATCTCCATAATTAGATTCAGATCCATAATTAATATCTCAATCTAGGATTGTTCTGCGTTTAATATTAAAATAGAATCTTAGGGGTAAAACATAGCCACATGTCGTTGTAAGACATGGCCAAGATGGTAGAACCTGTCTGAAAGATTCCAAAATTTTGTTAACATCTGTAGGTATATGGGCAAAATTGTGATGCAGTATAAATCACACAGGCCATCTTTAAATTGGGTTAATTTAAAATTCCCTGTATTTATATAACCATCCTTGAGGATGAAGTGCCCAAGGGTAATAATTAACGTCCTCTGGGACTAAGAGACAGTACATGTCTCCAACTCACTGTCTAGAAAAGGGTGATGAACTGTGATTCAGACCCGAATACCTCGATTCTATAGAAATCCTGGTTATAAATTAACACTGTCCTTATGACTAAGTTTTATGTTAATGTTTGAATGTAATATAGGATTATAATAAAAGTCCTGAATAAATAATTGATTAGCAAATTAACCAGAAATGGCTATTTAAAACCATGGTTAATAAAATAAGAAATACTGTGTTAGCTTCTAAAATAAAACCTTGCCTATCATTTTCTATATGTAGCAATTGAAGCTACATGGCGGGGTCGGACGAGGTGAACAGTCGTCCGGTGGAGAACCACGAGAATGCAAAGGTACAGTTAACTAGTGCAGAATTGCAAGCACTTGTTGATAATGCGGTTACCAAGGCCTTAGAGCGGCAATACGATGATTATAGTGGGACTCATAGTAGGACCCTGTCTACACCGCATACCAAGTCTAAAACTCACTCGGAGGCTCACAGCAAGCCACCACCTACCCCACCTAAGTCTAAGAAAGAGGAACCAAAGAAAGATGATGACAGACATTCTTCCAACGAAAACAACATTCCATCCAAAAGGATTGTATTTGATGATAAGCCCCGTGCCAAAGGTTGCACATATAAGTACTTTGTTTCATGTAAACCCCGAGATTTTACTGGGGAGAAAGGGGCGGTGGATTGCATGACTTGGTTGGATGAGATGGACACGGTGGTAGACATAAGTGGTTATGCTGAAAGTGACGTTGTGAAGTTCGTGTCACAGTCTTTCAAAGGTGAAGCCCTGGCCTAGTGGAGGTCATTAATTCAGCCTACTGGGAAGATTCCGCTATATAACATGTCATGGAATCAATTCGTTGTTCTCATCAAGGAGAACTACTGTCCCCAACACGAGGTTGAAAAGATAGAATCTGATTTTCTATCTCTGCTTATGAAAAACCTGGATTGCCAGGCTTACCTCACGAGCTGTAATACTCTGTCAAGATTAGTTCCTTACTTTGTGACACCTGAACCGAAAAGGATAGCCCGTTTCATTGGGGGTTTGGCCCCGGAAATAAAAGCAAGTGTCAAGGCCTATCGGCCCGCTACATTCAGGTCAGCAGCTGACATATCTTTGTCCCTCACGCTGGACGCAGTTAGACAGAGATCATTGAGAAGTGCGGACGCTGAGAAAAAGAAACACGAAGATGACAGTTCGCGGTGCTCAGATAAGAAGCGCAAGGGAAACAACGACCACAAGAAAGGGTCGGGATCCAAGAAGGGTGATCAACAAACGGGTGATAAGCCCAAGTGCAAAGTTTGCAAGAAGCACCACTTTGGGAGGTGCAGGTATGAATCGAGATCCCAATCCCAGCCGAAAGCATGTGGGATTTGCAAGTCTTTAGACCATAAGGCATTAGATTGTAAGAAAATTAAGGATGCCACGTGCTATAACTGTAACGAGAAAGGGCATCTTAGGACCAACTGCCCAAAGCATGCGAAGAAGGCTGAGGAAGGAAAGAAGACCAACGCTAGGGTCTTCCGCATGGATGCAAAGGAAGCGGTTAAGGACGACAATGTCATAACAGGTACTTTTCTTATTAATGATGTCTATGCAAGAGTATTATTTGACTCGGGAGTAGATAAATCGTTTGTAGATGATAAGTTTTGTGAATTGTTGAAAATGCCTGTTAAGACCCTAAGTGTGAAGTATGAAGTGGAATTAGCTGATGGAACCATAGAAACCGCTTCGACTGTATTAGATGGATGTGTCATATCCATTAGGAACCACTCTTTTCCCTTGTCCCTCCTTCCATTTAAGTTAGTTGGGTTCGATATAGTAATAAGCATGGATTGGTTATCGCATAACCAAGCTCAGATAGTTTGCAATAAGAAGCAAGTGGTGATCAAGACTCCGTCAGGTGAGTCGCTTATCATTCAAGGAGACACCCGGTATGGGTTACCTGAGCAGGTGTCCATGCTCAAAGCATCTAAATGCTTAAAGAAGGTTTGTGTCATTTATATGGTACAAGTGACTGTTGATGAGCTGAAACCCAAGATTGAAGATATTCCTGTCATTTCTAACTACCCTGAAGTTTTCATGGAAGAACTACCTGGTTTGCCACCAGATAGACAAGTAGAATTTAGGATCGACATCATCCCCGGAGCTACACCTGTTGCAAGAGCGCCTTATAGGTTGGCACCAACAGAGATGAAGGAACTGAGGACACAATTGGATGATCTGCTAGCCAAAGGTTTCATTAGACCTAGTTCGTCTCCATGGGGAGCACCAATCTTGTTCGTCAAGAAGAAAGATGGTTCGATGCGTTTATGCATTGATTACCGTGAGCTTAATAAGGTCACTATCAAGAACATATATCCTTTGCCCAGGATCGACGATCTGTTTGACCAGCTACAAGGAGCAAGCTACTTTTCCAAGATAGATCTCAGGTCAGGCTATCATCAATTGAAGGTCAAAGATGAAGATGTACATAAGACCGCATTCAGAACTCGTTATGGTCATTACGAGTTCCTAGTGATGCCTTTTGGGCTCACTAATGCACCTGCCGCATTCATGGATCTGATGAATCACGTATGCAAACCTTATTTGGATAAATTTGTCATCGTCTTTATTAACGACATTCTCATCTACTCGAAGAATCAAAATGACCACGAGAAGCATCTCCGTTGCATTCTGAAACTGCTTCAACAAGAAAAGCTCTATGCCAAATTTTCTAAGTGTGAGTTCTGGCTTCGAGAAGTCCAATTTCTTGGACATGTTGTGAGTGAGCGTGGTATCCAAGTAGATCCCGCTAAGGTTGAAGCCGTCATGAACTGGCAAGAGCCGAAGACGCGTACAGAGATTCGCAGTTTCTTAGGATTGGCAGGATACTACAGACGCTTTATTGAAAACTTCTCAAGGATTGCAGCACCCCTGACTCTTCTCACTCGCAAGAGTAGCAAGTTATATTGGGGGCCTAAGCAGCAAGAATCTTTCGATATTCTGAAGCAGAAGTTGAGCAATGCTCCTGTGCTGACATTGCCTGATGGGATTGATGAGTTTGTAGTTTACAGTGATGCATCACACACCGGGATGGGCTGTGTGTTAATGCAAAAAGGCAAGGTCATTGCCTATGCTTCACGTCAATTGAAAGTACACGAAAAGAATTACAACACCCATGACTTGGAGTTGGGTGCCGTTGTATTTGCACTGAAGCTTTGGAGGCACTATCTGTATGGAACTAAGTGTGTGATCTATTCTGATCACAAAAGCCTTCAACACTTGTTCAATCAGAAGGATTTGAACATGAGGCAGCGACGCTGGATGGAAACTCTGAACGATTATGACTGTGAAATAAGATACCATCCAGGAAAGGCTAATGTAGTCGCAGATGCCTTAAGCAGAAAAGAGAGAGTAAAGCCAATAAGAATCAACGCCAAAAGCATTGAAATCAAAAATAACATGAATTAAAGGTTGTTAGCTGCACAGAAGGAAGCTGTGCTAGAAACTAATTATCCTGAGGAAAAGTTAGGAGTAATTGAAGAACAGTTATCCTATGGTAAAGACGGAATTTTAAGGTTAAATGGACGTATATGGGTTCCTGTTTTCGGAGGACTTCGGGATGTTATCCTCAAGGAGGCCCACAGTTCCAAATATTCCGTTCATCCTGGAGCTGATAAGATGTACCAGGATTTGAAGGCAAACTATTGGTGGATAGGCTTGAAGAAGTCTATAGCTGCCTATGTGGCTAAGTGTTTGACGTGCACGCAAGTCAAAGCTGAACATCAGAAGCCGTCAGGTTTGCTACAACAGCCTGAAATTCCCACTTGGAAATGGGAAATGGTGACGATGGATTTCATCACCAAGTTGCCAAAGACAAAGAAAGGAAATGATACTATATGAGTGATAGTAGATAGACTGACTAAGTCAGCACATTTCCTGCCCATTAAGGAAACTTACAGTTCTGACATGTTAGCCCAATTGTACGTTGATAAGATTGTGTGTCTACATGGAGTACCAGTGGCTATTATCTCTGACAGAGATACCAGATACACATCACACTTTTGGAAAAGTTTCCAACAGTCTTTGGGCATGCACTTAAACTTCAGTACGGCTTACCATCCCCAGACGGATGGGCAGAGTGAGCGTACAATCCAAACCTTGGAAGACATGCTACGTGCGTGTGTGATTGATCTAGGTGGTAGTTGGGATAGGCATCTACCATTGGTCGAGTTCTCCTATAATAATAGCTATCATACCAGCATTCAAGCTGCACCTTTTGAGGCACTATATGGTTGGAAATGCAGAACGCCCATCTGTTGGGCAGAAGTAGGAGACACTCAATTATCAGGTCCGGATATAGTTTTTGAGACAACGGACAAGATTCTCCAGATTCACGACCACCTAAAAGCTGTCCGGGACAGACAGAAGAGCTATGCTGATAAGAGGCGAAAACCTCTCAAGTTTGAGGTTGGAGATAAAGTTTTGCTCAAAGTATCGTCCTGGAAAGGGGTGATGCGATTTGGTAAGATAGGTAAGTTAAGCCCAAGGTATATAGGACCATTCGAGATCATCGAATGTGTAGGGTCAGTGGCTTACAAGTTAAAATTACCTGAAGAGCTCAGTGGTATTCACAATGTATTCCACGTCTGCAATCTGAAGAAATGTCTAGCTGATGGATCACTAGTCATACCACATACAGATGTGCTCATAGACGAGAGCTTAAAATTTGCGGAAAAGCCTGTGTCGATTGAAGATCGACAGGTAAAGAGGCTTCGAAGGAAGCTTGTGCCTATTGTAAAGGTCAAATGGGATGCCCGTAGAGGTCTCGAGTATACGTGGGAGTTAGAGTCCACAATGAAAGAAAAATACCCTTAATTGTTTCCGTAAATCTCGAGGTCGAGATTTCTTTTAAGGGGGTGAGGATGTAACACCTCGCAAAATCATATCCAACGAAAGGAAGACACGTGTCATGTAAGACAAACGTGTCAGGAAACCGGATCAAATAAAAGATGTATGGTAGGATTTAAAAAGGGTGTCATGTTATTAAAATACCTCTGAACGACCCAAGGGCGACATGTTATTAAAACACCTCTGAGCGACCCAAATCATAAATCCAAAGATCCATAAATCGTTCTGATAAACATCTGATTTATTAACCGGTTATTTTAATTAAATAAAATTCCATTTCATATGGAAAACTAGAATTCTAAAATGTTGTTGTAAACGTTGAAAGTTGGATTCTTGTTTTAAGAAATTAAATTTAATAAGAATTTATGTCCCTATGTTCCGACAATTCCAAAACTTGACACAAGAAGCCAAATAGTGTAAGGGCATGCAAAGGCTGAGCAAGGGACCCTCCAACTGCAGGAAAGGTATGAGAATTCGGAGTTTACACAATTGCATGGTCAATACTTGGAAGTATGCAAAATTTTGGATTCTGGTCATCGGTTACGGACCGCATCCATATAAGCTTACGGTCCGCAAGGATCGGTTACGGACGGCAACCAGTTAATCATACGGTCCGCAAGAAGCCTATCTGGGCACATCAGACCAGGGTCGGTTACAGACCGCATCCATATAGGCTTACAGTCCGCAAGAGGTGGATACGGACCGCAAGGCATTTTGCTTACGGTCCGTAAGCCTGTCGCTGGCAGCAGAAAATGGACAGCTGCCTGTTCAGCCTGTTGCACCGCCTTAGTTGTCACACCCCAACCGATGGCGGAATCATCGGGGCGTGGCACTGAGTGAAACAGATTGTCCAGAAGTTTCCATAACAACTATTCATATAATCCAGTTAAAGATACGTCCCATACCGTATCCCGAATAAACAAATATATTATTACAGATAACAACCAAACAAGTAGTTCTGTTCCGTCAACTCAGATTCAAATATTATTACAGCAATTGTTTATCTGCTTCTAGACCCCTATTCTGTTGACTTTCTGGCTGTAATGCCAGAGGACAAGATCTACAGACAACTATGCCCCATACGCTTGTTCTCGGCAGACAACTATTTGTTGGGGCTTCTAGAAACTTATTCTAGCCTCGCTTTCCTAGCAAATAAGCATCCTAAATACCTGTCACATATGTTAAAATAAAGTCAATACATATAACGTAAAGGTGAGCATACAAGTTTGATAATAGCATATAGAGTTTGGATAGTTTACGCATAACCAGCACGTACACAGAGGAAAACGAAGCATGTTAATTATCGACATGGACCTATCAATACCAATGACTGCGGGTTGACCGTCCGAGACGGTTCGCAATACATGATTACCACCGTAATCCATGCAAGTAATTGTCCTTAACAACCCCCGCATGAACGGGTGCTGAGTCCAAACTATAGTACTACGTCGTTAAGGCAGGTAGACAGCATTCCACGTGTAAACACAATCAACAAGCATTCATTAAGTCACGTAATACATGCATATTGGTTAGCGTTCAAATAGTTTGAGTAGTGTGATCGTTCGTGTTTTGATATAAGCAACGTATGTAACACCTGTTGGTGCATATTTGTGACAACAGCTTAGATTTGGTCTTTGGATATCTTGTAATTAGTTAAACGATAAACAGTTAGCGGGTTTAGCTTTGTAATAGTTAGTTGTAATGTTTGGGCTAACTAAACCCAAGGAATTGGGTGATGGGGGCGAATTAGGCCTGTCCAATTCGCAGCCCAAGAGTGTAAACCTAGCCCACTTGTAAACCTTGTGTTATATAAACAAGGTTAGACATTAGGGTTTAGGTTAATCAGCGAAAACAATATTTGAGAGAGTAATTTCGTGAGAGCTAGCACTTGGACGAAATTAGGGTTTGTGAGGGATCTTGATTGATTGTAATCAGTTTGATAGATAATCAATAAAGATCCGGTTTGAAAGTGAATTGCTGATTTCTGTTTCTACACGTTTTCTGCTAATTCTGATCAAGAGGATTCCGCACTCTTGATTGGAAAGACGATTCTGTGAAGATCATAAGACTAAAGGGGAACTACAATTGGTATCAGAGCATTAGGCTCTTGATTGCTCGGTTCAGAATTGTGCTTGGCAGAAGGATTTTCGAAATTGGTGAAATCTGAAAATTAGGGTTTTAAAATTTTCGAAAATTTTTGGGTGTTTGATTCTGATTTTCGAATTTTGTTGGCTGTTTTGATATTCTGGTTTGTTTGATTGTAGTTTTGCAGGTTTTAGGGTTTGCAGGACTGTTTTTGGTTGATAGTTTTGAAGAATTTTGGCTGATAGACTTGAAGATTCGAAGACTGTTCTTCGTGTTCTTCGTGCTTATTCAATCAGTTCTTCATAATTTTCGGTTTTAAGTTGCTGATTTGGTGTTTTGATTTTGCAGATTTGTGTTAGCAGAATCCAGAAAATCATCAAAAAATTCGAACAGATTGAGTTTCCATAGTTACTGGGCGAAATTAGCTGTACTGGGCGAATTTGACTGATCTGCGAGTTTAACCAGCAAACTTACCGGCGAAGTTAAATCCAAAGGCGACTTTGGTGACCGTGTAATTTTCCACAGCGAAATTACCACGGTTTTCGGCGAATTTACTGGTCATCGTAATAGCGAAATTGACCAGCGAATTTGGCGAATTTGGAGCGAAGTTGACCAGCGATTTTGACCTGCGAACCTGTGAACTTGATCAGCGAATTTGAACTAGTTGCAAACCAGCGAACTTGACTTGTCAGGAACCTATCCTGCGAACTTAAACCAGCGAATTTAACAAAGAACCTAGCGAAATTAGGAGAGAAGTTAAGGGGTGGAATTTAAGTTGGCAAGCGTCGGAAAATTTTCAGTGTTTTGCAAATAGAATTAGATCCGTAGCTTGTTTTCAGTTGGCAAGCGTCGGAAAAGTTGGCAAGAGTCTGGAAAATCCCGAATTCGGTTTTTAACATTATATATCATTGGACTCGTCTTTTCGAGACGATTCTAACGGTGTAATTTGGTAACCACTGTTTCGGATGACTTTTTGTACGGTTTTCTCAGTCTGTTAACGTTAAAATGTCAAACATGTCTACTTTGAACGAGTTGTTGAAGATGGAGCATGAGGTTGGTACTACCAACAAACCACCTAAGATGATGAAGGTGGAAAACTATCTGACATGGAAGGATCGTTTTCAGTCCTTCATTGAATATCAGGATACGCGCATGTGGATATGCATCGAAGATGGGTACGTGAATCCTACACACGACTTTGAGGGCAGACCACGTAGAACAGAATATGTAAACATGCAAGATAATGATAAAAAGATGTATGAGGCTGAAAAGAGAGCCTTGGCTGCAATCAAAATGTCGTTACCTGATAGAATCAAACATACCTTCAAAAAGTACACTAACTCAAAGGATATGTGGGATGCTTTGGAGAAAAGATATGCTGGAAATGCTGATGTCAAGAAGAACAAGATTGATCTACTGAAGAAGCAGTTTGCTGTTTTCAAGTACATGAAGCATGAGTCACTTGAAGACGTCATCACTCGTTACTACCATCTGATGTCAGAAATGGACAACTATGAGATCGATTACTATTCTGACGTAGAGAAGAATGACAAGCTGCTAGATGCTTTGCCTACTAAATGGGATATCTACACTCTAATGATTAAGGGTGAAGCTGATTATGAAACAAAAGAGCTTGAAGAGGTGGTAGGAAAGTTGAGAGGTTATGAGCTCAGCATGAAGAAGAAAGATACTGGATATGATCAGGTTCAAGATCCGGCGGTTTACAGTGGGCTTACATCTTCTTCATCTCACAACGCTTCTAGCGACTCTGCTACTACGTTTTTATCATGTGAAAATGAGCAGGTTATGGTGTATCAGGATGGTGATGTGTGCTTTGTTGCTGCTTCAGGAGGATCATCAGGAGTAAAGAAATCGTCAGCTTCTAAGCAGAGTAGTAGTGCTAAGTCAATGCCAATGAGTGTGAAGTCGGCTGAAGAGCATCTGGCTCTACTTGCTTCGTTTGTGGCTTCTTATGAAAACTACATTCAGGGGAAGATATCTGATCCTGCTACTTTAGATGAAGACTACGATCAGATTGACCCTGATGATCTTGAAGAGATGGATGTGCAATGGCAAATGGCAATGATTTCTAGGCGTGCGAAGAGGTTCATGAACAGGACAGGAAGAAAATTTGTAGGAAGAAGTGTTGGTTTCGACAAGACCAAAGTGAGGTGCTTTAATTGTCAAAGTTATGGGCACTTTGCTAGGGAATGTCAGAAACAAAAGCAAGATAATTCGAGCCAGAATTCGAACAACAGGAATGCGTCAAACAACTCCAGCTCGAAGGCATTGATCTCTACTGCAAGAGAGGGTTCATATTATTGGAGCATTCATTTAGAAAATGATGGGAATGTCACTCAAGCATTCATGGCAGAGATTACTCCAATCGATGATGGTGAAGCTAAAGTAGATGATGCTGAAGTGAAAGTGGATGCTGAGGTGAAGGTAGAAAATAAAGCTGAAGAAAAGAAGGTTGATCAGACAACAGGTGCTGAAGAAGAAAAACAAAAGTCTGAACATGAAAGAGTAGTTGAGGAAAAGGATGCTAAGTATAAACAATTGGAAGCTCAGCTTGCAGCTCCAATGGCCAACCTTAACAAACAAACAGGAGAGGTAAAATCTAATTCTGTATGTTTAAAATGTCGTGAATTACAGGGTGAGGTTGACAGGTTGTCTGCACAAAACAAAAGTTTGGTAAGCGAGATGTCTAACATTAAAGAATCAAACTTTTTTGCTAAAAGAAATAAAACGTCATACTTGAAGAAAATAAAAGGTTATGAAAGTGAAATTGAAGCCGTAACCTGCAAATTAAATGAAAAACTTCAAGTCATAGACTTAGCTCATGACATGATGGCTGAGAAAACAAAAGAGATTTCTGATAAAAACAAAGAGTTGTCAGATGCTCAACTCAGAATTGTTGAACTTGAAAAGAAATTGGGTCAATTCAGAGATTCTACTTTTGTTATGAAACATATGATGGGTGGGTTAAAGAAGAGTAATGACAAGACTAGTGTGGGATTCCAAGGCTTTAATGAAGTCCCACCTCCTCTTAGTCATGATTATTCATTCCTACCTGATGAAGATGAGCTAACAAAGTTTATGTCAACAGCACCAAGTAGTTCCACAGCAAGTCAAGGAGATGAGTCAGAGAGAGGTGATGCAAAGAAGGATAATAACAGCAAACCAGTTTTGAAAAAGAAAACTTCACAACCTAAGAATAAAAATTCGACTTTTGCTAAAAAGATAAATTTTGTTCAAGGAAGTGACATGAAAAACGAGACAGCTGTTATTGAAAATGAGTCGAACGTAGAGTTTGCTAAAAATAAAAACAAAGAAAATTCTGAAATTAAGCAAACTGAACCAGATCCTTCTAAGGCATCATCATCAAAGCCTGAATCTAGTTCAAAGGCTTCAGATAAGAAGTCTTCGAAAAAGATGTCGTGCTTCAAATGTCACACCAAAGGACATGTAGCTAGCTGCTGTCCTAACAAAAAGAATGAAGCACAAGTGAATGAGAGGAAGAGAGAGAAGTCACCAGAGAAGAGTGGTGATAAGCAGGAGAGAGAGTCAAACTCTCCAAAGAAATCTGCTCCTAAGCAACAAGAGACAGTTGCTGTTGGTGTGGATAAGGCTGAAAAAGGAACTCCACAAGTTCCTCGTTTTCAAAGAAATCAACCTAGATTTCAGCCTAGATCTCCACCAGGCAGATTTGAGAGACCTAGAAGCAGTTCACCAAGAATGAACAACCAAAATATAAATAATTTCAGAAGTCAAGGTCAATATCAAAATCGATACCAAAATAATGGTGGTCGAAATTTTTATAACAATGGCTTTAGAAATTATATTAATAATGCTTCTTGGAATCAAAATCAAAATTTTCAAAGGTCAAATAGTCCAAACACACATAGGAACCCTCAGGACCAAAGACCTAGTGGAAATCAAAATCAAATTCCAACAGGTCTACGATCCAAGACTCCAGTTAGGAGTTATGGATATTGGATGGATGTTCCAGTGGTTGGTGAATTTGGACGACCCAAGACCATTAAGGCTTGGGTCCCCCAAATCTAACTAATTTTTTGGTTGGTGTGTGCATGAGCTGCTAAGGAGGATTATCAACTTGTGGTATGTTGATAGTGGCTGCTCCAGGCATATGACGGGGGATGCGAGATTGTTGACTGAATTTGAAGATTATGATGGATGACATGTGAATTTTGCGGGCGCAAAAGGTGGTAGAATTACAGGACGAGGAAAGGTGACCAATGGGAAGGTCACACTGGACAAAGTGAACTATGTGGAGCAGCTTAAACACAATCTGATGAGCGTGTCACAAGTCTGCGACAAGGGTCACTCGGTCCATTTTACCAAGAATGAAGCATTAGTGTTGAAACCAGGTTTGGAGATACCGGACGATTGGATAGTGATGCGAGCGCCAAGGAGAAATGACACTTATGTCATGGACATGGGTGCTAAGGATCCAACTGCAGTGGTGGCGTGTTTACTATCAAAAGCATCTGAAGCTGAATCGATGTTGTGGCACAGACGCATGGCCCATATTCACTATCGAAAAATGAATTACCTTGTTAAAAATGAGCTAGTGAAAGGGGTTCCACTGCGGAGGTTTCAAGTGGAAGACAAATGTCTTCCATGTCAAAAGGGAAAACAACACAAGAAACCTCACAAATCAAAAACAGTAAATTCCATAGATGCCCCTTACGAATTACTTCACATGGATTTATTCGGTCCAGTGAATGTGAGGAGCATAGGTGGAAAGTACTATTGTTTAGTTGTCACTGATGATTACTCACGTTATTCATGGGTTTTCTTTTTAGGTACAAAAGATGAGACAGCAGAGATGTTGATAGATCTTTTTACAAAATTGGAAAACGTCCATGATGCAAAGATCAAGAGGATAAGGAGTGATAATGGCACGGAGTTCAAGAATCGTATTCTGGATCTCTACTGTCTTCGCAAGGGAATTGAACATCAATATTCTGCTCCTTATACGCCTCAACAGAATGGAGTTGCTGAGAGGAAAAACAGGACGTTGATTGAAGCCGCTAGGACAATGCTTTCAGATTCTAAGCTACCAGTTCTTTTCTGGGGAGAAGCTGTGAATACAACTTGCTATGTCCTAAACAAAGTTTTGACTGTTAAACGTTTTAACAAAACTTGTCATGAATTAATGTTTAACAAGAAACCAAACGTAGAAGGCTTTGAACCATTTGGATTACCCTGCACCATTGTGCGAAATAAAGATAAACAAAAATTCGGTGAGGTGGCTGACGAGGGCTACTTTCTAGGTTACGTACCTGGCGCACCGAATAAAAGGGTTTTTAATCTAAAAACTGGTAAAATTGAGGTTGTGTTTAATGTTGAAATTACTTCTTACAAACCTCAACAGTCAACGAGTGGACCAGCTATATTATATGATTATGAAAGTGTTTTTAAATCATTTAATATTCCTGAGTTTTCCAATGCAGATGAGTCTCAGCTTATTCAAACAGTGATAAATGAAGATGATGAAGGCGAGTTCATGCCTAGATCAAATGTTGATATGACAGATGCTCCGGAAACTTCCCAAGATGCTGCTGATACTGATTCAAGTGATGGAGAACCCGAACCCAATCAGGGGGAGGATTTCATTAATCCGTTTGCAAATCAGAATATTCAGGGGGAGGTTGGATCAAACCTGGGTGACAATCTAGTAGTCGATGTTGTTGCAACTACACGAGCAAATAGGGATCATCCAGTTGATATGATACTTGGAGATCCTACTGCAGGTGTTCAGACGAGAAGAAGCATAGCAGCGAATACAGGGTTATTTGTGTCGATTGAGAAGACTGGGATTGTGAACGAGTGCTTGTACAGTTGCTTTATTTCCCAAGAGGAGCCGAAGAACATTCATATGGCTCTTAAAGATAATTCATGGGTTGAAGCAATGCAAGAGGAATTGGCACAGTTTGCAAAGTTGAAGGTTTGGGAGTTGGTTGATCTTCCTAAAGGTGAAAGAGAGATTGGCACTAAATGGGTATTTAGGTGCAAGAAAGATGAAAGAGGTATAGTCACGCGAAACAAGGCTCGATTGGTGGTCAAAGGTTTCAATCAGCAAGAAGGGATAGATTACAATGAAGTGTTTGCACCAGTGGCAAGGTTGGAGGCAATTCGTTTGTTTCTGGCTTTCGCAACTTTCAAGGGCTTCAAAGTTTACCAACTAGACGTGAAGAGTGCGTTTCTTTACGGGAAAGTCCAAGAAGTGGTGTATGTCTCACAACCAGATGGGTTCGTTGATCCAGATTATCCAGATCGAGTGTACAAACTTGATAAGGCTTTGTATGGGTTACATCAAGCTCCCAGGGCGTGGTACGAGACACTGTCTACACATCTGATAAAGAATGGTTTTGAAAGAGGTCAGATTGACAGTACACTGTTCATCAAGAGGAAGAAGGAAGATTTTCTGCTGGTACAGGTGTACGTGGATGACATCATCTTTGGGTCATCTGATGAAAGCATGTGTAAAGAGTTCGAGCAGGTGATGAAGAGCAAGTTCGAAGTGAGTGCTATGGGTGAGCTGTCTTACTTTCTGGGATTACAAGTTGAACAGAAGGCGGATGGGATGTTTATTCATCAAACAAAGTATGTGTATGACATTTTGAGTCGGTTCAAAATGAATGATTGCACTACTTCCAACACACCCATATGTGAAAATCACAATCTTGGCCCAGATCATGAAAGTACTGAAGACGTTGATCCTACTCAATACAGGGCAATGATTGGTTCTCTGATGTACTTGACTGCTTCAAGACCTGACATCATGTTTGCCGTATGCTTGTGTGCCAGATATCAGGCGAATCCTAAAGAGTCACACATGAAAGCAGTGAAGCGGATTCTTCGTTACTTGAAGGGGAAACCTAAACTTGGGTTATGGTATCCAGCTGATAGTGATTTGACGTTTGTTGCTTACACTGACTCAGACTTTGGAGGATGCAAGTCGAACAGAAAGTCTACAACAGGTGGTTGTCAGTTCTTAGGAGGCAGGATTGTGTCTTGGCAATGCAAGAAGCAATCTTGTGTGTCTACATCTACGTGTGAAGCTGAATATATTGCTGCTGGAAGCTGCTGCTCTCAGGTTCTCTGGATACAACAGCAAATGAGCGATTACGGTTTGGATTTCACTCGTACTCCTATTATGATAGACAATAATGCCACTATTTCAATAACTAATAATCCCGTGAATCACAGTCGCACAAAACATATTGACATACGTCATCATTTTATACGGGATTGTGCTGAAAAGAGACTAATTGAATTACATCGAGTCGACACAGAGGATAACCTGGAAGATCTTTATACTAAAGCATTTGACAGGGCTCGCTTTGAACATTTAGTCGAACTCAACGGGATGAGGAATCCTGAATAACTGGTTTTTCATAAGAATTTTTGTAAATAGTTTACTGCTTTTCATAAAAATCAAAAACATAAAAAAAAATTGAAAAATCAAAAACATAAAAAAAAATAGAAAATCAAAAATGAGTTTTCACTGTGTGAAAAAGAAGAAATGATAGTACATCAGCAAGTTAGACTGTCACACTGAAACTGAATCATAAATTGCTTAAGTGTGATAGCAGCTTCATCATATGATGTACCAGTAGGCAAAAGCATGAAATAATCAACTTACCAATGTGATATAAACTTGAATGAACTGAATATGAGTGGGGAACACATCAGTGGTGTATGGTTTAATGACCTTAATTCTTGCGTTGATAGATTGCCAAAATCTGCAGTTTTGGGTCTTTATACTGTTGTTTCAACTAGGGATATCTTGGCTGTCTGTCTGTTAGAACTAAAATTGTACATGACCTCAGGAAAGAAAGTCACTTGGAATTAGCTCATTTCTATTTGAATGTTTGTATATTTCCCGATACACACAATTTTGATCTGATTCTGAAATCTTCTCTGAAAAAAGTCGTGTACCTCCTCTGCTGCATCCAGATATATGCTGACCAGGAGGTGCTAGGCAACGACAGCTTCTGCTGCATCCAGATACATGCTGACCTAGTTGTTCGTTGTCGCGCTATAGATCTAATACACCCGAAAGAAGCCCTCAAGTGCCCAAAAGAAACCCAAGAAACCTATATCAAACTGAGAAAATCTCATTTGATCTGTATATTATACCATCTCTACTAAAGATCTATTCTGTTCTCTTCTCAACCTATTCCCAGTTAAGATTTCAGAAATCTGGATTGGACTTGTGAAAATATGTGGTAGGGAAGATACTTGCATGATAGAGTGTGCTGTTTATATTTCCAGGATTTGATTAATATTTATTTGGGTGTTCATGGTTACGAAATCAAAACATGATAAAACAGTTTAAATTCAGACCTAGACATAGTCAGGATATCTTAAAGGATGACATCAGTATACTCACCTACTACGATGAATCTTTGTGCATACCTTGATCACGGGGGTATATCCTGATGTGGGACACGCTGGTATTTCAGAAAATAAAATTACCTTAACGTATCATACGGTAATGGTACTTGAAATGTTCATGCATTTTGTTTAAGTGGATAAATATACTGGTAATCGTCTTGAACTGCTGTTCATGAAAAATTAAATAAAGAATTATCTAATTGTGTGAAACAGTCTGATTGTGCTGATATGATCTTCTTACCAGTGATTCTCACAAAAATAGAGTGTTTATTGCTTTTGTATGTACTTGCTTTCAGAAAAATATAAAAATCCAAAAATAGTGTCATTTTCTGTTTAAAATTCTTAACGTACGGAAAACTGTTATTCTTGGAGGAATTGTTACTGATAGGGGGAGACGGTGTTATAAAGTGAGTTCAAAGATTTTCAATTAGGCAGGTTCTTGTGTGTTGGACAAAAGTTTTGCGTGTTGGTGATAAGTTGAAAATGCTTAATCTGTAATACAGTTTAACTATCTCTTGAAAAATAATAATTTATTTAACTTATGTTGAAAAATTCTTATGGTTTCTCGAGATGTTTGTTTTATAGTACACAGATTGAAGCGGTATGTTGCTGAGAAGTTGCTGAGAAGTTGCTGTGAAGTGTGAAGATGAGAGTTTGATTGGATGCATGGTAGAACCTCCTTTCTATATTGCAGACAAGATTGAAGAGTTTGAAGATTGCTGTGCAAATGCTGCACTGGAGTTTACTCAAACGCTAACGTGTTGAAGATTTGGTGATTGGATGCATCAGCTTAGGGGGAGTCTGTTGCTGACAGAAGCTGTTGAAGCTGAAGCTATCCAAAGACCAAAGACAGTGCAAGACTGCATGAAGATTGCAAGAAGACCGAAGACAAAGTTTTGACTCAAGACAAAGTTTTTATGAAGCTATTGTCAAGGGGGAGTTTGTTGGTGCATATTTGTGACAACAGCTTAGATTTGGTCTTTGGATATCTTGTAATTAGTTAAACGATAAACAGTTAGCGGGTTTAGCTTTGTAATAGTTAGTTGTAATGTTTGGGCTAACTAAACCCAAGGAATTGGGTGATGGGGGCGAATTGGGCCTGTCCAATTCGCAGCCCAAGAGTGTAAACCTAGCCCACTTGTAAACCTTGTGTTATATAAACAAGGTTAGACATTAGGGTTTAGGTTAATCAGCGAAAACAATATTTGAGAGAGTAATTTCGTGAGAGCTAGCACTTGGACGAAATTAGGGTTTGTGAGGGATCTTGATTGATTGTAATCAGTTTGATAGATAATCAATAAAGATCCGGTTTGAAAGTGAATTGCTGATTTCTGTTTCTACACGTTTTCTGCTAATTCTGATCAAGAGGATTCCGCACTCTTGATTGGAAAGACGATTCTGTGAAGATCCATAAGACTAAAGGGGACCTACAACACCCAAAAGTGCTAAAAGCAAAAAGGGATCGAGTATACTCACAGTGATTGATTATGGATTGAAGGGAGCACTGAGAGTAGGGTTAGCCTGAATAGTTCGATAGCACAACAATGAGTAACGTGGAAAAACAGTCAAGTATGGATGGATCGAATAGGCTGGTCGATCGAACGGCAGGTTCGATCGAACGGGCTGTTCGATCGGCTGGCATGCCCGTTGAACAGTCCTGTTCGTTCGGCCGGTAGGCTCGATCGGCTGGACCATTCGAGTGGATTGTTTCTTCCTCTGGTGTGTTTGTGTTTGAGGATTTGAACTTTTGAAGTTTCCGTTGTAGTATATGAGAACACTAAAGTGTCCTTACCTTTCGGGTCGATCGATCGTATGGTCCGTTCGATCGGCCGGCTTAACCGATCGGCTGGGAACTTTAGAAGTGATTCTCAACAGGATGTCCGCTCGATCGAACAGACTGTTCGATCGGCTGGCATTCCGTACTACGAACGAGTTGTAAAATCAATCGAGTGTTGAAGCATAGTATCTCATGATCCGAAGAGTAATGTTTACCAATCGAGTAGCATACTTGATCGAACATCATCTCGTCAATAGCATACTTCATAAAGGTTTGAAAAATGTGAGTCCCTGTGCTAGCCGATCGGCTGGCCCGGTCGATCGGCTGGTATGTCCGATCGGCTGGGCTGTTTGAACAGCCTAGCCGTTCGGCCAGCTTTTCTGACCTGGTCGGCCTTTCGTCTAACACTTGGCTGTTTGATTATTTGTCATGCTTTTAAGGTATCTTGACGGCGAGTTAAACTGTAGAACGTGGGTTCTTACTTGTTGCACTGGTTCGGACAGGAATCACCCAAATCCGGCCGGTGAACTGCTCGGAACGGTAAGTTGACGTTTAACCCGAAATCGGTGAACCTT
The DNA here is from genome assembly GCF_002127325.2 of Helianthus annuus. Lineage (NCBI taxonomy): Eukaryota > Viridiplantae > Streptophyta > Magnoliopsida > Asterales > Asteraceae > Helianthus > Helianthus annuus. Next base: position 130,426,311 of record NC_035435.2, on the reverse strand, counting down.
GTATATAGAATCCGGATTTTGAACCTCTTAACTGTTAGAATGATTAGTTAGCCGGTTCAAGCTCCGTTTCTACCAATTTTAAGGTTTCGAGTGTAAAAGTTTAAAGAAAGTTGAAAATCATTCATAAAACGTTAAGATTCTTACAAATCTTAGTTTGTTTATGTGGAAATCGGTCAGATCTAACCTATTCATGGTTGGATGAGGCCAAAGTTTGGTGTTCTTCAAGAACACCATGATGACATCACCCAAGAACACTTAGATCTTGGTGATTTCATGGTTAGAAATCAAGTTTTGAAAGATAGAAAGGTGTAGAATCATGCAATGATCAAAAACGTACAAGAATTAGAGTGAAAACTTACCGGAGTTGAGAGAAATCTGAGAAAAGGTGAAGAAGAAGGCTGGTTCGGTCAGAGCTTTCCAAAAATAGAAAGTGTGACAATGACAGCCCTATTTATAGGCTCCAAAAGAGGAAAGTAGCAGCCGATCGGCCAGGAGCTCCGATCGAATGGGCTGCTCGATCGGCTAGTGAGATGCTAGCCGATCGGCTGGCCTGTTCGATCAGGATGCCTCCTGTTCGATCCCCGAACCACTTTGAGTATTTCGCGACGATTTTCGATGTTTCGGTTTCGATGGGAGACAATATGAATACGATAGAGTTCCTAGTCAAATTACTTTTAGTCCCAATCACTATATCTACATACAAGCATCTACATTTCACGTTTCGTTATCAGTTTCGATTAAGTTCGATTGCTTTTCGAGTTTCGATTCGATTTTCGATTGATTCGCTTGAGTACCACTCCCAACATATAAGTAAACACACACAAGTAACACATAAGGTACACACATACGTATAACAATACCAGAGTTCGCATAATTCGAGTCTCAAGTTTGATTGATGAATCGATTAACTTGATTATTGATTGATTAACTTTATCGCATTGTTACTTCCTACTATTCACAGTCGTAAATCGGTCGCATTGATTAAACATTCGATCATTTCATTTAGACAACACTTACTACACATAATACAAAAAGTAAAAAGAAACATTAACAGTCAAAGAAGTCAAAGTTGACTTGGACTTTGACTTTGACATTCGAAAACACGGGGTGTTACAGCCTCCCCTTGTTTAGGGAATTTCGTCCCGAAATTAGGCTCGAAGTTGCACATCACCGTGAGTCGTTTGACCAATTTGACGCTTCAGATCTATTTAAACAACTGCGGGTACTTGGCCTTCATGTCGCTTTCGAGTTCCCAAATGAACTCCGCGCCTCGTTTCCCTTCCCATCGGACCTTCACGATAGGGATGCGTGAGCGCCTGAGTTGCTTGGTTTGGCGATCCATGATTTCGACAGGCTTTTCCACGAAGTGTAAGGTTTCGTTGACCTGAAGATCGTCGAGTGGTACGATTAGATCATGATCAGCAAGGCATTTTCGGAGGTTAGAGACGTGGAAAGTCGGGTGGACGTTACTGAGTTCCTCCGGTAGTTCGAGTCTGTAGGCGACTTTTCCGATCCTTTCCAGAATCTTAAAAGGTCCAACATATCGAGGCGCCAGTTTCCCTTTCTTGCCGAATCTGACTACACCCTTCCAAGGGGACACCTTTAGGAGTACGTAGTCGCCAATGTCAAATTCAAGGGGCTTGCGTCTTCTATCGGCGTAACTTTTCTGCCTGTTCCGAGCTTTCACCAAGTTGTCTCGGATCTGGTGGATTTTGTCAGTCGTTTCTTGTAGAATCTCGGGACCGGTTAGTTGCGAGTGACCGATCTCGTGCCACACAATAGGCGATCGACATCTTCGACCATACAAAGCCTCGAAAGGTGCCAATTTGAATGCTGGCATGATAGCTGTTATTGTACGAGAATTCCACTAATGGCAGGTGTTTGTTCCAACTACCACCAAAATCTATGACACACGCTCGGAGCATGTCTTCAAGAGTACGGATCGTTCTTTCAGTCTGTCCGTCGGTTTGAGGATGGAATGTAGTACTCAGATTAAGTGACGTACCAAGGGCCGCTTGAAACGTTTCCCACAATCGCGAAGTGAACCAAGCGTCACGGTCTGAAATGATGTCACGAGGCGTACCATGATTACAAATGATCTCGTCGGTGTAGATGTGGGCTAGTCGCTCCACCTTGTAGTCTTCTCGTATCGACAAAAAGTGGGCTGATTTCGTTAGACGATCGACTATAACCCAAATACGGTCGTGACCTGATGGCGTGGGCGGGAGTTTCGTTCTGAAGTCCATAGCTATACTCTCCCACTTCCATATAGGTATCGGCGGTTGTTCGAGTAAGCCAGAAGGTCTTTGATGTTCAGCCTTGACTCTTGCGCATGTTAGACAACTTCCAACGTAGAGGGCGATATCTCGTTTCATGCCCGGCCACCAGTACTTATAGCGTAGGTCCTGGTACATCTTATCTGCACCAGGATGAATAGAATACCGGGATTTGTGGGCTTCATTCATGATAATCTTTCACAATTCGGTCCGCCTAGGGATCCAAATTCGGTCCAGATAATAGAATATCCCGTCGGATTTGCTTACTAACTGAGCTCCATCGTGATAGATCCTCTCTTTCTTCAATGTACGCTCGTTAAAGCAAGCATGTTGAGCTTCGCGGATATGGGTTTTGAGATTGTGCTGGGCTTGGATGTTTCGGGTACTGAGCACGTAACTCTTTTTGCTGAGCGCGTCGGCAACCACATTCGCCTTGCCTGGGTGATAACGAATCTCACAGTCGTAATCGTTGAGAAGTTCTACCCATCGGCGTTGACGCATATTAAGCTCTCTCTGATTAAAGATGTGTTGTAAACTCCTGTGCTCAGTGTAAATTGTACACCTAGTGCCATACAGGTAGTGTCGCCAAATCTTCAATGCAAAGACAACCGCGCCTAGCTCGAGGTCATGGGTTGTATAGTTCTTCTCGTGGATCTTGAGCTGACGAGATGCGTAGGCTATAACCTTGTCTCGCTGCATGAGGACACAACTGAGACCAAGGTTAGAAGCATCACAGTAGACAATGAAGTTGTCGCTTCCGTCGGGCAGCGTAAGAATCGGAGCGTTGCACAGCATATGCTTGAGGGTTTGAAAGGCAGTCTCTTGTGCGTTTCCCCACACAAAAGGCTTGTCCTTATGAGTAAGAGCGGTAAGTGGCACAGCGATCTTGGAGAATCCTTCAATGAATCGTCGATAATAGCCCGCTAGTCCGAGAAAAGAACGAACTTCTGACGGGTTCTTAGGCGTAATCCAGCTTTTGACGGCTTCAACCTTCGCGGGGTCGACATGGATACCCTGACTATTCATGATGTGACCCAGGAACTGAACCTCCTCCAACCAGAATTCGCACTTGGAGAATTTGGCGTAGAGTCGGTTCCCCTGGAGTAACTCGAGAACCAAACGTAGATGTTGTGCGTGTTCGGCTTTCGTTTTGGAATAGATCAAGACATCGTCGATGAACACGATGACGAAACGGTCAAGATAAGGCTTACACACGCGATTCATCAGGTCCATAAAAACCGCGGGTGCGTTGGTTAGACCAAAGGGCATAACAACAAATTCGTAATGGCCATAACGGGTTCGAAAAGCAGTTTTAGGAATGTCTTCCTCTTGAATCCGTAGCTGATGATATCCTGAACGTAGATCGATCTTGGAGAAACATGATGCACCTTGTAGCTGATCAAACAAATCGTCGATTCGGGGCAAGGGGTATCGATTCTTGATGGTTAGCTTATTCAATCCCGATAGTCGATGCACATCCGGAACGATCCATCCTTCTTTTTGACGAAAAGGACTGGCACGCCCCAAGGAGAGGTGCTTGGGCGAATAAAGCCTTTTTCGAGTAATTCCCGGAGTTGATTCGAGAGTTCCCTCATTTCGGATGGTGCGAGTCGGTAAGGGGCTTTGGCAACGGGGTTAGCTCCAGGAATGAGGTCGATGCGGAAGTCGATATCACGACTTGGTGGTAGTCCGGGAAGATCGTCAGGGAACACCTGAGGAAATTCACGAACCACTGGAACGTCTTTGACTTCAACTTTCTTTTTCTTTTCCTTCTATGCTACTACAATGTTGGCCAAGAAAGCTCGATATTCCTTGCGGAGATACTTGTTAGCTTGGATGCATGACATAAGCTTGAGACCTTTCGACGCTGTTTCACCCTACACACACAATAGATCACCATTCGCGAGCGAGAATCGAATCATCTTTTCAAAGCACACAACTTTAGCATGGTTTTCGCGAAGAAAGTCCATGCCTATTATGACATCAAAGCTTCCGAGTTGCATTGGAATAAGGTCGATTGGAAAGATGTGATTGTTGAGTTCGAGAGTACAATCATGGAGTACAGAGTTAACGGCAATAGTTCTTCCCGTAGCGACTTCGACTTCGAATGACGAGGACAGATAAGAGCGCTTACGACTAAGGAGCTTCTCGAAGTCAAACGACACAAAGCAGTTATCGGCTCCAGTATCAAACAAACATGATGCATAAATACCATTCATAAGGAACGTACCATTAACCACGTTGTTATTCGCCTGAGCCTGACGGGCATTGATGTTGAAGGTTCGGGCATGGGCTGCTTGCTGCTGTTGCTGAGGCTGCTGTTGTTGCTGTTGCTGTTGTTGCTGCTAGGGCTCTTGCTTAACCGCCCTATTCGGGCACCTGTTTGCAAAGTGGTTAGGGTTACCACATGCAAAGCAGACTCGAGCATTGGCTGCTGGTGCTTGAGCTGCTTGTTGGCCTTGAGGGGCAGGGAGTAGAGCTTGGTTGACAGTGGCTTGAACTGGGGCTTGACGGGGACCATAGCGACAGTTCGCAGTGAAATGACCGTAAAGGTTGCAGTGAGCGCAAAAACGACAGGCTAGACCCTCCGGGTGATGATACGAACACGTTGGGCAGAGTGGGTGAGGGCCTGTGTATGCACGCTTCGCTGGCGGTGCATTGATCACTGGAGCTGAGCGGTGTTGTTGCTGCTGTTGAGCTGGTACAGCTTGTAGAGGAGCAGCAGCGGTTGTCACAGCACAGTTCTTGTTGCTGGAGCTGTTGTTGTTGTGCTTCTTCTTCCTTCTCGATGACTTGGAGGATTGAGCAGATGAGTTGGTGGGTGCTGTGGTGGCTTGGTGCAGAGACTTGGTTTGCATATCCCAAAAACCAGACTTTACTCGCTTGTCATTGATCTCAGCGGCGAGTAGGTAGGTTTCTTCGATCGTTGCTGGCTTGGCAGCGTGAACAAAGTCGGCTACACAGCCGGGCAGGGCTCGAATGTACTTCTTGATAGCTTGATCTGAGGTCTTGACTTGGTCGGGACATATGATACTAAGCTGCTTGAAGCGAGCAGTGAGAGCAGCGTTGTCTCCGTCCTTCTGCTTGATGGTCCAAAACTCGTACTCCAGCTTTTGGCGCTCATGGGGAGGGCAGAATTCGTCGATCATAATTGCCTTCAACTCCTCCCATGTTAGCTCGTAAGCTGCATCATTTCCGCGCTTGTTTCGTTCGGCCGTCCACCAGTCTAGAGCACGGGACTGGAAAACGTCTGTGGCATTGAGAGTGCGGAGATGTTTAGGACATCCGCTCTGGCGCAGAGTGATTTCGACTGAGTCGAACCAGTGAAACATGGCTGTAGGACCATCTTCGCCAGTGAACTCTTTTGGTCCGCATGCTTTGAACTGCTTGAAGCTGAAAGCAGCCTTGCTTGAATCCTTAGGGTTTTCAGCTCGGGATTCTTCAGACGTTTTGCTGGCATTTTCATACACCTCACTCACGGCTTTCGCCACTTGCTTGGAGATGATAGCAGCGAGGCGTCGGTCTCTCTTTTCTTGACGGGTCAGACGGTGTCGGGATCCAGACGACGACATGGTCTGCATTAGACATCGTCACGAGACTCAACACAACGAATTCGAATCTCACCTCACACGTCTACTACTATCTAAAGCTTAGAATCACGTCGAATTACGTAACATATAAGCACAGAATCACGGATACACATAATCATGTAGCACAGAAGCACATAGGGAACATAGGTCACAAAAGCACAGAGTCACGTAAACACAGAAGCACATAAGCGCCTAGGTATCTAATCACAGATGCAGTCAGAATACAGAAACCTATCATTCAAAGCTCGCGTGTCGTTCGTGCATAGTGATCGCGTATAGTATATCGAATAGTACCACGTAATCGTATAGCTTATTGAGTATAGTATAGCGTATATCGTAGCATGGTGCCGTCTAGAATTGCAGCGACTTGTTAGCGTGTTGGGATAGATTAGCAAATGCGAGTCGTGTGTGTTGATCGAAATGGCAGCAAAATTGGATAATATCCAAAATATAAACACGTAAAACAGACAAAGCACACAGAAACACATAAAATCAACGAGTCATCAGAGTACACGGCTGCGGTTCTTAGAATCAAAATGCATAAAATCAAGAGGTAGATTGTCTGCGGCTACTAGACATCGACTGCCCAAAGCAATCCGACTATTCACAGTGGACTTGTCGTCACTTTCGACCTTAAGGGTCGTGTTTCTGCCTCGATTCTTGGGCATTCAACACACATTCCTTAGGTCATACTTGTGAGTTCAGGTCGTTGGAGTCCGTCGAATGCCTTGGTGAGATGGAATAATATTCGGAACAATTTGCCAAGGTTAGGGTTTCACCCCTGGCTTAGCAATTTCTTCCTCGTTTTTAAGAAAACCTAAAGAGGATTTTCATCAAAATAGGGATTTCACTCCTGATTTGGTATAATTCCCCTCGTATGTTATTGGAAATATCAGGATAAGCATGAGTAAATGGATAAAATCATCGTAAGTCAGTCAATTTAGTCGGGAGTTTGCGGTTCTCACACCTATTCCTGACTGAATCGTCTGACTTTAATTGAAAATTCGAGTGCAGTGATAGCGAAGGATTGCAGAATAAGGCACATAAACTAGGTCTGTTGGTTCCTAACTATAGTCTAGGTCTCTAAGACAGCGACCCAGACTAGGTCGTGTCTATCCTAATTCCCTATAGTTATGGCTCTGATACCAATCTGTCACGCCCCAACCGATGGCGGAATCATCGGGGCGCGGCACTAAGCGAAACAGATTGTCCAGAAGTTTCCATAACAACTATTCATATAATCCAGTTAAAGATACGTCCCATACCGTATCCCGAATAAACAAATATATTATTACAGATAACAACCAAACAAGTAGTTCTGTTCCGACAACTCAGATTCAAATATTATTACAGCAATTGTTTATCTGCTTCTAGACCCCTATTCTGTTGACTTTCTGGCTGTAATGCCAGAGGACAAGATCTACAGACAACTATGCCCAGACGCTTGTTCTCGGCAGACAACTATTTGTTGGGGGCTTCTAGAAACTTATTCTAGCCTCGCTTTCCTAGCAAATAAGCATCCTAAATACCTGTCACATACGTTAAAATAAAGTCAATACATATAACGTAAAGGTGAGCATACAAGTTTGATAATAGCATATAGAGTTTGGATAGTTTACGCATAACCAGCACGTACACAGAGGAAAACGAAGCATGTTAATTATCGACATGGACCTATCGATACCAATGACTGCGGGTTGACCGTCCGAGACGGTTCGCAATACATGATTACCACCGTAATCCATGCAAGTAATTGTCCTTAACAACCCCCGCATGAACGGGTGCTGAGTCCAAACTATAGTACTACGTCGTTAAGGCAGGTAGACAGCATTCCACGTGTAAACACAATCAACAAGCATTCATTAAGTCACGTAATACATGCATATTGGTTAGCGTTCAAATAGTTTGAGTAGTGTGATTGTTCGTGTTTTGATATAAGCAACGTATGTAACACCCAAAAGTGCTAAAAGCAAAAAGGGATCGAGTATACTCACAGTGATTGATTATGGATTGAAGGGAGCGCTGAGAGTAGGGTTAGCCTGAATAGTTCGATAGCACAACAATGAGTAACGTGGAAAAACAGACAAGTATGGATGGATCGAATAGGCTGGTCGATCGAACGGCAGGTTCGATCGAACGGGCTGTTCGATCGGCTGGCATGCCCGTTGAACAGTCCTGTTCGTTCGGCCGGTAGGCTTGATCGGCTGGACCATTCGAGTGGACTGTTTCTTCCTCTGGTGTGTTTGTGTTTGAGGATTTGAACTTTTGAAGTTTCCATTGTAGTATATGAGAACACTAAAGTTTGGTGTTCTTCAAGAACACCATGATGACATCACCCAAGAACACTTAGATCTTGGTGATTTCATGGTTAGAAATCAAGTTTTGAAAGATAGAAAGGTGTAGAATCATGCAATGATAAAAAACGTACAAGAATTAGAGTGAAAACTTACCTGAGTTGATAGAAATCTGAGAAAAAGGTGAAGAAGAAGGCTGGTTCGGTCAGAGCTTTCCAAAAATAGAAAGTGTGACAATGACAGCCCTATTTATAGGCTCCAAAAGAGGAAAGTGGCAGCCGATCGGCCAGGAGCTCCGATCGAATGGGCTGCTCGATCGGCTAGGGAGATGCTAGCCGATCGGCTGGCCTGTTCGATCAGGATGCCTCCTGTTCGATCCGCGACCCACTTTGAGTATTTCGCGACGATTTTCGATGTTTCTATTTCGATGGGCGACGATATGAATACGATAGAGTTCCTAGTCAAATTACTTTTAGTCCCAATCACTATATCTACATACAAGCATCTACATTTCACGTTTCGTTGTCAGTTTCGATTGAGTTCGATTGCTTTTCGAGTTTCGATTCGATTTTCGATTGATTCGCTTGAGTACCACTCCCAACATATAAGTAAACACGCACAAGTAACACATAAGGCACACACACACATATAACAATACCAGAGTTCGCATAATTCGAGTCTCAAGTTTGATTGATTAATCGATTAACTTGATTATTGATTGATTAACTTTATCGCATTGTTACTTCCTACTATTCACAGTCGTAAATCGGTCGCATTGATTAAACATTCGATCATTTCATTTAGACAACACTTACTACACATAATACAAAAAGTAAAAAGAAACATTAACAGTCAAAGAAGTCAAAGTTGACTTGGACTTTGACTTTGACTTTGACATTCGAAAACACGGGGTGTAACATTAGTATTGTGGTTTTTGAAATCAGAGGCATGATAGGCAGTATTTAGCCTCTTAGGGACACCTGAGATGATCTTGTAACAACCATATACTACTTTGGCATGATCATGAGCCATGGGGTTCACTATATAAGAACTTGAGTTGTGAACACTTCATGCATTCATTTACAACTTTGCATAAGTTCACTTCTGGAGCTCCTCTGGTCAGCAACAAGTATTCTTAGCATTCCTAATCCTAATTAAGACTCTTGTAAGTACTTTTAACCCTTCTAAATTCGTTTTAGCTTAGTTAATTAGCCAAAAGTCAAACCGTCGTGATTAAGGTTTGACTTCGTGATTAATTAAGATTTATCCAGTCAAAACATGAATTAAAAGTACCTATAAGTATGTAATTATGTGGGTAATAAACCCTTAAAAGGGTATTTCCAAATTCCCACTCTAACTATGTTAATTGTCGAGTCAAAGATTACTTTAAAAAGTCAACAGAATGTTTATTTGCAAATTAATGCATAATTAGCAATGTAGGATACATGCAACCTGTTTAATCATTAATATAACTTGGTAATTGATATAAGAACATGTCTAAACATGTTCAACTCGACAATTGTCAGTATAGGCTCGGTTTGGAACCGAAAATCGCATAGTTTGACTTCTGCTTTGACTTACAGTTCTGACCCGTTTAGGCCAAGTTTAGGATTGCCTTAGAGCTTCTTTTGGACCTATATACATGTTAGTATAACCCCCTGTGGTTATACAACTTGGTTCATTAGAGATCCTATTCACATGCATGTTTCCGTTAATTGCGTATATATTGACCATTATGCCCAAATGACCTTAAAATATGATTTTTGAAAATGTAAAAGGGTAAACACCTTAGCTACTGATTTATAAACTTGCACCTAAAATTTGAGATCAGTTTGAGGTGTAGATTAAGAGTTATGCTCATTAGCGTAATTAAAAGCTTCTTTAGTAATTAAATGGCGTAAATCGCATATAGCCTATCTAAACCCAAATTTTTGCACAAAACTTTGTACCCACTGTTATAAAATAATATTTTGGGATTTTTAAAGATTTTTATTTAATTTTAGGCTGAGCATAACTTAGTGTTCTAAGCTAAATTCGGCTAATGCCGGTTTTGCCCTTTTGGGCTATAAAATGAGTTTTATAAATCCTATTGACCCCAAACTTTTTTCTACTGATCTAATATGTTAAATAAAGTATTTTGAGCCTTCTGGAATTTTAAAAATATCAGCTTTCTATACCAAACCCGGAAATGACTCCAAATCGCCTTTTTAAGCGTTTTTTTACGCATAGTACGTAATAAAACCTTTTTAAACATATGGGGATGATACCTACTGATTGTATTCAGTAAAATTTTATATTTTAACAGTAGGTGAATCTTTTAAACTCAGAATTCCAGTTTTGACCTTTTAGGCCTATGTGAAATTACCAAAATGCCCCTACGGAGCATAGTATGGTTATAAGTAATAAATTTCACATATATTTGATACCCTACTGTTATGACTTAATAAAATAAGTATAATTACTGTTTTATTCAGATATGTAACTCAGAATATTATTTAAACTCTTTTACACCCTGTAAAATGACCAAAGTGCCCTTATGAGGCATAGTTTTGGTTTAAAACCATTTTGGGCATTATGAAAGGTATATTACTGATATCACAACATGTTTAAGGCATATTAACTTAGGAAACTTGTATATGACTCTTATGGTTACTCGTTACGCACTTTACGCGTTCGGATCGGCTTTTGTAACTAGTTTACCCATTTTAGCCGAAACGGGTCAAACCATATCATTTCTGTCTCAAAATCCAGAATGTGATTAAGTTACCCATATTAAACAAGCATGCAAGCTTGCCGGGTCAAAACAACATTCTAAAACGGTCTTCGCCTTATCGTGCGTTTAAACCGTAATCTTCATTTAAAACTAACCGGTCTAAGCTTAAGACCTGTTAGGATTCTAATAGGTTATTAAAACCTTAATTCCAGATATAGGAGCCCAGTAAAAGCTATCTGTACTTGCTGATTTGATACGGCTGGGATTAAATTTATATTTAGCTCAGGTAAATACGTTTAACTTATTTTCCCTTATATGGGCTTGGGGTACGGTTTATAAAATACCGCTTGGTCGGGTAATTGACCTTAACCGGTCGGTGGTTAAGAGCAGTCAAATGACCCGTTTGAAAACGTTGTTTTATTTGTTTAACGCCTTTGGGGGTTTAATGGCCATGTCCCGGATATCCTTGGCATCATTCAAAGAATGGCCACGACCTTAGCACACGGGTGTAGGCGTACACCCGTAGTGCATTAAATCAATAAAGTATAACAGTCGGAACGAGAAGAAATCTCACGGCGGAACTATACTATGTGGTGTGTCTATTAATCTTTAACCCGGTACGACCCGGAAAACTGAACGCATAACAAACATGTAATTCTTTTACAAGATTATAAGCAAATAATGATCCCAAGTTATAAAAAGTTTTGTGCCACGGGCATTCAAATCAATTTTTAAACCTTTTCAAAATGAGTCAGTTAAATTGTATTTACCAGTGTAAACTGACGTATTTTCCAAAAAGGCTAAGTGCAGGTACTACGCGTAATAGGCTGGCCACTCCTTAGCATCAGTAAAAGTCTTGCAAGCTTAGGATGCATGAAGTATGTTGAATAAAAGTCTCCTCTTTGTTTTGATCCGCCTGTGGATCTATTTCGCTATTTCTGATACTTGATATTACAATTTATTTGGTTGAAATAAATCTTTCTTTTGCTTCCACTATGCATTTATATTTTTGTGTTGTTTGACTATGACGATATCAACTACGTCACAGAACCCCCATCGGGCCCACCGGTGACACGTGGAAAATAGGGGTGTGACAATATGTGTGGCCCACTATTTTAAGCTTCCCAACATTAATCACAAACTGGACATTATATTGAACATTATAGAACACATTAAATGTGGTCCAATTAGAAGTTGGAGATGTGCGGTTATCATAAGGAAAACATATTAAGCTCAGTGCACATTTACATAATAAATTGATCCACTATATTTCAAGGAGATCGGATGTCACAATCCTTTGACACAACCGATCAGTTTAATATTATATCGAATAGGGTTTTTTTTTTAATATAATATCCATATTCAATTGAAACGCCCAATATATGAATATTTACGAAAATCGCTGGGCTTCAATTCTTGCAAATATGCTCTCTAAATTTGTCCAATATGCTTCTCATCATGTGCAACTAATATTTTATGCATCAACCAAATAAGTTATAACTTTATGTTCTATTCCCTAATAATTCATGTGTCAGCAAACCCTAACTTATTGTTATTACGATCGAGCCACACATGAGATTATGTTTTCTAGTTTTTCTAGGTCATAACAAATCTATGATTATACCTACAATACATTAACAAGTTGCAGACATATAGGGCTAATCAATCACATGCCCACTGACAATTTCTCATGCAAACATGAACACAATGGCCCACAATATGAAGTAATCATTATCCCAATTTGGTTGCACTTTCAGAACACATCACAAGCAATCAATCAAAGAATATAACTAATCAATACACCATACTATACACAGCATGTTTAATAACCACGTTTATTATTATTTGATAATACCCAAAATTCAGGATCACATGTCAACAATTGCACATAGCCGAGATGTATCAATCAAAAGTTAAATAAACAAGATCACCAAATAAGAATTAATATGACAGTAAATTTACTGACCAATGGATTGCTCAAGTAAGATAATGTCTTCGATGATGAGGGGTCCTACTGCCGTCGCCGATTACAAAAGGGGTAGGGTTTGTCTTTGTTTTGAGTTTTTGTTAAGCTAAACATGATACGTACATTTACATAATAGGAGTTTGGTTTGGGGCGGTTAATAAACCAAAATGGGCTTAGGCCCACTCGCTTGGGTCGCCGACCCACTTGCTCGTTTTTTTTTGTTTGAGTCGAGTACAAACAACCAAAAATAGTGGGCCGAGCTTCGGGTTTTTAAGTCTAAAACTTCAAGTGTGAGCCGAGATGCGTGTGTGACAAGGTGCCCAAGTGTGACCCAACGTGTGTGTGCTAAACAAGTTCGTGACCCAATTGTATCCAATAAATTCACGGCTCAATCCAATTAATCACCTAACTCAATTAAGCGATACATAAAACGTTTGACGATTCCATGCATAGTAATTAATCATGTCATGTTCACATAAACACCCAGTGGTTCATGAGATGGACAAATAAACGCAGAAACACACGTCAAAGGTTGTGGAATGTTAAGTAGTGCTAACCTCAGTTATTCGGGTTGTCACAAAGCCGGTCTGAGTAACCCGGTAACAATATGCCTAGACACACAAACTCAGTGATGCAAAAAAAATCAAAAACAAGAAAGGGATAGAATGATCTCACAGTGGATGCGTACAACTCCAGCAAATCAGACTTGTAACATTCACTTAGGTTTACAAGCACCTGATTGGAAGACAATCAAGCAAGTTCTGTTAGTTTGCCCTATAAAAGAGACCAACAAGAACCCTTTCAAAGATACAAGAAAAGCCTAGAAGTTAGGGTTTCAGTCCTCTTGTCAAGCACAAACTCTAAGAAAACCAAAAGTACACGATCTAGAATCGTCAGAAGACAAGAACCACCAAGCCTCCAAAGATCGTCAGCAATCAACCTAGAGCTGGAAGATCAAACCCTCAAATTACAGCAGAAAAAGATAACCCCAAGAGCACCTAGTGCTCTGATACCATGTCAAGAACACGATATCAAGAATAGTAATCACTTTATTAAGCCACAAGTTGGCACATATTGACTTCAATCAAAATACAAAGACAGTCGACACATATTACTGACAAGAATCAAGAGATACAAGATTCACCAGTAAACTCTCAGCCTATGCAGATCATCAACAGGATGATCTGCTTCTAAAGATGATCAAAGTGATCACCAACTCTCGAACTACAAACTATAGAAAACCCTAGTTATGAAGATTCTAAAGAGAGAGAATGAGCAGAGATGAGAACTAGTTATGTATGCATGATCCCAATGCAACAATTCTTTTATAAGACCGGGACACCAACTCCATGCGAATCAACATGACAAGCCCTAAGACCAATCAGCAGAAAGCCCATATACACATATGCGAGACCAGTGAGCACATTTAAACATGAAACCAAAAAACAAAATTAAAAGATTAAAACAAATAATAAACATATTGAATTGAATAAAAAATACAAAGGAAAAGATATATATATATATATATATATATATATTCAAATATATATATATATATATATATATATATATATATATATATATTTTATATTGTATATTCTATAATCTAAATATTAATAAAAGACTACAATTAATGCCACGTGGCAATTTCTTCTTCAACTTCACAATTATATTTTTATTTTTATTTAAAAATATTCTATTATCCTTATTATTATTATTATTATTATTATTATTATTATTATTATTATTATTATTATCTATAAATCTCTTAATTTCAATTTTAATATTACATATAAAAAATATTTTGTTATCCTTATTATTATTATTATTATTATTATTATTATTATTATTATTATTATTATTATTATTATTAAATCTCTCAATTTTAGTTTTAATAACATACGGAGGAACATTATATTTTTTTTGTCTTTTTGTTTTTTTGTCTTTTTTTTTTGGCATCATGATTTTTCATTTTATAACAAAACTTTAGTTTTTATAATTTGTGTCACAAAGGTTAAATAAATTTAGTTTTTTTTATTAGTTTTTGTTTTACGTTTTTCTCGGATTTGTTCATCGTTCGTAGCTATTTAGCACGGTGTTTGATAGTCACATTTGGCCCCTCAGGGTTTTTTTTATTCGTATTTGGTGGTCACATTTGATCTTTTAAGTTTGTTTTACCCCCTCCATTTTCTAATACCCATCGTTATAAATTCGACTCCTTCTACGTTTTATGTCACGTAAGTAACTTTGTGTTGGAAAATCGTGTTTTTTTACACTTTACCCGGTTTTGGTCTACGTTCGATGCTTCTTAGTATGGTTTTACGTCCCCATTCTTCAACGTTGGTAACACGTTTTTATGCCCACTGGCCCGCAACGCGGGTAGCTTAAAACTAGTATATTATATATATATATATAGGGAAGGGTTTAAATGAGAACGCTAAATATTTGTGAGAACCGTGAGAACAAATGAAAAAACCATGAGAACTTGGTCAAAAACAATTCAAATTCAAAATTTTTTTCTACACTTATCATTATTATTCGAATACAATGTTAGAATTTCAATTTACACGTTTAAATTTACGTGAATTCATAAATAAAGAAAATTTACACATGTGTAAGTTTGCCATTTACACATGTGTAAATCTGTTATATTTACACATGCGTAAAATAATCTAAAAAGAGTGATTTTGAAATGAGAAATGAATTATTTGATGTTGTAAATTCTTTTTTTGATGTTGTATCTTAATTACAATGAGGATTGTATTAAAAAAATTGGTTTTGATTGGTTTTTTCATTCGTTCTCACGGTTCTCGCAATATTTAGCGTTCTCAAGGTAACCCTCCCCTATATATATATATATATATATATATATATATATATATATATATATATATAGGATAAGGATCCGTTAGGAACCACCCTTTATTGCGAGAACCACGAGAACCAGTGTGAACACATGGCATTTTTGTAATTATATTATGTTTATACCAAAACACACGTTCTTTTTTTCTTTCCTTATGTCACTGTTATCTCCATTCTAGGGTTTCATAAGTTCACCAGTTCATGGTCTTCAAGCTCGTCTGAGATGCATTCACGGCGGCAAAGAGCCGTTCACGGTGGTTTTCACGGCATATAGATAGTCGGCGTTCACGTATTTCACGGTGATTGCAGTTGGCACGGTGTTTACAGTGACATATGGCGTCTCCTGATTCATCACTTGTATATCCTCGTAGTATATCTGATGATCCTCCTCATACATTTTCTAAATATCATCTTCATACAACATCTGATGTCGACTTTGGTGGTCCATCTGCTGTCAATCCCGTTGATAGTCACAGATTTATGTCTAAAACTATTGTAAGTCAACATACCCTTCATGGCTTTGAAATTCAGACTATTGAATCTATGTCTACATCAGACAATGTTGTCTTATAATCAATGTATCTGATCGTTCATTATCTGTCATTATCTTTTGACACTACTTCGACTGGTACAACACCTACAAATACAGAACATCAAGAGTTGCAATTCATTCGATTTGTGACTAAAGGTATTATGTTGACTGTAAATGATGTATATACTTTGTAAATTATATCATATTAAACGATATGCACATGTGCATTATATTTACTGTAAATGATGTTGTATTAAATTATATGCACATGTGCATTATGTTGATTGTAAATGATATTGTATTAAATTATATGCACATGTGCATTATGTTGAAAATTAGACTATGTCGTTGATGTATAGTTTATGAACAAGTGCCTTATGGATGACTATCCAATTATGTACAGGATGGCAGCAAACAAATGGGCTTGGGTGGCGGACAACTACAAAAAAGGGAGGTGACTGTGTGGGATTGGTAATGGAATAACAACCCGACAACCGGGGAGGCATGGGTGGAGTTTATGTAGCTTTTTGGCGCTACTGAGAGACACCAGAATGAAGATGGGTCAATATGGGTGGGGTTGGAACTCGGAAAAATAAGTCGACTTTCAATGTTAAAACCGTTAGAGAGGATTTGTTTGTCCATACGCGACATACTCAGTTGATACAGCTATTGCATCTTCTTCCATTTTTTTGTTTCTGCAACTGTCATATGGCTTCTGTTTGAGAGGATAGGCTACCATCTTCCCATCTTCTTCCATTTTTTGTGACACTTTCTAATACTTACTCTGGCCATATTGTTCTTGTGATCCAATTTGTCTTCTTTTGTTAACAGGTGTGTTGATCACCTTGGTATCTGTAGCTCCATATCCAGGCTGACCAATTGTTTCCTGACAAATTAAAATTTCAATATTCTTGCTTGATTTACCTTTAATTTTGATAGGTCTCCTCCAAAGTTTCATGATATTACATTGTTCTAATAAATTTGTGATGCTATTGTTCTCCTTGTGATGGACCAGATCAATTAGGCCTGCCTATAATTAATGGAATGACTACTGGGAGAGACTTGAAAAGATTTATGAGTTTGGTGTTTGAGCACGTCGGGAGACTTTTCTGTTCGAAGTTTGAAGTCTAGGATACAAACATATAATAAGGAGGTTCCCGAGCAGGTATTTGTTTAGGAATTTGTTTGGAATAATTGGACACCTATAAAAGTTGGTTTGGTCGGGTGGATAGCCTTAGTCGAGAGACTCCCAACGAAGATGGCACTTAACGCAACAGTCATCCAAACACAGTCAAACTGCTACGTTTTCTGCAGCGATTCCCCAGAAACATGTGTACATATTTCCGTTTCATATCAGTTCGCTCAAACAGTTTGGTCCATAATTACTCACTGGTGTAAAGGCCCGACTGCATTTATTTTCAGTCTCAAAGATTTGCTGGAATATCATAATAGTGTCCAAGGGTCTGCAAAAAAGAAAAAGGCGATTTATGCGGTGTCCCTTATCTACCTCTGGAGCGTTTGGCGAATAAGGAACAAGATGGTTTTTAATCAAAGTCAATTATCGGTACAGAAGGTAATCGAGGAGATCAAGAACATTAGTTAGTTATGGGTAAAAATAGATCCAAGGAGGTGAGTTTAACTTGGGCGGCCTGGAACAATTTTGATGTATTTCCAGTATAGTATTCTGTTTGTTTTTTGCTGTATGAGTTTTTCCTTCTGTTGGTGGATGTAATTGTGGTGTAACACCTTGCTAAATGTTATGAATAATTTTATATAAGTAACATCTACAAATTTAGATCAACAAGAGTTGCAATTCATACGCTTTGAGATTAAAGGCATTAAACATTTATATGTGTTTCGAAGTTTACACTCACATGATTCATTTTTATATCCTTAAAGTGTTTTTTCATAGTTTACAACTCTTACATGCTTCATTATTCTCTCATCAAGTAAATCACATTTATTTAGAATCATACCATAATAATGCACATGTGCATTATTTTGCCAACACCATAATCCATGTTTAATTATTAACCCTTTTTTTTATCATTAAACATTAAACAAACAATTGGTTTATTCCATAAGTTACTTATATTTTCATACATCATGTAATCCTGCACATGTGCATTATGTTGCCAACCATCTTCCTGCACATGTGCATTATGTTGCCAACCATCACAAATAAACTGTTAACCATCAGTACATAATGTTATGCACATGTGCATCATATTACCAATGCCCCGTAATCATCACCGAATAAATGTTGAACAAGTGCGTAAACACGCCACATACCTTATTAATTGGAATGTTATGTGTTTTACTTTTTATGTATGCATGAACAATTACAAGTGTTGTATATTCTACACTACAGGAACAACTACAACTATTGTACATTCTACACCTAATGGCACGCTATATTGGATACCATATGTTCAATATGTTGAATCTGAATACAACCATATGGTCATCAGTATCAACCGTCGCCGTTGCCATTGATCTTGCCAACTTCTTGTTCTTTAACGCACGCACTTCGTCACCTCTTTTTTTTATGTTTCATCACGTAACCTCCTTTTTTGAGGTTTCATCACGAGTTTGCTTAATTGCCCGCCTTTTTTGTGTTTATTTCTTCTTGCGCACTTGCATGCATTATGTTGCCAACCATCTGTAATCATCAAAAAAATAAACTGTTAACCAACAGTACATGATTATGCACATGTGCATCACATTATTAACACCCAATAATCATCAATAATAAACATTAAACAAATAACTGTTATTTTTTGCATTCATTACTTTTATTTTCATATATTACATAATCATGCACATGTGCATTATGTTGATACCAATCCATGATCATCACAAATAAACTGTTAACCATCAGTACATAATGTTACGCACATGTGTATCACATTACCAACGCCCCGTAATCATCACCAAAGAAATGTTGAACACGTGCGTAAACACGCCATATACCTTATTAATTAGAATGTTATATGTTTTACTTTTTATGTATACATGAACAATTACAAGTGTTGTACATTTTACACTACAGGAACAATTACAACTATTGTACATTCTACACCTAATGGCACGCTATATTGGATACCTTATGTTGAATCTGAATACAACCATATGGTCATCAGTACCAACCGTCGCAGTTACCGTTGATCTTGCCAACTTCTTGTTCTTTACCGCACGCACTCCGTCACCTCCTTTTTCTGTGTTTCATCATGTAACCTCCTTTTTTTTTTGAGGTTTCATCACGAGTTCGCTTAATTGTCTGCCTTTTTTGTGTTTATTTCTTCTTGCGCACCTGCACGATATATTTAATGTGTTTACATAAATGATATCATTTAACATGAATTTAATAAAGGGTTGCACATGTGCATAAACTCCCATCTGGATCATCAAACATTAATCAACCTTTTTTACCGTTTTGTTTAACCGTTGCGTAATCATATTCCATTCCATCCGGCATTTTAATTGACCTTTCATCCTTTGGTTTCAAAAAAAGAAATAAACATAACTTGTCAATGAATATGTGCATTAACATTAACTTTATCACCACCATATACCATATGCACATGTGCATCAACATAAACGACCTTATTAATATATTCTGGCAAATTATGCACATGTGCATAGTGCATAATTATGCACATGTACATCAGCATGAATGACCTGAATAGCCCATTCTGTCAAAGTATACAGATGTACATAACTATGCACATTTGCATCCATATGCATACCCTTATGAACTTAATGTAGCAAACCATACATATGTGCATAACTATGCACATGTGCATTAACATGACTCACCTTATCAGCAAGCTTGCTTCAATAATAAACCTTAACCTGTACCAAATCAAAATTCGTAAGCTTGCTTCAATAATAAACGTTAACCTGTACCAAATCAAAATTCGTATTATCACTAACCATATATAACATTAATCATTAACAAATCTATTATGGTAAGATATGCACATGTGCATAACTATACATATGTACACCTAATACCGACGACGATTGATTCCTGGCGATACCCGTCGTAGTGACACACTCATTGAACCATATATTCTTATAATCACGTTGGCACGTTTCTCTAATTACGAACGGATTAAAAATCCACAATGTTGCCCTAATTATTATGTTCCTAATATAGATTATACGACTAATTTTGTACGAATTTGCGGAACTAACCTCGATTATATGACGAAATATGAAATATCTGCTGGTAAAATCTCAAATCTGAGATAAAATCTCAATCCAGATGCTTCGATACGGTGAACTGATGATGGCGAACTGATGATGTATTCGAGACGATTATGTAACCGATTGTAATCGACGATGATGATGGCGAACTGAAGATGTATTCGAGAAGATTATGTAATCGATTTAATCGACGAATTGTTGAAATAATCAGGTTGAGAAATGTGGAAAGACTTGGATGTGATCCAGTTCTGAGTGTAGAGTTCTGAGTGTGGACGTGAAAGTGCTTATTAAGTGTAATTTAATTTATGTTTGAAGTCCGATAGTGGAGGAGATATTTTAAAAGTTGTTTGGTATTTACAAAATTGCCCCCTGTTCACATTGGTTCTCGCGGTTCTCGCGGTTCTCGCAATAAGGATGGTTCTCGCATGAACCCTACCCTATATATATATATATATATATATATATATTTCAACAGTGTCACTATTGAATATGGGCATGAATCGATTGTATTATGTCCAGTGGGTTTGTCACATTCTTTGTTAGTTTGTTAGTTGGAAAAGTAATCGTATTATTTGTGTTCCTCTTTTTAAGTTGTCAATTAATAAAAAGGATTCTTTTATATAAAAGAATCGACGAATAATATAACCATGAATGATGCTTCCTTCATTTGTCGTGGTGTGTGGAAAGATGGATATCTTATTATTTTGGGAATAAATAAATACAAAATAAACAAATGCACAAGAAAGTAAGATTATTAACCACACAAAAGTTTCTTTTAGCAAACTAAATATGCTTTTTATAGTTACTCCTTTTAATGTTCTCAAGGATATGGTGTAGCGGTAAAGTGTCTTTACTCTATTTTAAAGGTGAAAGGTTTGAATCCTACAATGGTAGTATTTAGAAGCACGTTAGTTTGTTGCTAAAAAAATTGATTCTTTTATGTAAAAAAATAATATTAGTTTTATTAAAATCTATTAAAGTTGACAAATATATTGTAATTAAATTAAATATGTAACAATCTTATGATTGATCAACTACGACTACCATTCTCCCCTGTTCCATTATGAAACTGAAAATACCCACCATTTCTCTCTTCTTCTTTCTCATTTCTACTCCTGCAACACTTCTTGAAGCCTCCAACAATGGCAACAGAGGATTTACACTTGAAGAAAACGAAGACACCCACATCAAAAGATCCGATTTTCCATCCGGGTTTCTCTTCGGAACAGCCACTTCTGCTTACCAAGTTGAAGGAGCCTATCTTGAAGACGGAAAATCGTTAAGCAACTGGGATGTATTCAGTCACTCTGGAGGTTAGTATAACCAGTTACGTTAGTTTTGATTTCCAGTGATGAATTTTAAAAATTGAATCCAGCCACAATCATTTTTTTGTTAGGTTGTGAGGAGAATGGAGATATTGCTGATGATCATTATCATATGTTCTTGGTTCATTACTCTTTACTTATCAATCTCATTGACTTTTTTGGCATCAGTTTTTTTGTTTGAAACTTTTGGACTTATGTAATTCAGGGAGATATTGAATTAATGCATTCCATTGGCATACAAGCATACAGATTTTCTATAACTTGGGCTAGAATTCTTCCAAGTATTTTGTCCAATCTTACCATCCATCAATTACTTCCACTATCTTCTCAACCTAACTGTTTGTGTTTTGTTGACCAGGAGGAAGGTTTGGTAAAGTCAATCCTGCAGGCATCATGTTCTATAACAAGATCATAGACAATCTGATTCTAAAAGGTGATGTGAATTATTGATATTAGAATATAATTAAATTTGATATTGGAAATCTTGCATTGGGGCCAAGAAATTTTTAAATGAATTTTATTTTTCATTTGTGATTTTATATAATCTTGCTATGAATCACCAAGCTTTTTTCATGGATATTGATTAAAATGAACAGGAATCGAACCATTTGTGACGATTAACCATGTAGACCTTCCTCAGGAACTTGAAGACAGATATGGTTCTTGGCTAAACCCCGAAATGCAGTATGCGTTAAAGACCACTGTTTCATTAGTTGTTTATAGGTTTGATGGCTTATTATTATTGTAACATTTGTTTTACTGGCAGGGAAGAGTTTGTATATTTAGCAGAAACATGTTTCAAGTCATTTGGAGACCGAGTGAAGTATTGGATCACCATAAACGAGCCTCAATTACTCGCAGAATTGGCTTACGAGTGGGGGGTTTTCCCACCATGTCGTTGCTCAGAGCCTTTTGGAAACTGTCTTGATGGAAATTCAGATGTCGAGCCTATCATCGTTATGCACAACTTATTATTGGCCCATGGCAGGGCAGCCAAGCTATATCATGAATACTTCCAGGCAATCAACTATGTTTTAGTCAGTCTTCAAGTTTTAACTAAACAATTTAAGATTTTTTTTATCTGACTTGTTGGTTTGTATGTGCAGCCTACACAAGGTGGCTCAATTGGACTCGCTGTTCACGCTTACATGTATGAACCGCTAACGGATAGTGAACTTGATCACCAAGCTGCCAAAAGGGCATTTGCTTTTCATTCTGGCTGGTGAGGGGCAACCTTTTAGAACATATGTTCGCCATAAATAAATAAGTAAACACGAAAAAATATATGATCTTTGCTCAACTTGTTATCATTAAACAGGACACTTGATCCCTCCATATTTGGAGACTACCCGGAAGAACTTAAGGAATACCTTGGTTATGCTTTGCCAAGTTTCTCCCTTGATGAAAAGAATTTTATGACGAATAGTATAGATTTTATTGGCATCAACCATTATTCGAGTATATATGTCAAGGATTGTACTAATGCTAGTTGCTCCGCAACTGGAAATCGCGCAATCCAAGGTTTTCTGGAGGCAGTTGGAGAGCGTGATGGTGTGCCAATTGGTGAACATGTAGGAAGTTACAATCTTTTATCAATAATGTTTAGTTGACATGACGATTAACGATATTTTTGTGTTTTAAACAGACGGGGGCACGAAATTCATATGTTGTCCCTAAAGGCATGGAAGAGATTGTTAACCTTATCAAGATTCGATACAATAACAAACCCATGTTTATCACTGAAAATGGTTAGTGTCACCATTTTCGTATTTAGTAACATATATATATATGGTCTTCTTTTGATTATATTTACTTCTTTTACAGGATATTCGACACCAGACTTGCACGAGCAAAGAGTTGATGAGCTAACTAATGATGTCAAGCGAATTGAATATCACACCAAATACCTTGCTTCATTAGCAAAGTCTATTAGGTTGAATCTTAATTCTAGGTTTATATCATTTTTTTTATTCTTAAAAATCAAAGTGTGACATTGATCTAAATTTGAAATAACAGAGGAGGAGCAGATGTACGTGGATATTTCGCATGGTCATTTATGGATAGTTATGAATGGTTATATGGTTACGATGTTAGGTTCGGATTATACCATGTGGATCGACAAACTCTAGCTCGGACGCCAAAGCTTTCTGCATCATGGTATAAGAATTTTCTGTCCAACAACAGTGATTTTGTCTTTATGGAAACTTCACGGGACAACATTTATTAAGTTGTCCAAGAATGTATTCTTTGTCAGTTCCTCACTGGCTGTGTATTTATTTCTCTCTTCCTTAATGTATTGAAAAAACAGAAAAAGGAAATAATCCAGTTTACTAGCTGAATTAAACACACCCTCAAAATCCACTATTAAATCTACAACCTACAACTTGGTTTACCAAATTTAAAGTTGAATTTGAGTTGTTTTAGATCTCCAATACGAATCTTAAGCTTAGAGCTGTGTAATGGATTAAGTTCCTTAGGTGTAATGGCTTAAGTTCCTTAGGGGCGTTTGGTGCCATATGGATGCTACGTGTCAGTAGGGGCATTTTTTTAACCAAAGAGTGATGTAAGGGTGGAGGGGGCGCATGAGAGTAAATTCGCGAGAGTATGAACACGATTCGGCTACATCGCCGCCATACTTGCGGGTAGGCTGGGTCGGTAGCCAGTGAGGTATGAAACCCGCTAACATTGACCTTTTTGACCGTTGAAATTGTGTGTGTGAAACAATCATTTGACCGTCAGGTTAAAAAAATTATTATACATTCACTACAAGAAAAAAACCTTATAGAGAGGACATTTTTTCAGCTTATAGAGAGGACATATTGTCTCTACAGCCTCGTCCCTATAGGCTACAAAAGTCGTCTCTATAGGTGTCGTTGCTATAGAATAGTTTGTAAAGACGACATGTCGTCCCTACAAGTTTGTGAAAAAAAAAATCAAACTTAATATTTACTAAATAAAATAAATGTTTATTCTAATATTTTTTTAACCCTATAGAGACGATATGTCGTCTCTATAGGTTCTCTTTAAAAAATTAAAAAAAAAAACATTTAAGCCCTATAGAAACGACTTTCTTTATAAAAAAATAAAAAATATTTTCACCTATAGAGACGACATGTTGTCTCTATAGGTTCTCTTCAAAAATTAAAAATAAAATCATATAAGCCATATAGAGACGACTTATCCTTTCTATAGGTTTTTCTTTATAAAAAAATAAAAAAACAGATTTTCACCTATAGAGACGACTTGTCGTCTTTATAGGATTTTAGTATAGGTAAAATAATTTCACCTTTTTCACCAATAGAAACGACTTGTCGTTTCTTTAGTATTTCCTTTTAAATAAAACAATTTAATCATTTCATCTATAGAGACGACTTTTCGTTTCTGTAGAATATTCTTTTAAATAAAATAATTTAAAATTTTCACTTATTGATTATTAATAAAATTAAATTAAAAGAAAAATATTTAAAGTTATAGAGACAACATGTCGTCTCTATAAGTTAAGATGTTTTTTAAAAGTTTCCAGTTCAACAAAAAAAAAAAGCAAAAAAAATTTATTTTCACTTTATAGAGAGGATATGTCGTCTCTATAAGGTAGCTTATCTTAAAAGGCACGAAAACCCTATAGAAACGACATGTCATCTCTATAGGGTGATCTATAGAGAGGACCTTTGTTGTCCCTATAGGGCTTTTTTCTTGTAGTGATTTAAAACCCTATAATTTTTTTTAATGGTAACACTTACTCCTACTCTATTACATCAATAATCCTAAATTAATCGCTTATGCCCATGTTTAAAACACTATAAATACAATCTATTTCTTTCACAAACACCACACCACACTTTACAAACTACTTTCTTTCTCAATCTCTACACAATCATTACACTTAATCCTATCACAATCAAATGACCCAGGGGACCAAAAACGAGGATCAAAGTTGACGAATGTTTGGGTTACTATAGCCGCCAGGGCCAGCTCTGAGAATTCGTGTACCATGTTCCAGCTTGAAAAAACGTGCCTTTAAACCTTAACGAAATTGGACATTAAGTTCACTAAAGGTCTAAACCTAATGTCAATGGGCTAATAACTAATCTAAACCATAAAATAGTTTTGTAAGTGAGCTTATGTTGGTGTTTTTATGGGTTGACCCTATTAAAAAAGTTTTTTTTACATATACATATCAAGTTTTTTTCTAAATAACGTGTCCGCATTGATGGCCGCCATGGCGAAGCATCATAGCCCCCCCCCCCCTCTTCCCCGGTTGATTCTTATCTTGACTGTTGAAAGATCATGCGAACTCATCCGCATTGGACAGAATCTGTTTAATTTAAATGATGTGTATTGTATTAATTTTAAGTTATGTTATTTGTTATTTTTAACTTATGTATTATTTTTTTAGTTTTTAATGAAATTATAATTTATTTATTTTAATTGGTGGGTTTTAGCTCAAGAGTAATTGAGAGGAGTGATGCTAGTTTTTTAGGGGTTTAAGGGTAGTTTAGACCACTCGGTGTGGGGGTCGTCCAGGCCCGGCGACGCCCCCCCACACCATTCCGGGTGGCTCGTCGGCGTCTTGAACGTCGGGGTTGGGACAATGAGGACGGGAGGTAAAGGACAAAAATTGTTGCATCTTTTCACACGCACATAAACATACAACGTATACATATATATTTTAGGTTCATCCCCTATTTTCTTAGGTCCATCCTTTTTGCCTCATTCTCACACCCATCTTACGTGACGCTGACGTAAAGACTCATCCTCCATCAGCCATACCGAGTAGCCTTAGAGTAGAAATAATATGGCAGTAGAAGATTGGAGAATGCAGAGATACTTGAGTGGGGCACCCCCTACATCCTGATAGTTGAGGACCTTTTTCTATCATGGATTCAAACACAATAACTATTGTCGACTTCTTTTAACTTGCTATAAACGCTTTTTAAAGAATTTGATAAATGGTATTCTAATATTTTATAAAAGAAAGTAGAAAAGGATATCTTTATGTGATTAAAAAAATATCGAAATACTAAAACAAGACCCAAATAGCTTTTAAAAATTAATAAAAAACTAACTAAATTAAACGATAAACAAATAAAAAATTGATTTTTTTTATTTGAGGTTAAATAAATTAGTAAATGGATGCTCAAAAAGGTTTCATTATTAAATGGGAAATTATATTGGCACATCGGGCGTGTCTATCCGCACACTTTGCCAATTCAATACACATTGTATAGGCTTATACGATGTGTATTGAATAAAGTAAAAGACATGGCAGACTGGCAGGTGCAGGTGCTGTCTGGCGGCTGACCTAATACGCATCATATAGGCCTATACGATGCGTATTAAGGCACTAAATTTTTTAAGTTTATTTTTTGGTGTGTTGTGTTTGGTTTTTGGTGTTTTGGGTTTGTTATTGGTGTTTATTATTGGTTATTTTTGTTTTAATGAGTTTTAAAATCTTTATTATTTTTTTATCATTAAATATCATATTATAGCGTATCGTGGCGTATCGTATTATTTTTTTCAAATTTTTGAAGTTTATTTTTTGGTGTGTTGTGTCCAATGCAAGGATCTACTAATGCGAGCCCGAGAAACGAAAGGGATTTCGAGCAGTTGGTCGATGACATGATAAATAAAGATCTTGCAATGAAAGCCAATGCAAAAAATGCGGAATGTTGCATAATTCATTTAGTTTCTATTCGGTCATCTTTCCAAATTGCAACACACGAATGTGTGGTTTCAACGAATTGGTGTGATTCGGTAGTTATATAACGATAAGTTTAAACTTTATATTGAATACAGGCCCGCAAAGCCCTCCGTGTCAAGTTCCGCGGTTTTGTTCAAAGTTTCTACGACGAAGTTTTCTCTATCGCTAATTTCTCCACTCACCGTGAAATCGAAGAGTTTCTTCATAGATTCCGTCCGGTTTCAAAACCAGTTGAGGATTACGAGTGTTATAGAGTCGTTCAAGGCATGCTTGTTTGTGCCATTTACAGAAAGAAATAAGGAGGAACAGAAACGGAAAAACACTACCATAGGTGAACCCTTTAGAAGAAATCGCAGGCTGATACATAAAAATACATATAATGAGTTATCGTCTTCAGAATCAGACGAAGGTTACAAACACTCAAAAATCACCAAAATGATATTGAAATTTGCGAGCCTTCAATTATTTTGGGAAACATGAAAGAAGACCACCTCACGAAACGAGGTTTTATAATCATGGGAAACAAAGAAATTTGATCTTGGAACAGATCGAAGATTTGGGTACAGCTTCAAGTCATGAAGATCACTCTGTAGTAGTTGATCATGACGACTGAAATAAAACGGAACATAATCCTAGATTGTCTAGAGAAGTGTTTTTATCATGTGTCATATGTTGGACGGAATATAGTTCAACTAGAGGAGTTCTGCCATGTGGACATCGCTGTGTTTACATGCAGTGTACAGTGCGGTTGCCGTGAGCCTGAGGAACTTTTAATAAGTTGTCACAGTTTTCAAATTCGTTGTGTACATTCATATTGTTGAGACAACAACAGATAATGAACGAATTGTTGGACTTCTTGTTCCAAATGCAGCTGTAGGATCCGTACTTAAAGGTCTAGCTATCTCTAAAGATGCAACTTTATGGCACGCTTACCTTAATCACATCTTTCGTGGAGTCACAGATCCGACAATATGGCCCATGTATCTTATGCCCACCCGAGACCGACCTCTGGATTACACGTTCTCCAAAATCGATTTGGGTCACGTGTTGAATGATAATATTAAAAACCGACCATCTTTTACCAAGAAGGATAACGCAAACAAGTTCTCCAAAGTTTGTGCAAATGAAATCCTGAAATCCACTTCATCAATAATCGAGAGAAACTTCTTCGAGCTAACTGCCGATATCTCATCCTTCTTATCAATTTCACAATCAAATCAACTCATAAACAACCATAACCTACAAAAACTATTAAAAGGACAAACTACTTAATATTTCAAATCATTCATCACCTGGACCTTGAATGGCAGTTTCCACCACTAACTTCAACTTGGAGTACTTGTGCCTGACAGACGACGCGTGGTACACCTGCGCCGTTGTTCTCGATGGCGACAACCTTCCAAAAGAGGAAAAACACTACCATAGGTGGACCCTCTAGAAGAAATCGCAAGCTGATACATAAAAATACATATAACGAGTTATCGTCTTCAGAATCAGACGAAGGTTACAAACACTCAGAAAATCAACAAAATGATATTGAAATTTATGAGCCTTCAAATTATTTTGGGAAACATGAAAGATGACCGCCAGCAGTACCAGTTTGTTACCAGTGCGGTTGCCGTGAGCCTGAGGAACATTTAATAAGCTGTCACAGTTGTGAAATTCGTTGCATGCATTCATATTGTTTGAACAGTCACACCCCAGAAATTTACATCCACTAACCGTATTGTTATTACATCTGAGACGATTCAAGTGAGTCCTATGAAGCAAGTGTCTGTCTATTTAGTTGACAGAAATCACTACACTACATCCCCGTTGAAAAACAGAATCACAGTCCTTTTCCTTCAATTTCTAGAACAGCCAACAGCAGTACCAGTTTGTAACCAGTGCGGTTGCCGTGTGCTTGAGGAACTTTTAATAAGCTGTCACAGTTGTCAAATTCGTTGCGTGCATTCATATTGTTGAGACAACAACATATAATGAACGAATTGTTGGACTTGTTTCAAATGCAGTTGTAGGATCCGTCCTTAAAGCTCTCTCTAAAAGATGCAACTTACGGCACGCTTACCTTAATCACATCTTCTATGGAGTCACAGATCCGACAATAGTGCCCACGGATCTTATGCCCACCAAAGACCGACCTTTGGATTACACGTTCTCCGAAATCGATTTGGGTCACGTGTTGATTGATAATATTAAAAACCGACCATCTTTCACCAAGAAGGATCACGCAAACAAGTTCTCCACAGTTTGAGCAAATTGCCGTTTCCGGAAGAAATCGCACGCTAATACATAAAAATACATATAACGAGTTATTGTCTTCAGAATCAGACGAAGGTTACAAACACTCAGAAAATCACCAAAATGATATTGAAATTTGTGAGCCTTCAAATTATTTTGAGAAACATGAAAGAAGACCACCTCACAAAACAAGGTTTCATAATCAATGGAAACAAAAAAATTTAATCTTGGAAGAGATCGAAGATTTGGGTACAACCTCAAATCACGAAGATCAGTCGGCAGTAGTTAATCATGACGACTGTAATAAAACGGAACATAATCCCACATTGTCTAAAGAAGCGCTTTTATCATGTGTCATATGTTAGACATAATATAGTTCAACTATAGGAGTTCTGCCATGTGGACATCACCGTGTTTACATGCAGTGTACAGTGTTTTAATATCACCATATTGCTGCTATCAAGTTTAAGGATGCATTCCATGGTAAACGATGGGCCTTATATTAGGGGAATTATAACTTTGGTCACAACTACCAAGGCGGCAATTATTCAACTATGGTAACAACTACCTAGGGGATAATGGATATGGTAACAACTACCAAGGCGACAATTATTCAATAGTCATTAGTTCTTAATGAATCCAGATTCGGGAAATGATGAGTAATGTAAGGAGAAGCGTTGGAAAGATGACCGAATAGAGATCTGAACCAACCGAAATCCACAAATTCCATGGGTTTGTGTCCAATGAAAGGATCTTCGAATGCGTGCCCGAGAAACGAAAGGGATTTCGAGCAGTTGGTCGATGACATTATAGATAAAGATCTTGCAATGAAGCCAGTGCAAAAAATGTGGAAACGTTGAAAAATTCATTTAGTTTCTGTTTGGCACCTTCAATCTCCATAGTTTCTGTTTGGCACCTTCAATCTTTGTTGCTTCATTAAAATTACGAGGTAGTTTCTGTATCGGTTATTCAGATCTTTATTTGGTCATCTTTCGAAACTACAACACACGAATATGTGGTTTCAATGAATTGGTGTGATTCGGTAGTTATATAACGATAAGTTTAAACTTTATATTGAATACAGGCCCACAAAGCCCATCAACGACTGCGTGTTGTGGGCATTGAGACAACAACAGATAATGAACGAATTGTTAGACTTCTTGTTCCAAATGCAGTTGTAGGATCCGTACTTAAAGGTCTCTCTCTAAAAGATGCAACTTAACGACACGCTTACCTTTATCACATCTTCCATGGAGTCATAGATCCGACAATAGGGCCCACGGATCTTATGCCCACCCGAGACCGACCTCTGGATTACACGTTCTCCGAAATCGATTTGGGTTACATGTTGAATGAAAATATTAAAAATCGACCATATTTCACCAAGAAGGATAACGCAAACAAGTTCTCCACAATTTGTGCAAATGAAATCCTGAAATCCACATCAAAAGAGGAAAGCCACTACCATAGGTTAACCCTCTAGAAGAAATCGCAGGCTGATACATAAAAAATACATATAACGAGTTATCGTCTTCAGAATCAGACGAAGGTTACAAACACTCAGAAAATCACCAAAATGATATTGAAATTTGTGAGCCTTCAAATTATTTTGGGAAACATGAAAGAAGACCATCAGCAGTACCAATTTGTTAACAGTGCGGGTGCCGTGAGCCTGAGGAACTTTTAATAAGTTGTCACAGTTGTCAAATTCGTTACGTGCATTCATATTGTTTGAACAGTCACGCCCCAGCAATTTACATCCACTAACCGTAATGTTATTACATTCGAGACCATTCAAGTGAGTCATATGAAGCAAGTGCCAGTCTATTCAGTTGAGAGGAATGATTGAATTACATCTTCATTGAAAAACAGAATCACGGTCCTTTTTCTTCAATTTCTAGAACAGCCACCAACAGTACCAGTTTGTTACTAGTGCGGTTGCCTTGAGCCTGAGGAAATTTTAATAAGTTGTCACAGTTGTCAAATTCGATGCGTACATTCATATTGCTGACACAACAATATATAATGAAGGAATTGTTGGACTTCTTGTTCCAAATGTAGCTGTAGGATCCGTACTTAAAGGTCTCTCTCTAAAAGATGCAACTTTACGGCACACTTACCTTAATTACATCTTCCACGGAGTCACAGATCCGACAATAGGTCCCATGGATCTTATGCCTACCCGAGACTGCCCTTTGGATTACACATTCTCTGAAATCGATTTGGGTCACGTGTTTAATGATAATATTAAAACCGACCATCTTTCACCAAGAAAGATAACACAAACAAGTTCTCAACAGTTTGTGCAAATTGTGGTTTCTAGAAGAAATCGCAGGCTGATACATAAAAATACATATAATGAGTTCTCGTCTTCAGAATCAGACGAAGGTTACAAACACTCAGAAAATCATCAAAATGATATTGAAATTTGTGAGCCTTTAAATTATTTTGGGAAACATGAAAGAAGACCACCAGAAGTACCAGTTTGTTACCAGTGCGGTTGTCGTGAGCCTGAGGAACTTTTAATAAGCAGTCACAGTTGTCAAATTCGTTGTGTGCATTAATATTGTTTGAACAGTCACACCCCAACAATTTACATCCATTAACCCTACTATTATTACATCCGAGACGATTCAAGTGAGTCCTATGAAGCAAGTGTCTGTCTATTCAAATGAGATGATCTCATTCTACAGTTCCGATCATCATTCTTTTCAGTAGAGCTTGAACAAGTGGCCAAAACGTTGACAGAACGCGACATGTCACATTTTTAACTTAATATCGTATTATAGCGTATCGTGGTGTATCATATCGTATCGCATCTTTAATATTTTTTTATCATTAAGTATCGTATTATAACGTCTCGTATCACATATTTAACTTAATATCGTATTATAGCGTATCGTGTCGTGTCGTATCGTATCACATTTTTAACTTAATATCGTATTATAGCGTATCGTGGCGTATCATATCACATTTTTAACTTAATATCGTATTATAGCGTACCATGTCGTATCGTATTACATCTTTATTTTATTTTATATCGTTAAGTTGTATCGTGCCATATCGTATCATATTTTTAACTTAATATCGTATTATAGCGTATCGTGTCGTATCGTATCACATCTTTATTATTTTTATATCATTAAGTATCGTATTATAGCGTATCGTGTCGTATCGTATCAAATTTTTAACTTAATATCTTATTATAGATTGTACATAACCAAGCATACCAATCTAAACAGTTAAAACAAACAATCACAAATACAAATAAACTGAAACTACAAATTTAATTACATAATAAGTTTGTACATATATAGGACATCGTTCAAAATACATAAATCGTCAAAATACAAGAAAAGTACAACGATCCTAAACCTATGGATCCTGACTGGTGCTTGAGGGCCCCGCCCGCATCCTCTCTAGGGCCAGGCGACAACGGTAGCATCGACAATGGTGTATCGCCACGCCGGATAGCCGCCTTTATATCGCCCTAGATCGCCCGCATGAGAAGACGCTCAGTACGGCGGTGAGCGGCGTCCATCCGCGCCTGCAGCCGCGCCTTCATCCGCTCTAACGCACGTGCCACAACTGGATGCAGCTGGTCGTCGAGTACGTCCTGGGGGTACTGAGGCACCCCATGTGGCTGCGGCTCCGGTGGCAGACCACCTATCAGAAATGGTGGGTCAGCGTGGTCACCATCATTGTTATCAGAGTCGTCGTCGTCCTCTGCAGCATCACCATCTGTCGGCTAACCCTGACCCTGTGCCGGCTCTGGAGCCAACTCTGGTAACTCGGCTGGGAGAGCGGCGGAGATGAACAGCTACCCGTCGCACCCTATAAATCACGGCCCGAGCCTAGGGAAGTCACACGTCACGTGCATGCCGATCAGGGTCTGACGGCTCAACCTGACCGGCTCCACCACGTCCCCCTTGCCGAATACTAGGTCTTGTTGGGGAACAAGGCCCAACAAGACAGCGATACGCGTGATGTAGTCCCCCCCATACAGCACAAGCATGTCCTGCCTGTGGTATGCCGTCACGAACCACTAAGCTAGGTAGTGATGGATGGCGCACGTCTCCCCCCATACAAGGCAGTACAGGTAAAAGAGATCCCCCTTATTGCACCACTCGTGACTCTTCTCGCGTGGTGCAATGGATGTGGCAATAAGCCTGTGTAGGTAATGGTACAGGGGATCAGTGATCCAGGAAGCCCTCGACTTCGACTTCGGGTCGAAGCGACGCTCACTGATCACCTGCCAGAACCTCAAGAGAGTCGTACGGGGGGCCATATGGATGCCCTCGGTGTAGATGGGGGTGTCTGTCTCCTCCATCGTGTAAAGGCCGCAGTGCGCGCCAAACTCTCTGAGTGATATCGCATGCCACTGCCGGCTAGACGAAAGCTGACCTCTATCCACGGGTCGTCGGGGTCGTCAAGCTCCTCCGGCTGGTGTGCAGGCCTGAAAGCGAAGTCGAAAGACTCCAAAAATTCGCACGCCATGACCCTGTACGATGGCTTGTATTCAAAATTGAACAACCTGTCACATAGTATGGTTAGTATGCATGTCGTATACAAAACAAAGAAAAAACAGGAATAAATAGTATACCTCTCCCATGGAGTATCGTGTCCGATGAAGCCTCAGGCTCTCGCCGCCTCGTCAACCTCCTCGAGAGCTCCCCAATCAAGGGCGGCATGACCGCCGATCTGCATACGCCGAAACTTTTCACATCTGTGAAAAGCCTCGCTCCTCTCCTCGAACGCTAGATAAGGATTATCAAGCAACAGATCCACTTCTGGGCCACCGCCACACCGACGTCCACGGCCACGCCCACCGGCCAACGCCGCCCCGCCCCCACTGCTCGTCCACCTCTGCCACGTCCACGCCCACGTCCGCCGCCACCACCACCACCACCGGCACCTCCCGCACCACAGCCGACACCTCCACAGCCAACACCCCGGCCTCTCCCTCTACGAATAACGGCATCCATATTTGCATGATTAAACAATTTTTAATCATTTTTTACAAATATAATAATTTTTAACTATTTTTTAAAAAATATAACATACGCACATTACGGACCTAATCGCGTTACGGACCATTTCGACTGAAAATATAAATATTATATACTTACGACGTCTTAGGTTTCGACGCTCGTTACGGACTTGCGCGCGATACGGACGATTTTGACTAAAAATATAAAAAGTTATATATTTACGATGACTTACGTTTCGACACTCGTTAGGGACCTACACGCCATATGGACGCCTTATTCTATATAATATAAATATTATATATCTACGACGTCGTAGGTTTCGACGCTCGTTACAGACTTACGCGAGATACGGACGATTTCAACTAAAAGTGTAAATATTATATATTTACGACGACTTTGGTTTCGACGCTCGTTACGGAACTAATCGTGTTACGGATGATTTTGACTAAAAATATAAATATTATATACTTACGACGACTTAGGTATCGACGCTCGTTACGGACCTAATCGCGTTTCGGACGATTTCAACTAAAAATATAAATATTATATATTTACGACATTCTTAGGTTTCGACGCTCGCTACAGACCTACGCGGGATACGGACGATTTCGACTAAAAATATAAAAAGTTATATATCTAAGACGACTTACGTTTCGACGCTCGTTACGGATCTACGCGCGATACGGAAGACTTCGACCATATAATATAAATATTAAATATCTAAGACGTCTTAGGTTTCGTCGCTTGTTACGAACATATGCGCGATACGGACGATTTCGACTAAAAATACAAAAAATTATATATGTACGACGTCTTAGGTTTCGACGCTCGTTACGGACCTAATCGCGCAATACAGACGACATCGACTATATAATATAAATATTATATATCTACGACGTCTTAGGTTTCAACGCTCGTTACGGAACTACGCGCGATACGGACGGTTGCGACTAAAAATATAAAAAATTTTACGACGTCTTAGGTTTCGACGCTCATTACGGACCTACGCGCGATACGGACGATTTCAACTAAAAATATAAAAAATTATATCTTTACGACGTCTTAGGTTTCGACGCTCGTTACAGACCTACGCGCGTTACGGACGAATTCAACTATATAATATAAGTATTATATATCTACGACATCTTAGGTTTCGACGCTCGGTGCGGACCTACGCGCGATACGGACGATTTTGACAAAAAATATAAATATTATATATTTACGACGACATAGGTTTCGACGTTTGTTACGGATCTAATCGCGTTATGGACGATTTCGACTAAAAATATAAATATTAGATATTTATGACGACTTAGGTTTCGACGCTCATTACGGACATAATCACGTTACGGACGATTTCGACTAAAAATATAAATATTATATATTTACGACTTCTTAGGTTTCGACGCTCGTTATGGATCTACGTGCGTTATGGATGACTTCGACTATATAATATATACATTATATATCTATGACTCGCTACGTTTCGACGCTCGTTTCCGACCTACGCGCGTTACGTACCACTTCGACTATAAATCAAAACATTATATATCAAGTTCTACTTACAAGTAAAACATTCAAAAAACTAAGATATAAAACATTTTTATACTTTATAAAACAGAAAAGAAAAAAACATGAATTTTGAATCAATACGATGCGTATATAGCCATACGCATCGTATCGAATCAATCATCTGATGATGAAAAAAATTGAAATTTTGAAGTAATACGATGCGTATAGGCCCATACGCGTCGTATTGCTTCATCTGATGATGAAAAAAACCCCCCCAAAACCCAGTATTTCAACCCCAAATTCACACAAGTTCACCGAACAAAATGCAAAATTGAAAACATATAAATGATGAGGGTTCGGAGATACATACCATACTTGTCTTTGATCTTGAAATCTCTACCGTATCTTGACCGTATGTGTGTACACCGTATGTGTGTGTATTTGGTATTTTGGGGTCGTATCAAAAGTAATAACCTCCTGTAAATCAGGGGGTTATATCGTACATGCCTTTAATACGCATCCTATACGATGCGTATTACAACCCCCTGAACGCATCGTATAGGCCTGTACGATGCGTATTATATCCCTGAAATTACTGAAATACCCCTGTATTTTTTATAAACTCAGGGGTATTTTTGAGAAATTCAAAAGTTAATACGCATCGTATAGGCCAATATGATGCGTATTAATCTGTTATACGATACAACATAGACCTATACGACCGTATATGGCATAATAAGAAAATTTGTTATTATCGTCTTTTCCTCGGTTCAATGCGTATACGTGTCGCTTTTTGACGAACTTTCACATATTTCGTCATTTTATGACGTATGCCTTCAACATGCGTCGTTTTAATGACGTTCGGTTGCGTGCGATTATCGTATTCTACGATTACGTACAGTTTTGTTTGAAAATCCACTTGTATTGTATAGTGTGGTGTTATATGTATACGTGAATATAATTAGTTGCGTATTTTGACGTATTTTTGCGTATTTTGACGTATTTTTTCGTATTGTTGCTTATTTTAGAGTATTTTGACATATTTGAGCGTATTCTGACATACTTTAGCTTATTCTAACCTATTTTTAGGTTATTTTAATGTATTTCAACATATTTTAACGTATTTCCACGTATTTTAACGTATTTTATCATAATTTGACGGATTTTAGCGTATTGCAACGTATTTTAGCATATTTTCATGTATTTTAGCATATTTTTGCTTATTTTAGCGTATTTTCGCATATTTTAGCGTACTTTAGAGTATTCTAGCGTCTTTTGACATATTTTAGCGTATTTTGACATATTTTAGCGTATTTTGACATATTTTCGCGTATTTTCGCATATTTTAGAGTATTTTCACATATTTTAGCGCACTTTAGAGTATTTTCGCATATATTAGCGTATTTTCGCATATGTTAGTGTATTTTAACATATTTTGACATATTTTAGCATATTTTTACGTATTCTAGCGTACTTTAGAGTATTTTAGCGTAGTTTTATGAACCTTAGCGTATTTTAGCATATTTTGAGGTACTTTTACGTATTTTTGCATATTTTAGTGTGTTTTAACGGTTTTTAGCGTATTCTAATGTATTTTTGCGTATTTTGACATATTTTAGCGTATTTTAGAGTATTTTAGTGTATTTTCATATATTAAGGCACTGAATTACACGTTCTCCGAAATCGATTTGGGTTACGTGTTGAATGATAATATTAAAAACCGACCATCTTTCACCAAGAAGGATAACGCAAACAAGTTCTCCACAGTTTGTGCAAATGGCGGTTTCCAGAAGAAATCGCAGGCTGATACATAAAAATATATATAAAGAGTTATCGTCTTCAGAATCAGACGAAGGTTACAATCACTCAGAAAATCACCAAAATGATATTGAAATTTGTGAGCCTTCAAATTATTTTGGGAAACATGGAAGAAGACCACCACAAGTACCAGTTTGTTACCAGTGCAGTTGCCGTGAGCCTGAGGAACTTTTAATAAGGTGTCACATTTGTGAAATTCGTTGCGTGCATTCATATTGTTTGACGAGTCACACCCCAGTAATTTACATCCACTAATCGTACTGTTATTACATCCAAGATGATTCAAGTGAGTCCTATGAAGCAAGTGACTGTCTATTCAATTGAGAGGAATCACTGCATTACATCCCCGTTGAAAAAAAATAATCACAGTCCTTTTCCTTCAATTCCATAACAGCCACCGACAGTACCACTTTGTTACTAGTGCGGTTGCCGTGAGCTTGACAAACTTTTAATAAGCTGCCATGTCACACCCTGACTTTTGCGGAAGCATGATTATGTGTGACTTGCTTAATACCATTGCATTCAATCATAACAACAACTATATGATAAAACTACAGATGTACATCCATTAAATAAGTTAAAAAAACCTAACAACATTGTCTTGAAACATAGACTTAAAATTCGAGTACAAACCATGCAACTTGTGAAGAGTTCACAAGGACTCGACAAAAGACATTACATAAAACCAGGCTTTGGAAGATGTGTCTCGTCCAGGATAAGACACACTAACCAAACCCTATGACACCGGATGACATCTTTTATTGTCAACACCACTTGAAACATCCAAACGCCCGCCAGATCCACCTTTAATTCCCTGAAATACATGTTGTTTGAAAACATCAACAAAAGTTGAGCGAGTTCATGTGTTTGTTTGAATAAAACCCTTGTAATCATTGTATGTATGTATGTATGTTTTGTAAACCCGGTATGAAAGCAAAACAAGGAATCAGATTAATTAATGGTTTGCAAGGCCATTAACATGCGTGCAACGGCGTAAGAAGGCTCAAACCTAGCAGATTTTGTACCGGGCCCCCGGCTGTAAGACATAGTCACCTCATGGGCCAGTCCCTGGTCCTGATGGGCGTGGGCTCGCTACACACAAATAGATCTATCACTCATGTCCCTTGGTCCTAACACGAGGATCAATGGTCTTAGGAGTGCGCCTACCCATTCACATGATGTACTGTGCATTCCATAGCTAACCATACCAGTTGTAATTGTTTGTAAACATTTTGTAAAATGTACTTCACCCCCGAAGTCATAAAACAAAACAGTTATAAGAAAGGGGGGGCATGAACTCACAGTCTTGCGTTCTTCGTATCACAGTAACTCAAAGCTCCTTTGTGTGTACACGACTACCTACAACGTATTATGATCTATTAGACGAGCGGGTCGTGCCTTGACTTGTATTAGTTAATGTCTTTGAGTTACGTTTCTTTGTGTCTTCATTATTATTCCAAGTTATATACTTATTTGTTAAAATAGTAAATATTTTAACTTAAATTATATTTATTAAATTTTTGGAATAATCGTTTAAACAATATATTTTAACTTGATACTTTTCAAGTATTTATACATGTATCTCCTTCCCAAGTATGGGTGTATTTGTATTCGTATTCTTATACTTGTATATTTTGCCATGCATTTAAGTCGTATTCCGGTGTGTTTTTATACGTATCAAAATACTTATTTTCTTGTAATTGTTAAGTATTCTTATACTTAATTTTGTATAAGTTTTTCCGGAATAATATTTCTAGTAAAAATACTTTAATATATATATATATATATATATATTGAGGAATATTACTTAGAATAATTATTCATAATTTCCCTTTGGCAAAAATATTTGTGTTTTTATGTAAACTTTAAAGATAGTATATTTTCAAGTCCTTCTTAGAGGATATATATATATATATATATATATATATATATATATATATATATATATATATATATATGCTTATTTTTCTCCAAAATAATATATTTCATATTTATTTGAGGAAATATATATTTCTTCCAAAAATATTTTATCTTCTATTAATCCCAAGAAAATATATATATTTATCCACCCAAAATAATATATTTTCTTCTTGTAAAAAATATGATACAAATTGTAATAATTGTAACAATCATATTTTTGTTTCCTTGATGTCCAAAATTTTATTTACCAAAAATACATTTGCGAATAAATTTTCCGGAGTATTTTTGTGAGTTATATTTCTTTGTTCGGTTTCACCAATATTTTGTGCATTCTTTGTAAATTTATTCCTTAGAATTTTGGTAATATTTTGGATTGTAATTTTTGGTATTTTGCCATAATTTTCCCTAAAAATGGAGGCTTCCATACCTTGAAGGTATATCATTTTCTTTTGTAAATCATCACAATCAATCCTCAATCAACAACAAACAATCTTTACTTACCAATTTTGCCAAAAACAAGCATAAATTACTACTTCATGAACTTGAAAATTTACAAAAATTTGTAGTAACTTACTAGTGTATTTAGTAAGTCTTATTACCCTTTAAAGTATGGTTGATTCTTTATAAACATCATTTTTAAAGAATTTAGATCTTTACAACTTACAATCTTATTTTCTAAAAATGTTTCTTTTTGAATTTTTCTTGTTACACATGTTTCTATACGTGTTTATCCTTTAAAAAAATAGGGTTTATTTATTTAAAATCCAAGATTAAGCAAAACTTGCATTTTCAACTTGGTATCTTGGAAAATCACTCTTGAAATCTTAGATTTACAAGATTTACAACTTACTTTAGTCATCATTTTACAAGAACACAACATATTCTTTCAAGTTCATGTTTCTCATGAGGATGATCTATGATCCTACAACATTTTCATCCTCTTATCTTGCTAGATTATGTTTTTAATCATGATCTAGCAAGATCATATGATGATCTGCATCATTTTCATAAACAAACAATGATCAACAAGTAGATTAACACATAAACAACATAGTTTCTTCATGATTTAAGCTTATGTTCAAGTTTTATTCTTGTGATTCTTAGTGTTCTTCAAGTTAATCATCATGTATCATTCTTTAACCACTTAGATAAGATGTAAAAGAGAGTGTATGATGTTCTTACCACTAGCTTAAGGCTAGGGATGATCAAGAAAAGAAATAGAGTGGATAAATGCAAATGAAAAGGGTTCTTGAACTTCCGAAAGCTCCTAGCTTCCTTATGCAACCTCTAAAACCTTTGAGAATGCTTGGAATGTATGAGACTTGATTGAAAGAGGGTGGTGATGGTGGTTGTGGTTTCGGCCGAGAACAAGGCAAGGGAAGAGAGAAAGAGTGTGTGTTTAAGTGTGTGAAAGATATGAGAGTTATGAACACACAAAGTTATACTTATAACCATTTTTAAGTTTTAACTCAAGGTTCTTATTCTCAAAAAGTGCCAACATGATCTAATTTTTAATTGAAAGAAAATCACAAGTGTGGGGGCCATGTTGGCCGTCCCATAGGTGGGGGGGGGGGTAGTAGACTAGGTTCTAACTATATGGTTAGTTTGTAGTTGAAATCCAAGTATTAGTTAGATGTTTTAGTTTCTAGATATTCGGGGACCATAACTAGCTTGGTAATGTTAAAACTGTGCTTCTAGTGAAAATTTAGTGTTTCGGGTAGTGTCCGGTTGTTCGGTTGGTTATCGGTTCGTTAAGGTGCTAAACTTGCAGTTTAGTGTGCTTTATGTACCCTTTTATGACAGTTTTGATTCCCGACACTTAGGAAAGCATTCAGGACCATTTAATCATATTTCTGCATGATATAAGTGTGTTTATATGCTGATTTTGCTGATTTTCTACATAATTCTGTAGTTTATGTGAGTTTTAGGCACTTTCCGGCACTTAAACTATAACTAGAAAGGCAGTTTTGTGATCCTTACTTTCCTACACACTATACTAGTGTAATACTTGGTTTCTGGCTCATTCTGTGTCTCATCATACTGTTTGTCTATGTACTGAACTCCGTCAGCATTTTCCTGATTTGTCTGATAATTGTGCTAACTGTGTTTCGCGCATCATTTGAGTCAATAAAGTTCTCATGCATTAATGATATGACATTAAGCAACATGTGATGCACATGTATGTAATGGCAATAATCAGAAAGCAGTTAATTTGTAATTCAACACAGTCATTAAGCACTAATCATGGGTTAATAGTTGTACGGATACCTGGAATTTTGACAGTTGTCACATGCCACAGCTGTCAAATTCGTTACGTGCATTCATATTGTTGAGACAACAACAGACAATGAACGAATTGTTGGACTTCTTGTTCCAATTACAGCTGTAGGATCCGTACTTAAAGGTCTCTCTCTAAAAGATGCAACTTTACGGCACGCTTACCTTAATCACATCTTCCATGGAGTCACAGATCCGACAATAGGGCCCACGAATCTTATGCCCACCCGAGACCGACCTCTGGATTACCCGTTCTACGAAATCTATTTGGGTCATGTGTTGAATGATAATATTAAAAACCGACCATCTTTCATCAAGAAGGATAACGCAAACAAGTTCTCCACAGTTTGTGTAAATTGTGGTTTCCAAAAGAAATCGCAAGCTGATACATAAAAATACATATAACGAGTAGTCGTCTTCAGAATCAGAGGAAGGTTACAAACACTTAGAAAATCACCAAAATGATATTCAAATTTGTGAGCCTTCACATTATTTTTTGGAAACATGCAAGAAGACCACAAGCAGTACCAGTTTGTTAATAGTACGGTTGTCGTGAGCCTTAGGAACTTTTAATAAGCTGGCACAGTTGTCAAATTCGTTGCTAGTATTCATATTGTTTGAACAGTCACACCCTAGCAATTTACATCCGCTAACGTACTGTTATTACATCCGAGATGATTCAAGTGAGTCCTATGAAGCAAGTGTTTGTCTATTCAATTGAGAGGAATCATTGCATTACATCCCCGTTGAAAAACAGAATTAAAGTTCTTTTCCTTCAATTTCCAGAACAGCCACCGGTAGTACCAGTTTATTACCAGTGTGGGCTGTCACAGTTGTCAAATTCGTTGCATGCATTCATATTGTTGAGAGAACAACAGATAATGAACGAATTGTTAGACTTCTTGTTCCAAATGCAGCTGTAGGATCTGTATTTAAAGGTCTCTCTCGAAAAGATGCAACTTTACGGCACGCTTACCTTAATTACATCTTCCATGGAGTCAGAGATCCGACAATAGGGCCCACGGATCTTATGCCCACCCGAGACCGACCTCTTGATTACACGTTCTTCGAAATCGATTTTAGTGTATTTTAACGGTTTTTAGCTTATTCTAACGTATTTTTGCGTATTTTGACATATTTTAGCATATTTTAGATTATTTTAGCGTATTTTAACGTACTTTGACGTATCTTAGCGCATTTTAGCATAGTTTTACGTATTATAGCATATTTTACAAATAAATTATTATTCTTTAAAATTACAAATTAATCAATATAATGCATTGTTTTGGCAATAAACTAATGGAATACATTATACAAATAAATTATTGTTTAAAATTACAAATTAATCAATACAATACCCTACGTTATCAATAAACAAATGAATGTATTGGTATCCTAGAAATCTGAAATCCGAGAGTTGGATTTTAGTGTAATGAACAAACCAAACAAAAATACCGTAAGTTACGGTAGTACCGTAACTTACGGTAGAGGTCAGGAACTTACGGTGGTTCACCTCTGTTTTACGGTGGAACAAAAGCTTTCCAGGACTCACCGTAACTTACGGTGACACCGTAAGTTCGGTGGTACCAGAAAAACTTTTATTTTTTTTATTTAAAATTTGATGTTGGATCTCATGTTTATGTATTATATAACAATGTCAAAACTAATGTTTTAATGGTTTTGACCCTAGGTGATGAGGGGGATCTTACGGATGACGGTCAAGTAACGTCGAAGAATCGAACACGACTTTTGAAGCTTCCGCAATGTTTTAATCTTACTTAGACTTTGTTCATGGGTTGTAAACAATTTCTTAAACAACTTTTAAATGTTCCAACTTAGTCATTAGTTGACTAAGGTTGACGTACTTATGA
Source organism: Helianthus annuus (assembly GCF_002127325.2). Lineage (NCBI taxonomy): Eukaryota > Viridiplantae > Streptophyta > Magnoliopsida > Asterales > Asteraceae > Helianthus > Helianthus annuus. The sequence continues at coordinate 130,382,210 of NC_035435.2, read as the reverse complement.
ACTCCGTTAATGAATGTTATGTTATTTAACTAATATTTTAGTAGAAATGGTGTATTTTATTATTAAAATCAAGTGAAAAATTTAAGGGTGTTACATCTAATATGTGAACAGTCACACCGAACCTATGGGCAAGGAGTCATGCCTGAGGCATCAACATCCAATGCTCCATGGGTGCTCTTCCAACCCTGGTAAAATTTATTCTCTCTAGTTGCGCGTCGTAATCCCCTGGTAAATCACTCTCTAAGATGTACCTCCACATGTCTTTGTTCACACCCATCAGCTCTTCAACTAGTTGGCTCCAAACAAACCTAAAGTAGTCTTGTTCCAACCCTAAACCCACAGCCGCTGCCCGAAACCCACAATGTCCATCCAGCTTGACATCTTTTATTCTTGAAATGTAGGAGTGGAACGCTTTTGGAATTTGATTTTTGAATCTGTGCTCATATTCAAGCATTCCATCATCAGTGATTAACGAAAAGCCATGGTCCTCGCAAGGTTCTTTTTTCTGTGAAGCCGTTGAATGATTGCGTCGTAGTAACGACCTTTGAGACATTAGAGACATTGCAGACTTAGACGGTATTAGGGAATCCTGCGACGGTACATAAGAGCTGTGTCGAGGAGGGTCACACCTAATTTGTTGTTTGGAAGGCCCAACTGAGCTATCTCCAGCAGGTTGTTCTTTTCTTTGTTGTTGGACCTTGGGCGTTTGTAACAACTCTCATTAAAATTAATAATTAGAATGATAATTAGTCAAAAAGGAAACCCTAATTGAGACACCCAAGTAATTCCGTACTAACCCTAAAATTTCCGGAATAATCGGAATCAGGATCAGGGCCCTAAAACTCAGGGGGGTTAAATCCTACTCGATAATTATCTTTAAAATCGAGTTTTATATACTGAATTCGATTTTTGAATGAATCATCAAACCTATGCCACTGACTAGCCTACTCTACCGTATAGACTGCACCCCTTACGGACCGTAAGGGTAAGTCCTTACGGACCGTAAGCAAACCGGTTCCTTTACGGACCGTAAGGGACCTAGCATACGGTCCGTAAGCGTGTCCAAAATTTCACGATAAATAGCCGACTTTGGGACTTGAAGTTTGGAATTAAAACGATGGCCAAAAGCCTTCTGTACGTCGAGCTAGATTAATTACAGTCCACAACACACACACACTAATATCGAATCGCTGCCGTGGAACAGGGTAATTACTCGATCGCTATAACGATTCATTTTCCGAGATCAATATATCCAAAGAATGTTTAAGTGCTGCCCACATTAGGGTTATACTTTGTCATTTGTCGTTAATTCGATAAATGAGTTTAAGTATCGCGCTTTGTCGTTCATTGTGAGAATTTGATCTCGTGAGTTATCGTAACTGCTGTATTGATCACTAACCATGTTTTGTGTGCATTATTGTTGAAATTAGGTTAACAGGAATAAATCATATTCTATCCATACTAAATCTGCAAAGTGAGTCATTCTTCTTTTTATTAACTGTTTTACAATACTCCAAAACATTTTCCAAAAGTTATAATTACAGTGATTAAGTTTATGTAATCACCAAATTACAGCCGGTATGTGGGGTATTGTGCACAGTATTATTATTATTGTTTCCTTCACATTAGGTGGGCGAGCCTAAATGTGACATACGTCACTCATTGGGACAGCCAATGGTGATATGACCACAGTCACAGAGCTGGTCTGTGACAAATACCTATTCTTGAATGTTGGTTGATAACAAACATATGTAAAAACTCTTGATACTGTAAATTATAACAAATGTGTCGTTTTCAGTAAATAGAATGATTCACTCAGTATTTCCCCGCTGACAAAACCTTTTTCAAACATGTTTCAGGTGATCTACTGTAAATCAGGAAAAGTACTGAGGAGCATTTCAAGCTTAAAATAGTGGCTCGGTATAAAATAAAGAAATATGTTTTGAAATAAGGATTTATCACTAAAACTTATGTATTGTAAATTATCGGGGTTTATCCCGAATTGTGAAATAAAATAATCGGGAAAAGTTTTAGCTTTACAACGATCCTGATGTTAAAAATTTCCGCTGCTAAAATCACATAAATAAATATCATGGGATTTCTGTCCCGCGGCTCCTGAAACGGGTCAAACCGGGTCGGGGGCCGTGACAGAAATAGGGTGGTATCAGAGCCACTGAGTTAAGCTAATTAAGTATTTAAACGATACTTAAATTTTCCTGGTTACTATTCTGTGATTATATGTTTTATTTAAACTGATTATTTGTTAATTACAGTATGGGTAAGCAAAAGTTACAAGATATCTATCTTAAATTAGATAGGTCAGTTTACGAAGAGGGAAGTTCATCCAAAACTAAATTTTCAAAGCTCCCTACAATTCCTGAAGAAGGAATATTTGTGCGTAAAGCACAGTATGAAAACCCACTTTCTCCTAGAAAAAGGAGTATGATTATTAAGAAAAGTAAGGAGCAAATCCGAGAAAAGAGGATTAAAAAGGAAACCCAGGAGATAATTAATATATCACCGTGGGAAGATAAGCTAGATGAAAAATGGACAAATTTATATATGCTAGCTACTGTAGCAGAAAATGCAAATCTTTAAAGTACTAGTACTAGTATTTCTCAGTAAGTAGATAAATAAAGCTGAGTGTGTGTTCTTTCTTGTATTTTGTACAAATAGTGTGCAATAAAACTTTGATGTTTATTTGTTAAACTTTGTTCCAAAGTTTTAACTTAGCATTTCTGTGCATTTTGCATATATGCTACACAGCATGAGCGAGATATCTGAAGCTTTTCAGAACCTCAATCTTTACCCGGTAAATATAGAAGTTTCCCAAGAGTTTACTGGATACTTTGCTGATGTGGACCAACCTGTAGAATTCCATGCTCCATCTTTGACAAAGCCAAAACGAAAGAAAAAGAAGAATTATGTATGGGGTAGTCGTATTCGTAGGAAAAAGCCAGTTCCGAAACTTCCTAAAATAAACAACCCTTTAGAAAAAGGAAAAGAAATTGTAATCAAGGAGAGTTCTAAACAGCAAGAGATGGAAACTGAAGTTAGGAAAGATTCTAAGCAAATGGAAATACAGTTTGAGGAATATTCTAAAGAAATAGACATGGAAGTAGGACAAGGTTCTAGACCAACTCAGATAGAAATCGGAGAGAGCTCCAATCAAAACCAAAACCAGGGAATAACTTTTCAGGATAAAATAGATTTTCTATTGGCAAACTGTGAAACTATTCAGCCTGTCAATACGAATGTTTTTACCTATCCTAGTGAAAATCCACTCCCTATGAATTTTGCACCAGCAATCCCAGACCCAATAGTCCACGCTCAACCTGTAGAAATGGAAGAATGGTGGACGAATGATTGGCAATTTCAAAATATTGTCAACGACCCTTATTCCTTCTTTCCGCAATTCGATCCAGAACCCCTACCTAATCCACCAATGAGCACTGAGAATATGGCTGAACTTCGCCATTTCGGTGAAGAGTTGATGGATGCAGGGAATAGAATCAGGGAGATAGGGGGACAGATTGCTTGGAAGTATGACGAAAGGGAACTTCGTTTTTAGGATGACAAGTGACGAGGGATATGAGGATGGTAAAACTATAGTTATGTAATAGTATAGTAAATAGTGAAATCAGTCTGTAACATAACTCCAAATAAAACTTTGTAAAATATCTGTGTGTAGTGATGCATACTATAACGGATATGAAATGGAATCGAGAAATCGATAGTTTTGACTTTATGTGCATTATGAATTTTCTGAGTGTTTGTGTATAAATTGCTATTTATCAAGATACTAATTAATATATATTATCAGATGGCTAATAATGGTAATGAACCGGTAAATGAAGCTAATCAGTCAGAGCAACATCCAGGGGATCAATATATGACTAGACAAGATATTGAAAATATTGTTGCTCAAGGGATAGCCAATGCTATTCCAGCATTTGTTGCTGCTGTAAAAAGTCCAATCGAACGCAACATATCATTCCTAGTAAACGTACTACTGAAGATAACTTCAGTAATAGTATAAACGGTGGCCATAATCATGTTAATCATGATAATGAATCCCAGCACACGCCGCTCCCTAAGAAATAGAAAGCTACAACACCTGGTTGCACTTTCAAAGAATTCCTTGCTTGTAAACCCACTGAATTTGCAGGCAATGAAGGGGCAACTGCATCGGTGCGTTGGTTAGAGAAAACCGAAGCAGTGATTGCAATAAACAAGTGTGCCAAAGAAGATCAAGTCATGTACGCCTCAAATCTGTTTAAAGAAGGAGCACTCGAATGGTGGAACACTGTGTTACAAGCTAAAGGAAGAACTAGGGCGTATGCTATAACCTGGGAAGAATTCAAGAGTCTGGTAGAAAGAAAATTATGTCCTGAGTATGAGAAGGAACAAATGGCAAATAAGTTCCTAAATCATCGGATGTTAGGTGTAGATTGTCGTGGTTACACTTCGACATTCTTTGAATATGCTAGAGTGGTACCTAACCTGGCTTCGCCAGAACCGGTACTCATTCCTCGCTATATTTGGGGATTAATTAGCGAAATTCGAAATGTCGTTAAGGCTGCGAGACCTCGCACTATTGACGATGCAGTCGAATTAGCTAACACCTTAACTGATGAACTAATACGCACACGAGATGAAGATAGGAAAAAGGAATTAGCTCAAAGAATTACCCAAGGATTTAGGATGGGTAATAGTAGTAATTTCAAGAAAAGAGGAACAGGGCAATCTTCAACTGCGCCATTCTGCAAAATTTGCAAAAAGAAACATTTTGGAAAATGTAACCAACTTTGCAATTTTTGCAAAACAACAGGACATCGGGAAGAAAACTGCAGAAAGAAATCCATAATTTGTTACAATTGTGGAGAAGCTAGACATATCAAACCAGAATGTCCTAAATTAGTTCACCCAGTAGACAACAAACCCAAGGCAACTGAAGGAGCTACTAAGAAGAATGCCAGAGCATTCCAGCTAACTACTCAAGAAGCAGAACTCATTCCGGATGTGATTGCCGGTACGTTTTTAGTTCACAATGTTTATGCAAAAGTATTATTTGACTCTGGTGCTGTCACACCCCCAAAATCCACAAGCGGAGTATCACCGCATGGAGGCGTGACTAACCAGGATCCAGCCACCAATCATATTGAACAATATAAATTAAGTAAATAAAAGTCCAATCCAAACAATATAATTGGTGTCAAAACAATTCAACCAAGTTAAAGTTATCAGCGGAAGCATAAAGTTCAAAACCCAAAACATAAATTAAAGGTTCATAAGTTTAACATGGAACTCAACAGTCCATGTCCCACAACGTCCACGCCTCCTCGTGCAAGCTCCATGAGTACCTAGGGTCCTGCAAGGCATGCAGCAGAGAGTCAACAACTAGTTGAGCGAGTTCACAGTAAACATGTTCAGTAATAGTAATAGTAAAGTAAGCCTTGTGTTCGTTCGTTAAGTCATATATCGTATTAGTTCATATCGCGGCCTTCTAGGCATGTGTGCGATGACTAGGGAAAATTCCCAAGTATTCTAGACTATGTATATTTGTATCGCGGCCACCCTGGCATGTGTGCGAAGTTTTAGTATGTAGTTCGCGGCCTTTCCAAGGCATGTGTGCGAAGATCAGTCATAATATCGCGGCCAACCCCTGGCGTGTGTGCGAAGATCAGTTCAATAAGTATACCAGTCTAGCCGTATCTTATCATTTACCATTCTCACCCTGAGGACCATAAACATCTATCATCTGAGTATGTGCAAATAAATCATCCAATCCCATTCCCACCCTGGGAACCCCATGCCTTGGCTGTGTGAACTCACCTTGGTTTTGCTCGGCAGATAGTCTACTTGCTAAATAACTTTTGGTCAATCGCGTCCTATTATAGTCATTAAATCTAATCAGGTTCGCATAGAAGTACTTCATGCAGATTATTCACATATATGATCAAGTAGCACAGAAGGCGTCACATATAACCCAAATTATACTACCCAGCTTATTGTATTAAACCCAACCGAACCGGCCCAACAAGCAGTGAACATAAAATTACCAACACACCATGAGCGTAACAGGCCGGCCCACTTGGACCCGTTACCAATTCACATAATTTCCAGCACTTATTTTCATATAATCTACGTATCTTTGTTTTGGTCAAGTCTAGCGTGGCCCAATCACAAGAGATTAATCAGACTCATCATTACTACTATACGGCCAAGTCAATTAAGTCAGGATTGCATGTGCCAAATCTTGTGAGGTTCAATTGGAAATTGTTGGCTCATTTAATACCCATGTGATTTCAAAAGTTGAATGGCCTATTCACATTATATCAACAACAGTTTTGTCGGCCCTTTAAGTGTTGCATGTGTAAGTTCAAGGTCCAATAATATTCAATCAAGATCATTAGAAATCCTTATGTTAAACACATCAAATCATTGTCATATATAACAATACAATTCACTAACCTATCAATTATGCATGTATAATATATCATAGAGACATCACTGGTTGATTTATTTGGATGCCACATGTCTAATAGAACATCCGCCATGGTTCAGAGATCATTATGTTTACATATGAATCCTAATATCATGCTTGTTTATACACTTCATCACATATCAACATGTCACACAAGAATTCGGAATACCAATTACTATACATATATAACTTTTGTTAAATAGTTCACATATATACAACATCAGACAAATACGAATTTCAACAAGTAAGAAACCACTAACCCGAATCTTGATTGGTCAAGATGTTATTATCTCGAACAGGGGGAAGGGTTTTGCTACTGCCATCGCACAACAAATAGAGGGGGTGGGGGTAGGGTTTGAATATGTACTATGCTCCTTATGTTATGTAATCCATGTATGTATATAAATTCTCCACTAACCGGCCTTTAAAACACAATGGAAGACGGCCCACAATAACTTTACTCGGCCCCACACCCTAGTAACCACCCTCCTACTAATTCTTGTTTGCATATAAATTTGCGGTACAACTATAATGACTTTGTGAGTGTTTAATTAGGAGATAACCCATCTAAATTATTTACGTGACAAGTAAATATGGACTCAAGATAGCCGGCCCATCCTCTAATCCATGATTGGGCCTAAGATTAATGTGTGTGCGAGCCGAAGGGTTTATAACAAGTGCGCCCAATTGTACTCAAGATCACAAAACAAAACATTACTAGCCCTGCGAATTCGGGTTGTCACATCATCCCCAACTTGAAAGAAATTTCGTCCCGAAATTTAGCATGCGGTCACTGAGGAGGCTAGGTAAGTTGTATCGTTTACTGGTTTTCCTGGGGTGTCACATCATCCCCTACTTGAAAGAATTTTCGTCCCGAAAATTGGTCTAAAACAATGGCTTGAAGTGAGTTCCGACGAACTCGATCTATAGATACCTTACAATGCTTGGGGGGGGGGGGGGGCTAATCTTGTGATCGGTGGAAATCATGGTATCGTTGTTAGCGTTTCGTTATATCAGTTGCCAATCAAAGAAACAGGGAATTAATGAGGTTCGTACGAAGAATCAAGCGAAAACAGGGGTCCATTAATAACCGAAGGATTCGACCAGCTAATCTATCGTCTAGAAGTAATTTTCCAGTAGTGGTGCATGGCGGCATGGCACAACAGGGAAGTTCGTTACATCGCGGTCGCGCGAGTGTATCATTTGTCCAAAACAGAGTTTGGTGGGTAAGGTTGCGAGTTGTAAAACGACAAACGCGTGTAACTGTGGCTGCTTCGTTTCTGGTGACGATGACAGGCGAAGGTGATAGGGTTCGTCAACCGGGATGCGTAGGTGTAGTTCTCCTAAACCCAAGTTCGTTTGAGCCAGGTCTGGTCTTCATGAATGTTGACGTGCAAACCGAATGTACGGAGGGTCAGATGGCGACGTCATGTCGAGACGAACGTACGAATAGATAGAACACGTAGACAGTCATCGTAGTGGGGTGACAAGGGAACAGAAAAGAATTTGACCACCACTTGTCAAATTGCAAGTAAACGATTGGGTGTCAAAGCAAGCACACTAGGGCTAATAAGGGCAATCATGCTACTACGTTAACTAAGCATACCATAAACAACGCACCATGCAAATGTAACTAACAAGTAGGTAACATAAACATAGACCATACCATCTAAAGTGTTGAGTCTTGCACGTGGAGCGAAGCGTCGTTGTGGATCGTTGAGCACTGTACAGGTTATAGTCTGATTTTAATAAAAACCTTTTCCCATTATTAAAACCAAGTTCACTATAACCAATGGCTCTGATACCAATCTGTCACACCCCCAAAATCCACAAGCGGAGTATCACCGCATGGAGGCGTGACTAACCAGGATCCAGCCACCAATCATATTGAACAATATAAATTAAGTAAATAAAAGTCCAATCCAAACAATATAATTGGTGTCAAAACAATTCAACCAAGTTAAAGTTATCAGCGGAAGCATAAAGTTCAAAACCCAAAACATAAATTAAAGGTTCATAAGTTTAACATGGAACTCAACAGTCCATGTCCCACAACGTCCACGCCTCCTCGTGCAAGCTCCATGAGTACCTAGGGTCCTGCAAGGCATGCAGCAGAGAGTCAACAACTAGTTGAGCGAGTTCACAGTAAACATGTTCAGTAATAGTAATAGTAAAGTAAGCCTTGTGTTCGTTCGTTAAGTCATATATCGTATTAGTTCATATCGCGGCCTTCTAGGCATGTGTGCGATGACTAGGGAAAATTCCCAAGTATTCTAGACTATGTATATTTGTATCGCGGCCACCCTGGCATGTGTGCGAAGTTTTAGTATGTAGTTCGCGGCCTTTCCAAGGCATGTGTGCGAAGATCAGTCATAATATCGCGGCCAACCCCTGGCGTGTGTGCGAAGATCAGTTCAATAAGTATACCAGTCTAGCCGTATCTTATCATTTACCATCCTCACCCTGAGGACCATAAACATCTATCATCTGAGTATGTGCAAATAAATCATCCAATCCCATTCCCACCCTGGGAACCCCATGCCTTGGCTGTGTGAACTCACCTTGGTTTTGCTCGGCAGATAGTCTACTTGCTAAATAACTTTTGGTCAATCGCGTCCTATTATAGTCATTAAATCTAATCAGGTTCGCATAGAAGTACTTCATGCAGATTATTCACATATATGATCAAGTAGCACAAAAGGCGTCACATATAACCCAAATTATACTACCCAGCTTATTGTATTAAACCCAACCGAACCGGCCCAACAAGCAGTGAACAAAATTACCAACACACCATGAGCGTAGCAGGCCGGCCCACTTGGACCCGTTACCAATTCACATAATTTCCAGCACTTATTTTCATATAATCTACGTATCTTTGTTTTGGTCAAGTCTAGCGTGGCCCAATCACAAGAGATTAATCAGACTCATCATTACTACTATACGGCCAAGTCAATTAAGTCAGGATTGCATGTGCCAAATCTTGTGAGGTTCAATTGGAAATTGTTGGCTCATTTAATACCCATGTGATTTCAAAAGTTGAATGGCTTATTCACATTATATCAACAACAGTTTTGTCGGCCCTTTAAGTGTTGCATGTGTAAGTTCAAGGTCCAATAATATTCAATCAAGCTCATTAGAAATCCTTATGTTAAACACATCAAATCATTGTCATATATAACAATACAATTCACTAACCTATCAATTATGCATGTATAATATATCATAGAGACATCACTGGTTGATTTATTTGGATGCCACATGTCTAATAGAACATCCGCCATGGTTCAGAGATCATTATGTTTACATATGAATCCTAATATCATGCTTGTTTATACACTTCATCACATATCAACATGTCACACAAGAATTCGGAATACCAATTACTATACATATATAACTTTTGTTAAATAGTTCACATATATACAACATCAGACAAATACGAATTTCAACAAGTAAGAAACCACTAACCCGAATCTTGATTGGTCAAGATGTTATTATCTCGAACAGGGGGAAGGGTTTTGCTACTGCCATCGCACAACAAATAGAGGGGGTGGGGGTAGGGTTTGAATATGTACTATGCTCCTTATGTTATGTAATCCATGTATGTATATAAATTCTCCACTAACCGGCCTTTAAAACACAATGGAAGCCGGCCCACAATAACTTTACTCGGCCCCACACCCTAGTAACCACCCTCCTACTAATTCTTGTTTGCATATAAATTTGCGGTACAACTATAATGACTTTGTGAGTGTTTAATTAGGAGATAACCCATCTAAATTATTTACGTGACAAGTAAATATGGACTCAAGATAGCCGGCCCATCCTCTAATCCATGATTGGGCCTAAGATTAATGTGTGTGCGAGCCGAAGGGTTTATAACAAGTGCGCCCAATTGTACTCAAGATCACAAAACAAAACGTTACTAGCCCTGCGAATGCGGGTTGTCACATCATCCCCAACTTGAAAGAAATTTCGTCCCGAAATTTAGCATGCGGTTACTGAGGAAGCTAGGTAAGTTGTATCGTTTACTGGTTTTCCTGGGGTGTCACAGGTGCAAACCAAAGTTTTATAAATACTTCATTCTGTCAAGCTCTTAAGTTACCCTTAACTACTGTTAGGCAGATCTTTACAGTCGAAACTGCGGATGGGAATTCGGTAAAAGTCAATCAGATTTTACAAAAAGTAGAAGTAGAACTCTCAGGTCATAAATTTGTTGCAAACTTATTTCCTATAAAATTAGCTGAGTTTGACATTGTGTTAGGAATGGATTGGTTAATAGCAAACCATGCTCAAATCATTTGTGATAGAAACTCTATAGAAATTCAAGCACCTACTGGAGAGATAATTAAGATTTCAGGAGATAAACCTCGGAAGCCACTAAAGTTCATATCAGTAATGAAAATTGCTAATTATGAACGGAAACAGGGAATAGTATATATGATTTCAGTAATCATTTGTACTAAAGGAAAAGAACTTAAGGAAATCCCTGTAGTCTCAGAATACCCAGATGTATTTCCAGAAGATTTACCTGGGTTACCACCAGATAGGGAGGTAAAATTTAGGATTCATCTAATTCCAGGAACTACACCGATAGCCAAGGCACCCTATCGATTAGCTCCTACCGAAATGTTAGAATTGAAAAAGCACTTAGATGAATTACTAAGCAAAGGATTTATACAACCTAGTTCATCCCCTTGGGGTGCACCGGTGTTGTTTGTGAAAAAGAAAGATGGATCGATGAGAATGTGTATCGATTATAGAGAATTGAATAAGGTTACAATTAAGAATCGATACCCATTACCTAGGATTGATGATCTTTTCGATCAATTACAAGGCGCTAAATATTTTTCTAAGATAGACTTGCGCTCCGGATATCATCAATTAAAGGTTCAAGAAGAAGACATACCTAAAACTGCATTTAGGACTAGGTATGGACATTATGAGTTTACAGTCATGCCCTTTGGATTAACTAATGCACCCGCAGCATTTATGGACATGATGAACAGGATCTGTAAACCATATTTGGATAAATTTGTAATTGTTTTCATAGACGATATACTTATTTATTCAAAAAGTCAGGTCGAACATTGTCAGCACTTGCATGCACTCTTAACTTTGTTAAGAAAAGAAAAGTTGTACGCTAAATTCTCAAAGTGTGAATTTTGGCTACAAGAAGCGCAATTCTTAGGACACATGGTGAATCACGAAGGTATTCACGTAGATCCTTCTAAGATAGAAGCAATTACCAATTGGAAGGTTCCGCAAACTGCAATGGAGATTAGAAGTTTTATAGGTTTATCCGGTTATTATAGACGGTTTATTAAGGATTTTTCCAAAATAGCTGTACCATTAACTAAGCTAACCTGTAAAGCCACTAAGTTTGAGTGGGGACCTAAACAAGAAGAAGCCTTCAGAATTCTAAAGCAGAAATTAACCAATGCTCCAATCTTAGCTTTACCAGAAGGAATAGAAGATTTTGAAGTATATTGTGATGCTTCGAAATTAGGATACGGATGTGTGTTAATGCAACGCAAGAGGGTAATTGCGTATGCTTCCAAACAATTGAAAAAGCACGAAGAAAACTATACGACTCATGATTTAGAATTAGGAGCTATAATTTTTGCCCTTAAGATATGGAGACACTATCTGTATGGAAGTAAGTTTACTGTTTATACAGATCATAAGAGTTTAAGATATATATTTGGGCAAAAAGAGTTAAACATGAGAGAAAGAAGATGGATGGAAATCCTGAGTGATTATGATTGTGATATTCAATATCACGAAGGAAAGGCAAACGTAGTCGCTGAAGCCTTAAGTCGTAAGTTCCATGAAAAGCAAAAGCGAGTCCGTGCTCTTAGAATAAATCTACAAGTAGATTTAATGGAACAACTGAAGGAAATTCAGGAAACGGCAATCAAGGACGATGCCGAAGGAATGAAAGGTTACCTAAAAGAATTGGAACAAGGAAATGATGGAATTTGGAAATTCCACAAAAGCAGAATTTGGGTACCTAAACAAGGAAATTTAACATTAAAGATTTTAGAGGAAGCTCATAAATCTAGGTATAGTATACACCCAGGAAACAATAAGATGTACCAAGATTTAAGAAAGAATTTTTGGTGGATAGGAATGAAAAAGGATATAGCCGAATACGTATCTAAGTGTTTAACTTGTTCACAAGTTAAAGCCGAACATCAGAAACCTTCAGGTCTACTACAACAGTTAGAAATGCCTGTATGGAAATGGGAACTCATAACAATGGACTTTGTTACTAAGTTACCCAAGACCAGAAAAGGTAATGATGCCATTTGGGTAATCGTGGATCGATTAACCAAATCAGCTCATTTTCTACCAATAAAGGAAACCTTTAGTATGGAAAGGTTAGCCAAATTGTATGTAGAGGAAATAGTATCCTTACATGGAGTTCCACTCTCCATTGTATCGGATAGAGATAGTCGTTTCACTTCCCGTTTCTGGACAAGTTTCCAAGAATCAATGGGAACCCGAATCAATCTAAGTACCGCATATCATCCACAAACGGACGGACAAAGTGAAAGGACGATCCAAACTCTGGAAGACATGCTCCGTGCATGTGTAATTGATTTTGGAGGTAATTGGGATAATCATTTACCATTAATTGAATTCTCCTATAACAATAGTTATCACTCAAGTATCGAAGCCGCTCCATTCGAAGCACTGTATGGACGCAAGTGCAGAACACCCGTATGTTGGGCGGAAATAGGAGAAAGTCAATTATCAGGTCCAGAAATTGTGCAAGAAACCACAGACAAAATAACTCAAATTAAGGAAAGATTGAAAACAGCCAGAGATCGCCAGAAAAGCTATGCAGACAATCGTCGCAAGCCACTCGAATTTCAGATAGGAGACAAAGTACTTTTGAAAGTATCTCCTTGGAAAGGAGTGGTACGATTCGGTAGGAAAGGAAAACTGAGTCCAAGATATGTTGGACCATTCCCAGTGATTCAACGAATCGGACCAGTTGCTTATCGCTTACAGCTACAAGAAGAACTAGCTAGAGTACATGATGTATTTCATGTATCCAATCTCAAGAAATGTCTATCAGACGAATCCCTGGTAGTACCTCTTCAAGACATAGAGGTAAATGAAAAGCTGAAATTCATAGAAAAACCTTTACAAATAGAAGACCGAAAGATCAAGTTTCTCAAACACAAGCGACTAGTACTGGTGAAAGTCAAATGGAATTCAAAGAGAGGACCGGAATACACTGGGGAACGGGAATCAGAAATGAAGCACAAATACCCTCATCTATTACAGTAAATCTCGAGGACGAGATTTTTCCTAAGGTGGGGAGGATGTAACAACTCTCATTAAAATTAATAATTAGAATGATAATTAGTCAAAAAGGAAACCCTAATTGAGACACCCAAGTAATTTCATATTAACCCTAAAATTTCCAGAATAATCGGAATCAGAATCAGGGCCCCTAAAACTCAGGGGGGTTAAATCCTACTCGATAATTATCTTTAAAATCGAGTTGTATATACTGAATTCGATTTTTGAATGAATCATCAAACCTATGCCACTGACTAGCCTACTCTACCATATAGACTGCACCCCTTACGGACCGTAAGGGTAAGTCCTTACGGACCATAAGCAAACCGGTTCCTTTACGGACCGTAAGGGACCTAGCATACGGTCTGTAAGCGTGTCCAAAATTTCACTATAAATAGCCGACTTCGGGACTTGAAGTTTGGAATTAAAACGATGGCCAAAAGCCTTCTGTACGTCGAGCTAGATTAATTACAGTCCACAACACACACACACTAATATCGAATCGCTGCCGCGGAACAGGGTAATTACTCGATTGCTATTACGATTCATTTTCCGAGATCAATATATCCAAAGAATGTTTAAGTGCTGCCCACATTAGGGTTATACTTTGTCGTTTGTCGTTAATTCGATAAATGAGTTTAAGTATCGCGCTTTGTCGTTCATTGTGAGAATTTGATCTCGTGAGTTATCGTAACTGCTGTATTGATCACTAACCCTGTTTTGTGTGCATTATTGTTGAAATTAGGTTAACAGGAATAAATCATATTCTATCCATACTAAATCTGCAAAGTGAGTCATTCTTCTTTTTATTAACTGTTTTACAATACTCCAAAACATTTTCCAAAAGTTATAATTACAGTGATTAAGTTTATGTAATCACCAAATTACAGCCGGTATGTGGGGTATTGTGCATAGTATTATTATTATTGTTTCCTTCACATTAGGTGGGCGAGCCTAAATGTGACATACGTCACTCATTGGGACAGCCAATGGTGATATGACCACAGTCACAGAGCTGGTCTGTGCCAAATACCTATTCTTGAATGTTGGTTGATAACAAACATATGTAAAAACTCTTGATACTGTAAATTATAACAAATGTGTCGTTTTCAGTAAATAGAATGATTCACTCAGTATTTCCCCGCTGACAAAACCTTTTTCAAACATGTTTCAGGTGATCTACTGTAAATCAGGAAAAGTACTGAGGAGCATTTCAAGCTTAAAATAGTGGCTCAGTATAAAATAAAGAAATATGTTTTGAAATAAGGATTTATCACTAAAACTTATGTATTGTAAATTATCGGGGTTTATCCCGAATTGTGAAATAAAATAATCGGGAAAAGTTTTAGCTTTACAACGATCCTGATGTTAAAAATTTCCGCTGCTAAAATCACATAAATAAATATCACGGGATTTCTGTCCCGCGGCTCCTGAAACGGGTCAAACCGGGTCGGGGGCCGTGACAGCGTTGGCCGCCAACGAGTGTTTTCTTGTATGACATGCGGTTTTTTGTCGTTCATTAATGGGTTTACCACCGCCTTGATCTTCGATATAATGCTCTTTTTCACTTGCGGGGGTTGGGTATTCTAATTCTTTTTCTACATCAACCTCTTCATCATCAAAATTTGATGGATTCAGATCAAGTTTTCTCGAGAAAATGTCTATATCTTCGAGCTGAATAACGCGTTCTGCAAAACAAAAAAAAAAGAGCATTAGACAAGCATATTAAATTAATACAACAAAACATTTTTTATAAGTCAATAAGTACTTGTATTCTGCAATCTCTCCAGGCGACAGGCACATAACAACCCGCAACCTGTGTACAGCTGGCAGCCACATGTTGACACGAATGACCCCAACGTGGTTATTATCCATGTTAGCTCATTTTCTATTATATTAAGAGCATGGATGGAAACTTTACAAAGTAGGTTGCGAAACAAAGGAATCTCAAGGTGGCTGTTCATTCGCTTGCTGTGGCTTTCTTCTAAGCAATTCTTTATTTGCGTATATTTCCAGGAACTACCATAAGTTACGGTAGTACCGTAACTTACGTTAGAGGTCAGGAACTTACGGTGGTTCACCTCTGTTTTACGGTGGACCAAAAGCTTTCCAGGACTCACCGTAACTTACGGTGACACCGTAAGTTACGGTGGAACCAGAAAAACTTTTATTTTTTTATTTAAAATTTGATGTTGGATCTCATGTTTATGTATTATATAACAATGTCAAAACTAATGTTTTAATGGTTTTGACGCTAGGTGACGGGGGGGATCTTACGGATGACGGTCAAGTAACGTCGAAGAACCGAACACGACTTTTGAAGCTTCCGCAATGTTTTAATCTTACTTAGACTTTGTTCATGGGTTGTAAACAATTTCTTAAACAACTTTTGAATGTTCCAACTTAGTCATTAGTTGACTAAGGTTGACGTACTTATGAACGCCGTTAATGAATGTTATGTTATTTAACAAATATTTTAGTAGAAATGGTGTATTTTATTATTAAAATCTAGTGAAAAATTTAAGGGTGTTACAAGTTGGTAATCAGAGCTTAAGGTTGTCAACAAAGTGTTCGGTTCAAGCTTGATCGATCGTCCGGTAAGAATTAACTTATTATGTTAGTAGATTATGTCTTATGTAAGGAATGAGAAACGAATTGATATGCATGGGAAGAGTGTGTTAACACACTCAAACCCGGAAAGTGCATTAAATGTGAACGGTTAAAGCAAGTTAGGAACTTGGCTAAACCGAAACAAACGAAGCAATGTTATAAATGAAATGTTTAACATTTAAATGTAAACATTTCAGTTTCAAGATGTCTGATGGGAATGATGATAATCCGGTGCAAACAAGCACCGAACAAATGAAAGAAATAATTGCCGAAGAAGTAGGAAAGGCAATTGAAGGCAGTCTATCTGGGTTTATAGACAAGATTCAAAGCACGGTGTTGTCGCTCGTAGAAAAACGAGTTAAAAGGTTGGAGGATACTGTCAACCTTATAAAAGACAAAACTAGAGAACGCAAAGGGTGTTCGTACAAGGAATTCATGGCGTGTAAACCGCCAATCTATAACGGGGAGGTTGACCCGATAATTTGTCAAAGATGGATAAGTGATGTTGAAGGGGTGTTTGAACGGACCCTTTGTGAAGTAGGCGACTTTGTTGCCTACGGAACGGGTCAATTGAGAAACCAAGCTAAAGATTGGTGGGATAATAAAAAGAAAGAAATGGGAGCCGAAGCGGCGAGAGTTATGACTTGGGATGAGTTTAAGGTACCATTCCTTAAACACCACAGTCCCAAAGCGGTTATCAACAGAATCAAAGAAGAATTCATCCAGCTGAGACAAAAGGGTGAAACAATCGATAAGATCACGGGCATCTTCATGGATAAGCTCAGATTTTGTGACGAGTTAGTCACCACTGAAGAACAAAAGATATATTACTATTACAACATGCTGAGTGCTGAGTACCGGGAATTTATGACTCCGTCAAAATACGAAACCCTCACGGAGATTATCAACACCGCCCGGGAACGGGAAATCGAGTTAAAGAAACAAGTGGAAAGAGGTGAGCGAAGGGCACAAGATGTGAATCCAAGCCCTACAAAGAAAGCCCGAACGGGAGAATCAGGAAAGAAGATGGATGTTAAAGGTGGGTCGCCAAGTTGTAAAGTCTGCGGGAAGGGACACAAGGGGGAATGTCGATTCAAAGACAAGCCATGCCCCATATGTAATAAGACGGGGCACACGGCCTCGCTATGCCCGGGAAAAGTATCGGTTTGCTACAATTGCTATCAACCCGGCCACAAAAAGTCCGAATGCCCGGACTTAGTTGGAAAGAGAGATGCGAAGGAGTCTCCAGCAGAAGCCCCCAAAGCAAAAGCTAGGTCCTTCCAACTTACCGCAGCTGAACCGAAAACAGAACCCAATGTGGTTTCAGGTATATTCACAATTAACTCAATTCCAGCACGTGTATTGTTTGATACGGGTGCGAATAAATCCTTCATTTCGCATGGGTTTATTCGACATCCTTCATTTGTATTGACGAAATTACCTGTGCCCTTAGAAGTTGAAATAGGGGATAACAAAAGCTTTATAGTTTGTGATGTTTTTCAAGGCTGCAAATTAAGCATCAACGATGAGGAATACTTGATAGACCTAGTTCCGATGTCAATGGGGGAATTTCAAGTAGTCGTTGGGATGGATTGGCTAGCCCAACACCATGCAAAAGTTGTGTGTTTCCGTAAAGAAATAAAACTAATATCTCCGAGCGGGAAACACGTCACCATTTATGGCAAAAAAGGAGGTAACCCCATAGTGTGCTCAATGTTGAAAGCTCACAAGCTTATGAAGCAAGGATGCAAGGCGTTCATGATATACGCAAATGAGCCCAATAGAGAATCACGGAAGATTGAAGATGTACCGGTAGTACGAGATTTTGGAGATGTGTTTCCGGAGGATCTACTGGGAATACCGCCTGAATGGGAAGTAGAGTTCGGAATCGAATTGATTCCGGGCGCAAAACCCGTAGCTAAAGCACCATACCGACTCGCGCCGTCGGAATTACAAGAGTTGATGTCCCAAATCCAAGACCTGCTTGATAAGGGGTTCATTAGGCCAAGTGTGTCTCCTTGGGGCGACCGGTGTTGTTCGTAAGAAAGAAAGATGGAAGCATGCGTATGTGTATCGATTACCGGGAGTTAAACAAACTCACGGTAAAGAACCGATACCCGCTTCCGAGGATAGATGATTTGTTCGACCAATTACAAGGGGCGAACTGGTTTTCAAAAATTGACCTTAGGTCTGGGTATCACCAACTAAGGGTCAAAGAAGAAGACATACCGAAGACGGCTTTCCGCACGAGATATGGACATTATGAATTCCTCGTAATGTCATTTGGGCTAACAAATGCACCCGCGACTTTCATGGACCTCATGAACCGGGTTTGCAAGCCAATGTTGGACAAGTCAGTCATCGTGTTTATCGATGATATCTTGGTATATTCGAAAAGCGAAGCTGAACACGCACACCACTTACAAGAAGTGTTAGAGACACTTAGACGGGAAAGACTGTATGCGAAATTCTCTAAGTGTGCCTTTTGGTTACGAGAGGTACAATTTCTTGGCCACATCATAAGTGCTGATCGAGTATTGGTGGATCCGTCCAAGATTGAGGCTGTGTCAAAATGGAATCCCCCGAAGAACCCTTCGGAAATTAGAAGCTTTTTGGGGCTTGCGGGATAGTATAGGAGATTTATTCAAGATTTCTCCAAGATTGCATTACCGCTAACAAGGCTAACCCAAAGGAAAGAGAAGTTCATTTGGGGTGTCGATCAAGAAAGAGCGTTTCAAACGCTAAAAGAGAAGTTAACACAAGCTCCGGTACTGACATTGCCGGACGGGGTTGAAGATTTGGTAGTTTATTCTGATGCTTCACTATCGGGGCTCGGATGTGTTTTGATGCAACGGGGCAAAGTTATAGCTTATGCCTCGAGGCAATTGAAGATACACGAGAAGAAATATCCCACGCACGATCTTGAATTGGCTGCAATGGTATTTGCCTTAAAAATATGGAGGCACTACTTATATGGAGTAAAGTGCACCATATTCACTGATCACAAGAGCTTGAAATACTTCTTTGATCAAAAGGAGTTAAATATGCGACAAAGACGATGGCTAGAAATGGTGAAGGACTTTGACTGTGAAATACACTACCACCCCGGAAAGGCGAATGTGGTAGTGGACGCTCTGAGCAGAAAAGCGGATTACGTCCCAATACGGGTAAGGTCGAGGCAACTTGTGGTGACCTCGGGTATACTTGAACGTATTCGAGAGGCACAATTAGAAGTAGTAAAAGAGGAGAATTGGAAAAAGGAAAGAATAATCGGGCAGTTAAAGGATTTGACGGATGGGAATAACGGGTTGAAGACTCGATTCGGGAGAATATGGGTTCCAAATACTTGTGTGGTGAAGACACTTTTACTTGAGGAATCTCATAAATCCCGATATTCAATTCATCCGGGAGCGACCAAAATGTACAATGATTTAAAGCAAAACTATTGGTGGCCCGGGATGAAAAGAGATGTGGTGAAGAAAGTAGAGAAGTGTTTGACCTGCTTGCAAGTTAAAGCAGAGCACCAGAAGCCATATGGTAAGCTGCAACCGTTGGACATTCCAGTTTGGAAATGGGAACAAATCACCATGGATTTGTTGACCAAATTGCCCAAAACTAACCGTGGGTTCGATGCTATATGGGTAGTCGTAGACAGACTAACGAAAAGTGCTCACTTTATTCCGGTACGTGAGACAAATACATCCGAGAAGATGTCGGAAGTGTATACCAATGAAATCATAGCACATCATGGGGTACCGATATCCATTGTATCAGACAGAGATACTCGGTTTACTTCGAAATTTTGGCGTTGTAACACCTCGAAAATTTTTGTCCAATAATGTGTTGACACGTGTCATGAGTTTACACGTGGTATTAAATACTAAATAAAGGACTAAAGTTGACAAACCTTGAAAGTATGTAAATTCGAGGGTTAAAAATGTCAACGAGGGGTAAATATACTGTATAGTAACCCTAAATGATGCTCGTACCTTCAAACGAATGAATCGTGGATCGTACGGAACAGAATGCGGAAGAAAGTGAGAGATTACAAACTACAGGGGTTAAATGTGTCAACATGTTTAATTTTTACCTCTGAGTGACCCTTTGACGAACCCGAGACTTTGTAACAGTAAATTACGCTCACTAAAATGTACGATATAAATTTCGCAAAGTTCCGTTTTAAAACGAGAAAGTTATGATCAATTTCGTATGCGAGGGATCAAAAGCGTCAACAATAAAAGTTAAGGCTTTTCGGATAGTAATTAAACTAACCGGGGACTTAACGGCATGGGTAAAAGTCGCGAGGCCCTTGTTTGTAAATAATCGAGGCCCAAATCGCAAAGTTACCCCTTCGAAACCGAAAGGTCAGGTTAATGATTACAAAAGATTTGGAAATCTTGAATTTCAGGCCTCAGGCGGCCCGCATTAGAGAAACAAGGAAGTTCAAGCGGGCCGCGAGCCATTTGAAGATAAGTTTACTGACATTGGGATTCAGGCGGCCCGCGTCCAAGGTGCCTGATCCTTAATGTGGGCCGCGTCAAGTCCCCAGATGCAAAAAACTTGGATAGATTCACTGTTTGAGCTTGTAAACGATCTTGGATACATTAATTGAAGCATGGGCGCCCCCTACATGTCCCCTAACACTCAGGGACAACTGTTGATCATCCATGAGCAATTATAGGTTGAGTTGTAATGATCTTGTGCACCATTTTTCACTATAAAAGGCAATGTAGTGCACCATTGTTCAACACACCTCAAACCTGCTTTCTTGATCATTCCTGAAGCTCTCAAGCATTCTTCTAACATCTCTGGTCGTGCACCAAGCTTCTGTAAGTATGCCTAACCCTTTGTGGCTTAGTTTTCCATAGTTTTAGCTTAAAAGTCAATCCGTCGTAATTAACGGTTGACTTGGCGATAAATCACAAATGGTCCAGTGGTTTGTCGAATCAAAAGTAGTTATATGTTGGTAATCATGTGGGCATTAAACCCCTAAAAGAGCACCCTCTGATTCCCACTCTAACTAGTCCGAATGTCGAGTCAAACGTGCTTAGAAAAAGTCAACAGAGATGCTATTTTTCGATTTTATGCATAATCAGTAATGTAGATGGTGTGTAACCTGTTTTAACACTCATAAAACATGATAACAAGTATATTAACTAGTCTAAGCTTGTTTGATCCGTCCATTTACTGTTTTGACCCGGTTCGGAACCGAAAGTCGCAAAACTTTGACTTTTGCTTTGACTTCAGTTCTGACCCGTTATGGTATGTTTTAGATATGCCTTAGGACTCTCTTAGGACCAGGTTACATGATGGTATAACCCTCTATGACCGGTTCGTTGTTTGTCCGAGTCTTTTACACCTTTCCGTTAAATGCTTAAAAGTTGACCGTAACGCCCTTTTCACTTTAAAACGAGAATTTTAGACAGGTGAAAGGACAATAATCTTAGTTACTGAGTTCTAAGTATGTCCCTAAAATTTCACGTCAATCCGAGGTCTAGAATGGGAGTTATGCTAAATAGCGCAATTACGAAATCTTTAGTAATTAAATGGCGCAATTAGCGTAACGCCTATATAAACCCAAGTTTCGGCACCAAACCTTTTACCCACTGATGTAAAATAATATTTGGAGATTATTGAAGATTTTTAATGATTTTTAACCTGCTCATAACCTACGGTTATGGCATCGGTTCGGTAAATACCGAATATACCCTTTTCGAGCATAACTTGAGTTCTACAAGGTCTTTTGACCCGATTCCAGTTGCTACTGATTTTAAATAATAAATATAGTATTTTGGACTTTATAAACTATTCGGGAAACTCAGATTTCCTGTAGAACTCAGAAACCTCTTTTATAATCTTTAAAATGACCGAAATACCCCTACGGGGCATATAATGGATTTAAACTCGTTATGGGCATTACGGAAGGTATCCTACTGATACCACAACCTCTTCAAAGCATATTGTCTTAGGAAACTTGTGTAGGACTCTTACGGTTACCCGTTACGCCTTATGCGCGCACGGTTCGGCTTATGTAACTAGTTTACATAAACTAGCCGAAACGGGTCAAACCTTATTGTTTTGACCTCAAAATCCAGAGTGTGATTATATTACCCATATAAAACAAGTCTTCAAACTTGTTGGGTCCGAATCACATTCCATTCCCGGTTTTCTCCTTTCACGCGATTAAGCCGTAATTATCCTTTGAAACTGACCGGTCTAAGCTAAGGCTAAATTAAAGACCCGTTAGGATTCTAATAGGTTGATTTAAACCTTCGTTCCAGAATAGGAGACCAGTAAAAGAAACTTGCATTGTTTATTAAGGATTAATACTTGCTCAGGTAAATACTTTTAACTTATTTTCCGTTATACGGGCTTGGGTTACGGTATATAAAATACCGCTTGGTCGAGCATCAAATCTTCCATCGTTTGGTGGTTAATTGAATAATTTGATCGGCTCGTTTAAACAGTTTTGTTTACTTAAACGCCTTTGGGGGGTTAATGACCATGTCCCGGATATCCTTGGCAGTATTTTACGAAATGGCCACGACCTAAGCGCGGAGTGTAGGCGTACACTCGTCAGTGCATAAATAGTTGATGTGGTGTGTCTATTGATCTTTAACCTGGTACGTCCGGGCTACTGAACGCATAAGGAACATGTAATTCGTTCACAAGATTATAAATTTAAATAATTCTCCCAAGTTATAAAGAGTTTGTGCCTTGTGCATTCAAATCAATTTTATTAAACATTTTACAAAAGTGTCGGTTGAATGTATTTACCAGTGTAAACTGACGTATTTTCCCTAAAAAGATTAAATGCAGGTTCTAAGCGTAATTGGCTGGATATTTCTCCTTAGCATCAAATAAGAGTCTCGCAAGCTTAAGATGCCTACGTCTGTTGAACAATACTTATATTTTATTTTGATCCTCTGTTGATTATATTTCGACAATTGTGATACTTTGATATTACATTCAAAGGTTGAAATATATTTATCTTTATGCTTCTGTTGTGCATTTATATATTGTGTGGTTTGACTATATTGTTGCCAACTACGTCACGGTAATCCCCTACCGGGCCCACCGGTTAAACACGTGGAAATCGGGGTGTGACAGGTTGGTATCAGAGCCAACGTTGAGTGAATTAAACACTATCCTTAAGTGTTTAATCTCAATGACACAATTGCACATACTTGAGTCTAGACAAGAACATAGGACAAATTCGAATTGTTATTCGAGTTTGTCTTTTATTATTTATTGTGATTTAAAGATTTGTTAAGCAGGAAATATGCCACCAGCAATTAGAAAAGGAGGAAGAGGCAAAGGGCCGATCACAACTCATAATGATCACGAGGCCGGTCCTTCGAACATGCGAGCTCCTTCCAGTACAAGGAGTGAAGAACCTCAGAGACGTAGAAGAAACCTCTTTGAGCCTGCAAGACATTCTACCTCGCACAGTTCGACACCTTCATATCGTCACTCTTTTGGACCAAATTCGGAGAACAATCCCGATAACCCTCAACCTTCGTTTATACCTCTTCAGCGATCTGCTTCGCACCGTTCCTATGGCGATCCTACTCCTTTCTTTCAAGGTCGATTTAACCCGGCTGATTATGTCCAAGAACCAATAGGTTATAACCCATTAGGACCTGAAGACCATTTCTCTGAAGATAATACGGTAGATATGGATGAAGACACGGATCCCATAGAACCTGCAAGAGGTACTCCCAACCATCCAATCGAGATCTCTGATGGGTCATCCTTTCATGGAACACCCTATCAAGGTCCCGACAGTTACCAGGCGAGGTTTAACCAGTGTGATTGGTACTTCACACCTTCTCATCACTTCTCGCCTCATGAGTAGCAACAGCAACAGGATCCTTCCGAGGATTCGCGTTTCGTGGCAGTTACGCCACCGCCTCCTCCGCCACCGGTTCAACCAGTACTTCCTGATCCACCAAGGCGTAGGAGATCAGGCGCGCGGATGTCTACCCGAGGAGGGGAATTCCATTTTAGCACCCCTCGCCACTCGAGTGCAAGTCACTTTCCTCCAGTACCTGAAGAACCACAGTTAGGGGAACCTTCTGGTCACCCTGCAGAGGTGAATTCTGCACCAGTTGCACCACCTCCACCACCATTCGGCTACGACAATCCAATACCAGCATACAGCGGTTCCACGCATACAACCCGTTTGAGCAGCCGACTCATACGCACTACAACTATAATTATGATGCCGACCCATACGTGGTAGCGGCTAATTATAATGCCCTTCATCCCGATAGAGCTTATGGGAACCTTTGGGGAACGGATTACTCAGCTCATGGGTATCCAATACCTCCTAGACCTCCGGTTCAACAACCGTCGCAGCAGCCACGTTTTTCTCCACCGGAGCAAGAAGAAATCCTCCACCGTCTAAACCGTGTGGAACGAGACTTTGAGCAAGAACGTAAGAGTAATCATGGGTTCCTTAAGGGCCTAGCGAACCTACTAAAAGGGAGGAAGAAACGAGATCATTAGTCTCTTTATGTACTATAGTACTTACTATTACAATCAAGTCCCTGCGATGACATTTGTTTTGAGTATTTTAGTCCCTGCGTGGACAATAGCATTTCAGTCCCTGCGTGGACTTATCTTTTAGTCCCTGTGTGGACGTCTATCTATGTATTTGGTCCCTGCGTGGACTTGTTTTCTATAAACCTCTGCGTAGGTAAATATTTATTTAAACGTCCCGTTTAGGGCAATGTGTAACCCTGATCATGATTGATGGAATATATGTTATAAATTTCATTTTTGTTATTATATACAATGAAACAAAAACCATTCCTTTTAAATTAATCTGCCTAACTAAAGAATCTTAATAGTGAAACCTAGCCTGGTGTCATTATAAGACCCGGCCAAGATGGTAAGACTTAATTAAAAGATTCAGATTTCCAGTTAACCTCTGTAAACATGTTAACATCCTTGGCAGATGTGATTCGTTAAAATCACACGCGTCATTCTTATATACGAATCCATTAAGGGATTCCAAAACCCAAATTAATGATTGGTAAATCATGGGTTAAATCGTCAATAAAGATGATCGTTTATTTAAAACATCCATTAGTGATGTAGTGCCCACGGGCCATACTTGTCGTCATATAAGACAAAAGACAGTCGTAGTCTATGACTCCCTGTCAGAAAAGGGGGTAAAAGAAATATGGTTCAACCCTCCATGCCTTGATTCTCTGTAATCCCGGCTTATATTATAAAAACGTCCTTGTGACTAAGCTTATGTGCCACTAGCAATATTATTTGTAAATAGGATAAGTTATATTCAAATCCTAAATAAACTGTGAGTGACAAATTAACCAAATATGGTCTCTGTTTACCATGGTTAATGGATTGCCATAAAAGACAATTCCATAATAAACTCCTAAATAAAACTTTGTCGTTATCTTCTGTAGCAGATTCAAGTTACAATGGCTGAACCAAGTGGAGATAATAGTCATTCAAAAGAGGATGACAATGATAACGCCCAGATACACATAACGGGCGCGGAATTGAAAGCTCTAGTGGACAACGCTGTTAAGGCAGCCTTAGATCGGCAGTACGAAGAGTACACCGAGTCCCGAAGCAGAACCCTAACTACACCACACTCAAAGCCAAAAACCCACTCAAAATCTCACAGCAAACCACCTTCGACTCCGTCTAAGCCTAAAAAGGACGACGATAGGCACTCATCCAATGAGAACAGCGTCCACCCTAAGAAGAAAGTGGTCGATGATACACCTCGCGCCAGGGGTTGCACGTATAAATATTTTGTATCTTGCAAACCCCGAGATTTCACTGGAGAGAAGGGCGCGGTGGATTGTATGACTTGGTTAGACGAGATGGACACTGTGGTGGACATCAGTGGTTGTGTAGAGAGAGATTTGGTGATGTTTGTTTCACAGTCGTTCAAGGGTGAAGCCCTAGCGTGGTGGAGATCTCTGGTTCAAGCCTCTGGGAAGGCTGTTTTGAACAGCATGACATGGGAGGAATTCATGGCTCTCATCAAGGAAAATTACTGCCCTCAACATGAGGTTGAAAAGATAGAGTCTGATTTTCTATCATTGGTTATGACAAACCTTGATTGTCAAGCTTACCTCACGAGCTTCAACACAATGTCCCGATTGGTTCCGTATCTGGTAACCCCGGAACCAAAAAGAATAGCTTGTTTTATCGGCGGTTTAGCCCCCGAGATAAAGGCAAGCGTAAAGGCCTCTCGGCCAGCTACCTTTAGATCTGTAGCTGACATATCTTTGTCCCTCACTCTGGATGCGGTCAGACAAAGATCGCTGAGGAACAAAGAAGCTGAGAAGAGAAAACGTGAAGATGATACTTCACGAAGGTCGAGCAAGAAGCATCGTGGAAACGGTGACAACAAGAGAGGGTCCGAGTCAAGGAAAGAAGGGCATCAATCTGGTGAGAAGGCCAAATGCAAGATTTGCAAGAAACAACACTTTGGAAAGTGCAGACTCGAATCGAACTCACAGACTCAGTCAAAGTCATATGCTTGCGGGATATGCAAGTCCAAGGACCACAAGACCTTGGATTGCAAAAAGCTGAAGGATGCAACCTGTTACAGTTGCAATGAGAAAGGGCACATTAAAACCAACTGCCCTAAATACGCCAAGAAGCCTGAAGAGACCAAGAAGACCAATGCAAGAGTCTTCAGGATGGATGCGAAAGAAGCTGTGCTAGACGATAACGTGATCACATGTACCTTCCTTGTAAATGATATCTTTGCAAGAGTACTTTTTGATTCAGGTGCTGATAAGTCTTTCGTAGATCATAAATTTTGCAAATTGCTGAATATGCCTGTCAAAACCTTGAGTATAAACTATGAGGTAGAGTTAGTAGATGGCACCATAGAAACCGTCTCTACTGTGTTAGATGCATGTGTTATACCCATTAAGAACCACTCTTTTCCTCTATCTCTACTTCCCTTTAAATTGGCCGGTTTTGACATAGTATTGGGTATGGACTGGTTATCTCATAACCAGGCCCAAATCGTCTGCAAAAGAAAACAAGTGGTAATAAAGACTCCGTCTGGTGAATCGCTTACCATTCGGGGAGATACCCAGTATGGATTACCTGAGCAAGTGACTATGCTCAAGGCTTCAAAATGTTTAAAGAAGGGTTGTGTCATCTACATGGCACAAGTGATTATTGATGAGCCTAAACCGAAGATAGAAGACATCCCCGTCATTTCTGAATACCCAGAGGTTTTCCCTGAAGATCTACCTGGTTTACCACCAGATAGGCAAGTGGAATTCGGGATTGATATCATCCCTGGAGCAGCACCTGTTGCTAGAGCACCTTACAGGTTAGCACCAGCCGAAATGAAGGAGTTAAGGACCCAACTGGATGAACTGCTAGCTAAAGGTTTCATTAAACCTAGTTCGTCTCCTTGGGGAGCACCTGTTTTGTTTGTCAAAAAGAAGGATGGATCGATGCGTCTGTGCATCGATTATCGCGAGCTTAATAAAGTCACGATAAAGAATAGGTATCCTCTGCCCAGGATCGACGATCTGTTTGATCAGTTGCAAGGAGCAAGCTACTTCTCCAAGACTGACCTAAGGTCAGGGTACCATCAATTGAAAGTCAAGGAAGACGTGCATAAAACTGCATTTAGGACTCGATATGGTCTCTTCGAGTTCCTAGTGATGCCTTTCGGGCTCACCAATGCACCTGCCGCATTCATGGATCTCATGAATCGTGTTTGCAAACCTTATTTGGATAAATTTATCATTGTCTTCATCGATGACATTCTTATCTACTCGAAGAACCAAGCTGACCATGAGAAACACCTTCGCTCTATTCTCAAACTCCTGCATCATGAGAAACTCTATGCCAAATTCTCTAAGTGTGAATTTTGGCTACGAGAAGTCCAATTCCTTGGACATGTTGTCAGCAAGCGTGGTATCCAAGTGGATCCCGCTAAAGTGGAAGCTGTCACGAATTGGCAAGAGCCGAAGACGCCTACAGAGATTCGTAGTTTCCTGGGGTTAGCAGGATATTACAGGCGCTTCATTGAAAATTTTTCAAGGATTGCTGCACCCCTGACTTCCTTGACCAAGAAGAAAGTAAAGTTTGACTGGGGACCTAAGCATCAAGAATCCTTTGATATTCTGAAGCAAAAGTTGAGCAACGCTCCTGTACTGACATTGCCTGAGGGTACCGAAGAGTTCGTAGTTTACTGCGATGCATCACACACTGGCATGGGGTGTGTGCTTATGCAGAAGGGCAAGGTTATTGCCTATGCTTCAAGACAGTTAAAGGTGCATGAAAAGAATTACACCACCCATGACTTGGAGTTGGGTGCCGTTGTGTTCGCACTAAAACTGTGGAGGCATTATCTGTATGGTATCAAGTTTGTGATCTATTCTGATCATAAGAGCCTTCAACATCTGTTTGATCAGAAGGATTTAAACATGAGGCAACGCCGTTGGATGGAGACATTAAATGATTATGATTGTGAAATCAGATACCATCCCGGCAAGGCGAATGTAGTCGCTGATGCCTTGAGTCGAAAGGAAAGGGTGAAACCCATCCGAATCAATGCCAAGAGCATTGAAGTAAAGAATAATTTGATTGAAAGGTTGTTAGCTGCACAGAGGGAAGCTGTGTTGGAAGCTAACTATCCTAAAGAAAAGCTGGGAGTAACTGAGGAGCAGTTAACTCTTAGCAAGGACGAAATTTTACGATTAAATGGACGAATATGGGTTCCAATTTGCGGAGGACTTCGAGATGTCATCCTCCAGGAAGCCCATAGTTCTAAATACTCCGTTCATCCTGGAGCTGATAAAATGTACTAGGATCTAAAGGCAAATTATTGGTGGATAGGCTTGAAAAAGTCTGTAGCCGCTTATGTAGCCAAATGCTTGACTTGTGCGCAAGTCAAAGCTGAGCATCAAAAGCCGTCAGGCTTGCTACAACAGCCTGAACTTCCCGAGTGGAAGTGAGAAATGGTAACTATGGATTTTATTACCAAGTTACCCAAGACGAGGAAAGGAAATGATACAATATGGGTTATAGTTGATAGACTGACTAAGTCAGCACATTTCTTACCCATCAAGGAGACTTATAGCTCCGACATGTTAGCCCAGTTATACATTGATAAGATTGTAGCCTTGCATGGCATACCTGTGTATATTATCTCTGACAGAGATACTAGATACACGTCGCATTTTTGGAAAAGTTACCAGCAATCTTTGGGCACACGTTTGAATTTCAGTACGGCTTACCATCCTCAGACAGATGGTCAGAGTGAGTGTACTATTCAGACGTTGGAAGACATGCTACGTGCATGTGCGATCGATTTGGGTGGTAGTTGGGATAAGAACCTACCATTAATAGAATTCTCCTACAACAATAGCTACCATACCAGCATTAAGGCTGCGCCCTTCGAGGCATTATACGGTAGAAAGTGTAGATCGCCCGTTTGTTGGGCGGAAGTTGGAGATGTCCAATTATCAGGACCAGAGATAGTCTTCGAAACGACGGACAAGATTTTTCAGATTCGAGACCGTCTCAAGGCTGCCCGAGATAGGCAGAAAAGTTACGCAGATCCAAAGCGTAAAGATTTTCACTTCGAAGTAGGTGATAAAGTGTTGCTTAAAGTATCACCCTGGAAGGGAGTGATGCGATTCGGTAAGAAAGGCAAACTAAGCCCGAGATATATTGGACCTTTCGAGGTAATCGAATGTGTCGGATCGGTTGCCTATAAATTAAACTTACCGGAAGAGCTCAGTGGTATCCACAATGTGTTCCACATCTGTAACCTGAAGAAGTGTTTCGCTGACGATTCACTAGTAATACCACATACCGATGTGCACATAGATGAGAGCTTAAAATTTGTGGAAAAACCTTTGTCAATTGAAGATCGACAGGTAAAGAAGCTTCGAAGGAAGCATGTACCTATTGTTAAGGTCAAATGGGATGCCTGTAGAGGTCCCGAATTCACGTGGGAGGTTGAATCCACGATGAAAGAAAAATACCCTTATTTGTTTCAGTAAATCTCGGGTCGAGATTTATTTTAAGGGGGTGAGGATGTAACACCTCGAAAATTTTTGCCCAATAATGTGTTGACACGTGTCATGAGTTTACACGTGGTATTAAATACTAAATAAAAGACTAAAGTTGACAAACCTTGAAAGTATGTAAATTCGAGGGTTAAAAATGTCAACGAGGGGTAAATATACTGTATAGTAACCCTAAATGATGCTCGTACCTTCAAACGAATGAATCATGGATCGTACGGAACAGAATGCGGAAGAAAGTGAGAGATTACAAACTACAGGGGTTAAATGTGTCAACATGTTTAATTTATACCTCTGAGTGACCCTTTGACGAACCCGAGACTTTGTAACAGTAAATTACGCTCACTAAAATATACGATATAAATTTCGCAAAGTTCCGTTTTAAAACGAGAAAGTTATGATCAATTTCGTATGCGAGGGATCAAAAGCGTCAACAATAAAAGTTAAGGCTTTTCGGAAAGTAATTAAACTAACCGGGGACTTAACGGCACGGGTAAAAGTCGCAAGGCCCTTGTTTGTAAATAATCGAGGCCCAAATCGCAAAGTTACCCCTTCGAAACCGAAAGGTCAGGTTAATGATTACAAAAGATTTGGAAATCTTGAATTTCAGGCCTCAGGCGGCCCGCATTAGAGAAACAAGGAAGTTCAGGCGGGCGTGAGCCATTTGAAGATACGTTTACTGACATTGGGATTTAGGCGGCCCGCGTCCAAGATGCCTGATCCTTAATGCAGGCCGCGTCAAGTCCCCAGATGCAGAAAACTTGGACAGATTCACTGTTTGAGCTTGTAAACGATCTTGGATGCATTAATTGAAGCATGGGCGCCCCCTACATGTCCCCTGACACTCAGGGACAGATGCTGATCATCCATGAGCAATTATAGGTTGAGTTGTAATGATCTTGTGCACCATTTTTCACTATAAAAGGCAATGTAGTGCACCATTGTTCAACACACCTCAAACCTGCTTTCTTGATCATTCCTGAAGCTCTCAAGCATTCTTCTAACATCTCTGGTCGTGCACCAAGCTTCTATAAGTATGCCTAACCCTTTGTGGCTTAGTTTTCCGTAGAGTATTTTGGACTTTATAAACTATTCGGGAAACTCAGATTTCCTGTAGAACTCAGAAACCTCTTTTATAATCTTTAAAATGACCGAAATACCCCTACGGGGCATATAATGGATTTAAACTCGTTACGGGCATTACGGAAGGTATCCTACTGATACCACAACCTCTTCAAAGCATACTGACTTAGGAAACTTGTGTAGGACTCTTACGGTTACCCGTTACGCCTTATGCGCGCACGGTTCGGCTTATGTAACTAGTTTACATAAACTAGCCGAAACGGGTCAAACCTTATTGTTTTGACCTCAAAATCCAGAGTGTGATTATATTCCCCATATAAAACAAGTCTTCAAACTTGTTGGGTCCAAATCACATTCCATTCCCGGTTTTCGCCTTTCACGCGATTAAGCCGTAATTATCCTTTGAAACTGACCGGTCTAAGCTAAGGCTAAATTAAAGACCCGTTAGGATTCTAATAGGTTGATTTAAACCTTCATTCCAGAATAGGAGACCAGTAAAAGAAACTTGCATTGTTTATTAAGGATTAATACTTGCTCAGGTAAATACTTTTAACTTATTTTCCGTTATACGGGCTTGGGTTACGGTATATAAAATACCGCTTGGTCGAGCATCAAATCTTCCATCGTTTGGTGGTTAATTGAATAATTTGATCAGCTCGTTTAAACAGTTTTGTTTACTTAAACGCCTTTGGGGGGTTAATGACCATGTCCCGGATATCCTTGGCAGCATTTTACGAAATGGCCACGACCTAAGCGCGGAGTGTAGGCGTACACTCGTCAGTGCATAAATAGTTGATGTGGTGTGTCTATTGATCTTTAACCTGGTACGTCCGGGCTACTGAACGCATAAGGAACATGTAATTCGTTCACAAGATTATAAATTTAAATAATTCTACCAAGTTATAAAGAGTTTGTGCCTTGTGCATTCAAATCAGTTTTATTAAACATTTTACAAAAGTGTCGGTTGAATGTATTTACCAGTGTAAACTGACGTATTTTCCCTAAAAAGATTAAATGCAGGTTCTAAGCGTAATTGGCTGGATATTCCTCCTTAGCATCAAATAAGAGTCTCGCAAGCTTAAGATGCCTACGTCTGTTGAACAATACTTATATTTTATTTTGATCCTTTGTGGATTATATTTCGACAATTGTGATACTTTGATATTACATTCAAAGGTTGAAATATATTTATCTTTATGCTTCCGCTGTGCATTTATATATTGTGTGGTTTGACTATATTGTTGCCACCTACGTCACGGTAATCCCCTACCGGGCCCACCGGTGAAACACGTGGAAATCAGGGTGTGACAGGCGTGAATTCCAAGAACAAATGGGAACTAAATTGTTCATTAGCACTGCTTACCATCCACAAACGGATGGGCAGAGTGAAAGAACAATACAAACGTTGGGAGATATGCTGCGGGCTTGCATTATTGACTTCGGAGGTAGTTGGGATGTCCATCTACCCTTGGTCGAATTTGCATATAACAATAGCTATCACGCGAGCATTAAGATGGCCCCGTATGAACTGTTATATGGCAGAAAATGTCGAACTCCGGTATGTTGGGGAGAAGTGGGTCCACGAGGGATAGCACCTACCGATATAATCCGAACTACGAATAAGAAAATCGACATAGTTCGGGCACACTTGAAAGCGGCTCAAGACAGGAAAAAGGCGTATGCGGATAAAAGGAATAGGCCAATTGAATTTCAGGTTGGTGACATGGTTATGCTAAAAAGTTTCCCCATGGAAGGGCATTATTAGATTCAGAAAAAGGGGGAAACTAAGCCCGAGATTTATTAGGCCATTCAGGATCGCCGAATGGGTTGGCAAGGTAGCTTATCATCTCGAATTGCCCGAGGAGTTGAGTGGGATTCATAGCACGTTCCACGTGTCACACCTCCGAAAATGTTTGGCCGACGAAACTGCTCATATCCACTATGATGATATCGAGGTGGATAACAGCCTCAACTATGCAGTAAAACCTAATTGCGATTTTAGATCGTAAAGAGAAAAGTTTGAGGAACAAGGTGATTAAGCAA
Source organism: Helianthus annuus (assembly GCF_002127325.2). Lineage (NCBI taxonomy): Eukaryota > Viridiplantae > Streptophyta > Magnoliopsida > Asterales > Asteraceae > Helianthus > Helianthus annuus. Next base: position 130,348,610 of record NC_035435.2, on the reverse strand, counting down.
GTCAAGGTCAAATGGGAGCACAGGAAAGGTTCGGACACTACGTGGGAGTCCGAAGAGGAGATGCGACGTCTCCACCCAACATTATTTGGTACGTACTTCGGTTTCGGGGACGAAACCCTTTTTAAGGGAGGTGGACTTATAACACCCCGAAAATATAAAAATTTATATTAGAGTTATAAAGTATAAATAAACAAGAAATCTACTAACTAGGAACTATAACCTAGTTAGTTAATAGTCTAGAAATAATTTATACTAGGATTAAAAGTAACCAAATTTCATGTTGATCAAAGTGGAGGGGTTTAAGTGTTAAAAATTGAAACTTGATTTTTATTAAACAAATAAAAACAAACCAAACACCCCATTTTGGGGGTCTGGTCGATCAAAACAACAGGGGCGATCCCCACTCCCTCTCAAACCCTAACTTCACAAATTTGATCAATTGAAGGTTAATCCTTGTCCCAAATCGAAATCTGAACAGAGATTCGTGATCCTCATCACAAGGGGGTTACAAGGTATGTGAAATTTCATGAAATCTCTCAACTTGAATTTCTCATGTAATTGGGAAAATCTGAATTGTTAGTTGCATGTGTGCCTTATGATGATTTAGGAACAACTAGGGTGTTTAGGGACAAACCCTAGACAAATAGAAGTTGAAATCATATGAAATTTTGGTGAATTCAAGAACACCATTGTAGGTGATTAATGGGTTATTGTGTATTTGGATGAACACTAGGAAATAGATTGTTAATCTAGTGCAATTTGGCAATTTTGAAGTTATTTCAGAAATTAGAAGTTAGCAACCATGTAAAATGGTTGACTTATGTGAAATTAAGGCTAAATGATAAATTAAAGATGTGATGTTTAAACATGTAAAAATTCTGCCCTTATAGTGTTTGTTGAAATGCCTCAAAGAAGGCTTGGAAATGAATTGTTAAGTTAAAAACGCATAATTATGATGTATGACAAAATGTGCGTTATGTATGTGAAACAAAGAGTTCTAAACATAAAGTGATTGAACTCTATAGGAAAGGAAGCTGGGGCATCTAGCGGGCAAACCGGTGTGGACGCACGTTTGAAGGGCTTGCTTTAAAGGTATGTAACTTGACCCGTTACATTAAGTAGATTTTGATGATTAATAAATGCGTAATTGGATTTTAGAATAAGGGTTGTTTTGAATTAGAGTGGTGATGTCGCTATATGGAATAATAGATCAATTTTGGTTGGAACTCGTTGGTAGTCGTCATAATGGAGGATTCCTTAGACGAGCCAAACGGGTGGAATAATCAAGTAAGGCATGGTTAATGCTCCGGATTATGATGGATTGATCTTTGATAATGGATTATATATAACATATTAGAAATTCGAGATTTTAATGTATTGCTATCCTAGAAAACTGAAATCTGAGAGTTGGATTTTAGGGTAATGAACAAACCAAACAAAAATACCGTATGTTACGGTAGTACCGTAACTTACGGTAGAGGTCAGGAACTTACGGTGGTTCACCTCTGTTTTACGGTGGACCAAAAGCTTTCCAGGACTCACCGTAACTTACGGTGACACCGTAAGTTACGGTGGAACCAGAAAAACTTTTATTTTTTTATTTAAAATTTGATGTTGGATCTCATGTTTATGTATTATATAACAATGTCAAAACTAATGTTTTAATGGTTTTGACCCTAGGTGATGAGGGGGATCTTACGGATGACGGTCAAGTAACGTCGAAGAACCGAACACGACTTTTGAAGCTTCCGCAATGTTTTAATCTTACTTAGACTTTGTTCCTGGGTTGTAAACAATTTCTTAAACAACTTTTGAATGTTCCAACTTAGTCATTAGTTGACTAAGGTTGACGTACTTATGAACTCCGTTAATGAATGTTATGTTATTTAACTAATATTTTAGTAGAAATGGTGTATTTTATTATTAAAATCAAGTGAAAAATTTAAGGGTTTTACATCTAATATGTGAACAGTCACACCGAACCTATGGGCAAGGAGTCATGCCTGAGGCATCTCCATCCAATGCTCCATGGGTGCTCTTCCAACCCCGGTAAAATTTTGTTCTCTCTAGTTGCGCGTCGTAATCCCCTGGTAAATCACTCTCTAAGATGTACCTCCACATGTCTTTGTTCACACCCATCAGCTCTTCAACTAGTTGGCTCCAAACAAACCTAAAGTAGTCTTGTTCCAACCCTAAACCCACAGCCGCCGCCCGAAACCCACAATGTCCATCCAGCTTGACATCTTTTATTCTTGAAATGTAGGGGTGGAACGCTTTTGGAATTTGATTTTTGAATCTGTGCTCATATTCAAGCATTCCATCATTAGTGATTAACGAAAAGCCATGGTCCTCGCAAGGTTCTTTTTTCTGTGAAGCCGTTGAATGATTGCGTCGTAGTAACGACCTTTGAGACTTTAGAGACATTGCAAACGTAGACAGTATTAGAGAATCCTGCGACGGTACATAAGAGCTGTGTCAAGGAGGGTCACACCTAATTTGTTGTTTGGAAGGCCCAACTGAGCTATCTCCAGCAGGTTGTTCTTTTCTTTGTTGTATGACATGCGGTTTTTTGTCATTCATTAATGGGTTTACCACCGCCTTGATCTTCGATATAATGCTCTTCTTCACTTGCGGGGGTTGAGTATTCTAATTCTTTTTCTACATCAACCTCTTCATCATCAAAATTTGATGGATTCAGATCAGGTTTTCTCGAGAAAATGTCTATATCTTCGAGCTGAATAACGCGTTCTGCAAAACAAAAAAGAGCATTAGACAAGCATATTAAATTAATACAACAAAACATTTTTTATAAGTCAATAAGTACTTGTATTCTGCAATCTCTCTAGGCGACAGGCACATAACAACCCGCAACCTGTGTACAGCTGGCAGCCACATGTTGATCCGCATGACCCCAACATGGTTATTATCCATGTTAGCTCGTTTTCTAATATATTAAGAGCATGGATGGAAACTTTACAAAGTAGGTTGCGAAACAAAGGAATCTCAAGGTGGTTGTTCATTCGCTTGTTGTGGCTTTCTTCCAAGCAATTCTTTATTTGCGTATATTGCTTTAGTACCAAGATTTCCACCTTTTTCACCAGCGTTTCCAGACTGCATTTCGATGTATTGAGTTGTTTCTTTAATGCAGCATGTGCGCCTTCAGCTCTGTTTGTTGTAGTTTGGTAGAATGTCAGGGTTTGATTGGTCCATGCAGATACGGACAAATGGCGGGAGGTGCTTAACCATTTATCCCAAAGGTAATCAAAACATCTGAAAAAATAAACATGTTCAAATTATATATCTATTTAAATGAATGTATTAACTTAAGAGAAAACATACGTTTACGTTGTTGATTGAGAAGGTGTCTTTGAATGTTGACAGGGTTATAATTGTATAACTCCTCAGTAGCGGAATCACACACTGTTTTCCACTGACGAACAAAGTCCTCCCAATCTGGTTGAGTAAATGAATTCTTGCAGTGCTTCACCAAATTTTATAAGATGTGCAACCTGCAGAGATATCTGTGTGCGGCAGTGAATATTTTTCTACTCGCGTTTATCGGTGCCTAGTCCCTGTTCGTTAGAATTACACGCGGCTCCATGCCCTCGTGCAGCATGGACCTGACCCTCTCCATGACCGAGACATACGTTACCCCCTGCTCATTTGAAAGAAATGCATGTGCAACACAGAAGGTTTGGTTTGTCGATGTAATACCCACAACTTGCAAAAATGGAAGATTGTACATGTTAGTCTTGTAGGTAGCGTCGACCATAAGCACATGCGGGAATGCCCTCCACATTTCAAAGGACTTGTTGTGACAGAAAAATATATTCTGAACGACATTGGTGGAAGGTTCCGCCTGTATGTAATAGGTCATCTTTTTTTCCTGGAGGATTTGTTCCAGCCTCTGCATGGGAGTCGTTTTTTTCTCAAACTTTGTGGCCCTGATCTTTTGGCGAGCGTTGTGTATTTCTTTCGGAATACATTTGTTTTCAAGGTTCTGTTCGGTTACGGCCTTCCAGATTGTATGGGGTTTTATGTCTTGATCTGTCAGCTCTAACACCAGTCTAAACTCATTAGGAGTAAGTCTCCTGGCATACGCGTAACCCTCCAGATGTTCAGCAGAGCCGTGGTTGTGGGTCTCGTTAAAATTTTTGTGCAGATAATCTATCCGCCAAGCTCAACGACTTTGGTCGACATGACCTATCACCATAAAAGGGCACACACATTTTTTGCTGCCGGATTTCCTAACTGTGGCCTTAGTCTCATGCTCGCCACTACGACAACATTGGAGCCATATCCAGTGATCATTGGACCGTCTGGTAACAATAACGTATCCGTTGGCTAAACCTCTTCGTTTTACCCAACCTTCTAAATCGTCGCGGGATATAAAATCCTAAAGATATAAAAAATAATAAAAAAATACAACAATTTTTAATGTATTTTTTATTATGTTTAAAAAATATAACAATTTGAATTAATTTTATTAAAAATATAACATTTTTATCCTATTTACAAAATATAACAATTTTGAATTTTTTATTTACAATTTTACAGTAACTTAATATTTAACAAAAGTATAATTTTTTAACCAACAAATATAACATTTATAATTCTTTTTAGAAAAATATAACAACGTCATCCATATCAATCTAATAATATAACAAATATTTTAAAAAATATAACGATTTTTTAATGTATTTTTATAATCTTTTAAAAATACAACAATTTTAATTAGTTTTATAAAAATATTACATATAACATTTATAATTCATTTACAAAAATATATAACAACGTCATCCATATCAATCTTAAAATATAACAAATAACTTAAAAAAATATAACAATTTTTAATGTATTTTTATTATATATAAAAAATATAAAAATTTTAATTAATTTTATAAAAAAATATAACATTTTTAATTAATTTTTATCCTATTTGAAAAATATTACAAATTTAATGTATTTTTTATTAACAATTTTACAATAATTTTTTAACAAAAAAATATAACATTTAACAAAAATATATATCATCCGTACCTGATCAGTTTTGTACGAAACTCGTGCAGTTGCTCGTCACCTAGTGACTTTTGCACGTAAGAAGACTCACCAACGTCTTCTTGTACTCCCGAGGCACCACTAACTAAAAAGTTATTGCCATATTCTTCCTGTCCGTACGAGGCACCGTAACCGCCTTCATAATACGAAAACCCATAACCATGATCATAGCTAGACACGACTAACTGAAAAAAAAACAACGGTTAAATCATAACGGCACATCTAAAAGCCTTCGTAATAATAAGTAAATTTATTTTTACCTCGTTCAGATCTGGTAACAACGATTGGCGGGGCACAACAAACTAAAAAAGCCAACGGTTAAAAGGTAATGGCAAGTTTAACGCCGAATAGAAAAAAGTAAATATATACTTACCTCGTTGAGGTCTGGCAACAACGATTCATTATAATGGGGACGAAAGCCGGACACGACCTCCTCCGCGTGATCATCATTTCCTCTCCCATCGTAAGAATCAGGGACATTATACCCCTCCTAATACAAACGATGTGCTAAGTATTTCATAAAAAAACAGAACAAGTTAAAAAAATGCTATACCACACTGCTTTCCGGAATATACGTGCTCGTGTTTGTGTCGGACGACTAACCGAAAATGTGGTTTAACCAAGACATGTTTGTTAGCGAATGTGAATATATAACGAAGACGATATATATCATCATCTTCTTGATCATTTAAATAGGGGAAAAAGAATGCAAATTTAGAATTCAATACGGGTCGTATAGGCCTATACGACCTGTATAGGGCTTACGTCAATCACTTTATGTCACTTTTGAATGACAGAAAGCTACCTCGTACCTTCAATAAAAAGTAATACGCATCGTATAGGCCTATACGATGCATATTAGGGTTGCATGTGAACCCTAGATGTCAGCTTTGATGTACAACCTAATACTAATACGCGTTGTATAGGTCTATACGATGCGTATTACTTTTTATGATGGGGACATTGTCAGCCTTTGACTAACCTTGAAGTTTGAATAAACTCTAATACGTATCGTATAGGCCTATACTATGCGTACTGAAGATTGAAGGTGTCAATTTAATATTCCAAGTTATGCTAATAATACGACCCTTGTTAAATTATGTTTGTGTTGTTGCTGCAATAGTACAATTGGACTATGCAGCGTTTTCAATTTGTTTAAAAGTTATGGCAATTTAGTTTTACCTTTCTTTCCCATGTTTCATCTCAAATACTTTATCTCCCCTCTTAATCCGCCCCTGCATAGGTTTATGTGTGACAACAGACACTAAGTAGAATACGTCAAGCCCCTTTCACGCTGCACAAACACCGAGGGGGCGGTGTAACCTGGTGTGAAATGGCGTTTTGGAGAGGAAAACGCCCTAACACGGAAGGTCTTAAAACTAGTCACACATTTTTCTCATAAATCCTAAATCCTAGTCCGAGAAGAAACATAAAAGTATAATTAAGGGCATGTTTGGCTAAGCTTTTTGAAACAACTTATTGATTTATTGGCTTTTTGAAAAAGTTAGTATGAAGTGACCAGGGCCGGCCCTAAGAATTCCTGTACCCTGTTCGAGCTCGAAAAAACGTGCCCTCGGGCCTTAACGAAATAAATAATTTAAACTAGCTTTTCATACAACCGTGAACTGTTGACAAAAATATAGCATTCGATAAACAAGCAATTAACAAAATACAAAATATAGTATGACATATGTTGGGATCTGGGGGCCATCATGATTGTGTTTGTTTGCATAAAACGAATAAGTGCAGCGGAAATGAGTAGCAAACTTTGTAAACATAATCAAAGGAAAATATAGATTGATAAACAATTGCTATTTCATTGAGTCAAAAGATTTACAATAGAAAGCAAATGATTACAGCAAGCTTACAATCTAAACTCCCCCTCAGCCTGATACACCAGAGTTTGTTGCACAAGATGAAAGGATGAATTGAGGAGAAGAACTCACTCAAAGCGATCAAGTATAACAGTACAGAATACTGTCATATTTATAGGCAAACCAAACTACTGATCTACCTCAGCTGACGTCACCATGATAGTGACATCTTGAAGTGTGCGAAGTGTGATATATTTTTTATGTATATTTAAAGCCCTTTTTACACTTTTAGCCAAGTTTTAAATTTATAAAACACGATATTCACTAACAGTAAACACACATATGGGCAAGTGCACCCATCGTGGACGTAGTATAGTGTTGGTAAGATACCGAGGTCGTCCAAGGACACAAGAGCTTTTAGTATCGGTTTATCCTCAACGTCTAATCAAATCAAAAAGTTAGAAAAGGTTTTTAAACTAGAAAAATAAAAACTAACTAAATGCTGAAAAATAAAAATAAAATAAAAACAGATAGACAAGATGAATCACTTGGATCCGACTCCTGTATTAGTATAACCTTTGATTATTTTCGCACTTTTGCACTTGTTTAAGAGATTATCTTAGTTATTGTAGTAGGCCCCTCTTTTGAAGGCGACGTTACCCTCAACCCAGTAGTTTGAGTCAGCAAGGATACAATCCTAAAGGGTTGGATTATTGGAAGATAATGAATTAGGTTATTAATGCAAGTTATGGTAGGCCCCGCTTTTGGCGGTGACGTTACCCTCGGCTAAGTAGTCTGAGTCAGCAGGGATACAGTCCTAAATAGCCGGGTTATAGTATTAATAGTAGTTAACTTATGAGGGGGTCAAAGAGTTTGGATCCCCGCCATCCAATACCTTTGGGTATTGAAGGAGATCCTACTAAATTTGACCCAGGTCCCTTGCAGGACCTCTAAACGCTGAACAAGGGCAAGACCCTTACCACACCGTTCCCTTAACCCCCGACCAGGTAGCCAACATACCTCCATATAGACCGTGGAGATATGAATGGTGAAAATCTTTTATTTTATATAGACAGTAAAATAATGCCAAGACACCACGGACAAACGATAAGGAAAGATCACCTTCAACATAAGTAACTAGTTATTAAAGTCATTAATACAAAACCAAATAAAAAGTGCAAAAGATTAAAAATAAAAAGTATTATACTAAACACTTGTCTTCACCAAGTGATGTAAGCGACTTAGGCAAACATGGCCTTGATTGTCAAGAACTCTTACTATCAATCTTGGATCCCGAGACGACTCACACACTCTACGATGGACAATGGATGATGGTGGTGGATGATGGTGTTATGGTGGTGGTGGGTGGTGGATGAAGTGTGAGAGAGGTGGTGTGCCAAGGGATGAGTTGGAATGAAACCAAGCACTCCTATTTATAGGCTGAACAGAAGGCTGGGCACGGCCCCGTGTCCGCTGGACACGCCCCCGTGCCCGTCTGACACTCTCTCTCTTCATTAATTGTAATTCGCAATTACAATTAATGCGCCTGCTGTACTTTCGCCACGCCCCCGTGCTCACTGGACACGGCCCCGTGGTGGGCAATAGAAGCTTCTACAGGTTTGTCTTTTCTGCTGCTTCTTGGGCACGGCCCCGTGCTGGCTGAGCACGGGGCGTGTTCAGTCTTCTGTTTTCTCTTCTTTGCTTGGGAGGATGCCGTTGAGGGTTCGGGCAATCTACTTTTGTTCCTTTTCTTGTATTTATGCTAGAATTAGCTGTCTTTTTGCTTCTTTTGTGTATTTGAGCTCATTTCATCCTGAAAATATAAAAGGAAGACAAAAACACTCTTTTTCCAACATTAGTACTTAAAAAGGGTTAGTTTTATGCCTCATTTGATGTAATTTATATGTTGCATTTTATACACATCAAATACCCCCACACTTGAACTTTTGCTTGTCCTCAAGCAAAACTCTTTAAATATGTGGCTTACACTCCCAAATGGAATGGGTAGAAGAGAAGGTTTTTGGCTTGTCATAAAGTGTCGGGAATCCAAGATTTTTTTGGGTTTTATTTTTATTTATTTACAATCCTATTCGTTATGATTTATTTAGAACGTTTCATAAGATAAATTACGTATTAGGGCATAGCATGTCTTTTTAAAATTTCATTTATATACAAATTCACATACCTCACGGGGGATCACTCAACACTCGGCCGAAGGTGTATTTTTAGTGAATCACTCCTTTTTAACTTTATACCTTTGTAGATATCAAGAGGACGTTTTGGGCGAAGGGTTAGGCTTGGGCTAAAGGTGTGGGTGGTTGGGTTAGTGGTTAGTAAAAGGGCGAAAAGCGTAAAAAGTGTCGGTTTTCGTAAAACACTTTGTTTTTGGTGACTTTTTTCTTTGAAGTATTTCTCCAAACAAGCTTTTTTTTTGCATAGCTTTGTTTGTTTTTTTCAACTTCATCAAGATTTTTTTTTCACATGAAAAAGAACGAGTTTACGAAAAACCGAGCTTGTTACTAAAATAAAGGGTGAAAAATAAAAAGGGTTTTTGGTGTGTGAAAAGGGTAAAGAAATGAAAGGTTTAGGCTCAAAGGGGTTAACTAGGGGGATTTTGGGTAGGTGGTAAAAAAAATGAAAAATAATGGTGTGGAAAGAAAAATGGTTAGTCCTAATGCCTCCATCATTTACTTACTTGGGTTTAAGTTGGTAAGGACTGGGAATGAATCGTTGTGGCAAGTTCTAGAGTTGTAAGAACCAAGCGGCTATTCACACAAGAAACGAAAAATGAGCATTTAGTCTAAGGATGTAAATTTGTATGCTCAATAAAGGCTCAAAACTCACTTTTGTGGGAATGGGGTTTTTTTTAATGTGATCAAGTATATATAATCAAATTTTAACTAGACTTGTTATGCCATTTCATAATTTTCTTATGTTGGTTCTTGTTATCACGACGCTTTCGGTTGTAAAATTTGTAAAAATGTAACCTTATTAATCTTAGGATTCCTAACTTAAACTTTAGACAAGTAAAAAAATGAAAAATTTTGAAAAAAATTTGGGGTGTTTAGCGGTTCCAATAGAGTTTTGTGTAAGGCTTGTTGTTAGGACTTGCAAAATTTCAAGGTGTTAACTTCCCCCCACACTTAAATTACACATTGTCCTCAATGTGTCCCAAAAATAAATTTTTAGGTTGATTGGATGTGTAATGTGGTGTTAAAAAGCAAAGATTTATGTTACTGGCAGTCTGGACCCGGCCCCGTGGGGACCGGACACGGCCCCGTGTTCAGGTGCCAGTAATAGAAATTAAAGAAATGAGACAGAAGCCTGGACACGGGGAGCGTGTCTGGTGAACACGGCCCGTGTCCAGTTACCTGAACTGGGCATTTTTCTGCAGGTGGTTCAGCACGGGGCCGTGTTAGTTGGGCACGGCCCGTGTTGAGCCTTCTGTAATGGAGATTTGTGTCGGGTTGCCTCGTTCTTGTGCATGGGGCCATTTTTTCTCGTTCCCTTTTTCATCCTTTACCACCGCGAGTGTGTTTTATTCATTATAAACCATCAAACTTTAAAAACCATCATTTCATTGCCCCCATAGAGATACATTACATAATAAAAATAAGGGAATAGTAAACCATGGAGTTTCTAGCCTATACCTTATTCTAATTAGCAAAATTTCCAAGAAGCTACTAATCTTGGTTAGACAAGGCTTTTAAAACTCCTTCTTCCGGGTGTGGCTTTCCTCAAATGTCGGCGAGCCACTCCTCCACCTCCCTTGGAAGGAGAAAAGAGGGCTCATTGGCATTAGTTTGAGGAGTTTCGATTTCCACCGGGATCTCTGGTTGGTGTTCCACGGGAGGTTCCGCCGGAAAGTCTTCCCACCCGGTAGGGTTGTTAACCCCGAGTGCCAGGTTCCAATCCTGTTGTGGAAGGATTGGCTCCGTCGGGGGTGCTACAAGAATGTTTAACCTCTGGTGCAAGAGGTTAATTTCTTGGAAGCTGCTTTCGAGTCCCACCATAAGATCGTTGATACGGTCGATTAGGACCTCCTCCACTGACGTCATTTCGTCGAGAGCCTCCCTTAATGCTATCACATAGTGTACAAGCGTAGCTTCAACGGAGGGTCTCCTTCCTCTTCGGCTGTTTGATGAATGCACGGATGATGTTTCGCTGTCTTCACTCGCCATTCTACGAAAATAAACTGAAAAATAGTTTATTTTGATGAAACAGTATCTGGACACAGCCCCGTGCTCATTGAGCATGGCCCCGTGTTCATCTTTCTGCAGAATTTTGATGTAAGGAAACTTGAAGTTTTAAGTTATTTTCTGAACTTGTGGGGGGTTTTTTAAACATTAATAACTTAAAACAATGTTACATAACATGTTTTTACCAAGATTCCTTGAACAAAACTCATTGCTTCCTACCACAAAGTTTGAAAAATTCAAACTTTTAATGGTAGTTCTTGGAGAAAGATGGAAAGGAAGGAAATGATTAGAAGAGGAAAGGACAAGATGGGTTGTTGGAACCTTCTTTTAGACTTACCTAGGATAGTTTGAGAGAAGATTCCTTCAAATCTCTGTCCCAAGTTGGTCCAAATGTGCAGAATCCTTGGCTGCATTTATAGAAAACGACATCATCCTGGACACGGACCCGTGTTCGTTGGACACGGCCCCGTGTGCAGGTGGAGTTCTGACACAGTTTGTCCGTATTTTGACGTACTGATCAGAAGGGAATCTTTTGGTGAACACGGGGGCGTGTTGGCTGGACACGACCCCGTGTCGAGGGACCATTTTATGAAGTTGTCTAGTTTTTAAGGAACCTACCTGTATCGGGCGGCTCTTGATTGTTTGGAACAACCCCAAAGTGCCTAAGATACCTTAGTTGTCCTAGACTAAGGCGAGAACGCAAGAGGTTGTCGGTGAGGGTAATTCCTATTTTCATTCTAGGTGGACAAGTCCAACCCTTTTCCGGGCTCTCGTTAAAGAAGGTGTATGCCGAATCGCTCAGGTCTATGTATGCACCGAACGAAGTCGATGGAGAGTCTTTTCTAGGTATGAAGGTATTTTCGGTAGCAACGAGGTTGTCGGAATGCGGTTCCAACATTCCTTCATGGTCATTGTCTTGGGGCGGATCAATAAAATCCTTCCTAAGTTCTTTTGACCAATTTAGAATTAGCTCTTCTAGTTGAAATAACTCGTCAAGGAGCATTTCCCCTAGAATATCTGGCTGGGCGCATTCGAGGGAGAGATAGTGCTTATTTTTACTTTCGCCCCTCTTAAGGTTATAAGGAATTGGTGGGTCTATATAGTGGGGCCTGTAATTTAGAAAGTAACATTTTAATTCTTCATGTTCGCCTCCACATAATTGACACCACATACCATAAGAGTGCCGAAAGTAAAAAGAATTACTATCACTCATGTTTATGTCAGAAATTACCAACCGCCAGGATCTAACGGTTCTGTTTTCAGTAAGAGAATCTTGGGCACGGGGGCGTGTTGAGTGAGCACGGCCCTGTGTTCAGCTTACTGTCTGACTTAAAACAGGATTGCCAGTTCCAATGATTGAGCACGGGGGCGTGTTCAGCGGGCACAGCCCGTGCTGAGCTCTGCAGAAGCTGAAAAACTAAGAAAATCTTAAAAAAATAAAAAGAAAAATAAAAATATGATTAGGCCGTTGATTCCTAACTTTCTTAAAATCCTTGTGTCCCCGGCAACGGTGCCAAAAACTTGATGTGTGCGAAGTGTGATATATTTTTGATGTATATTTAAAGCCCTTTTTACACTTTTAGCCAAGTTTTAAATTTATAAAACAGGATATTCACTAACACTAAACACACATATGGGCAAGTGCACCCATCGTGGACGTAGTATAGTGTTGGTAAGATACCGAGGTCGTCCAAGGACACAAGAGCTTTTAGTACCGGTTTATCCTCAACGTCTAATCAAATCAAAAAGTTAGAAAAGGTTTTTAAACTAGAAAAATAAAAACTAACTAAATGGTGAAAAATAAAAATAAAATAAAACCAGATAGACAAGATGAATCACTTGGATCCGACTCGTGTATTAGTATAACCTTTGATTATTTTCGCACTATTGCACTTGTTTAAGAGATTATCTTAGTTATTGTAGTAGGCCCCTCTTTTGAAGGCAACGTTACCCTCAACCCAGTAGTTTGAGTCAGCAAGGATACAATTCTAAAGGGTTGGATTATTGGAAGATAATGAATTAAGTTATTAATGCAAATTATGGTAGGCCCCGCTTTTGGCGGTGACGTTACCCTCGGCTAAGTAGTCTGAGTCAGCAGGGATACAGTCCTAAATAGCCGGGTTATAGTATTAATAGTAGTTAACTTATGAGGGGGTCAAAGAGTTTAGATCCCCGCCATCCAATACCTATGGGTATTGAAGGAGATCCTACTAAATTTGACCCAGGTCCCTTGCAGGACCTCTAAACGCTGAACAAGGGCAAGACCCTTACCAAACCGTTCCCTTAACCCCCAACCAGGTAGCCAACATACCTCCATATAGACCGTGGAGATATGAATGGTGAAAATCTTTTATTTTATATAGACAGTAAAATAATGCCAAGACACCACAGACAAACGATAAGGAAAGATCACCTTCAACATAAGTAACTAGTTATTAAAGTCATTAATACAAAACCAAATAAAAAGTGCAAAAGATTAAAAATAAAAAGTATTATACTAAACACTTGTCTTCACCAAGTGATGTAAGAGACTTAGGCAAACATGGCCTTGATTGTCAAGAACTCTTACTATCAATCTTGGATCCCGAGACGACTCACACACTCTACGATGGACAATGGATGATGGTGGTGGATGATGGTGTTATGGTGGTGGTGGGTGGTGGATGAAGTGTGAGAGAGGTGGTGTGCCAAGGGATGAGTTGGAATGAAACCAAGCACTCCTATTTATAGGCTGAACAGAAGGCTGGGCACGGCCCCGTGTCCGCTGGACACGCCCCCGTGCCCATCTGACACTCTCTCTCTTCATTAATTGTAATTCGCAATTACAATTAATGCGCCTGCTGTACTTTCTCCACGCCCCCGTGCTCCCTAGACACGGCCCCGTGGTGGACAATAGAAGCTTCTACAGGTTTGTCTTTTCTGCTGCTTCTTGGGCACGGCCCCGTGCTGGCTGAGCATGGGGCGTGTTCAGTCTTCTGTTTTCTCTTCTTTGCTTGGGAGGATGCCGTTGAGGGTTCGGGCAATCTACTTTTGTTCCTTTTCTTGTATTTATGCTAGAATTAGCTGTCTTTTTGCTTCTTTTGTGTATTTGAGCTCATTTCATCCTGAAAATATAAAAGGAAGACAAAAACACTCTTTTTCCAACATTAGTACTTAAAAAGGGTTAGTTTTATGCCTCATTTGATGTAATTTATATGTTGCATTTTATACACATCACATCTAACGACTTAACAAACTACAAATACTGTTCTATACAAACTACTGACATGTACCATCTGATAAGTAATAAAATGTAAAGCTAAGGAAACTACTGCTTCACGTTCCACTGTTGTAGCCTTAGCACAGATGTTGAGTCTTCAGTGTTTTCCTCAAAGGTGATCAGTCTTTGGGAGGGCAGTGCTTGAGTCTTCAGCAGTACTTAAGAAACAGCAATAGATAGAGCAGCAGAGTTTGTCTTCAGCAGTTGTTAAGTAATCATCAGAGCTTGGTTTGTCAGTTGTTGTAGTTGAGCAGCACTTTAAGATCCATCAGCTGTTAGATAACCACTGTCAAGGGGAGAGCATAGGATAAACTGCTGCTTATTGATGGTCCACTGATGAGATCCGGTTTTGGCTTTTCATTATCTGTTCCTCTGTTAGGGTTCAATCCCAACAATCTCCCCCTGGAATAGATAATGCCAAAACCCTTCCTTATTCAGGACCTTTATTACTCATTAAGAGTGCCTTAGCTTGTTCTTTGAATTCAGCTTCAAAATTCTTTGCACTCTGGTCATCCTCATCCCTGCACAGTGAAAGTTCAAGGAGATCCTGCAAGTCTTCAACACTTAGGCCAAGTGCTTCTTTCCTTGATATATACTTCACCTCACCATTGGCTCTGACCAAGGTCAATACGTGGGTCTTTTGATCAGACATCCACTTTAGTATTTTAAAGCTTAATGGGTTTCTTGGGAGAGATTTATCTTCTGATGAGTTGAGGGATAATGGCCTTGAAAACACATGCAAACTTTCAGACATTCTTTTGAAAGCTTCTTCAATGACTTTGTTTGCTACAGCTATGTCTTCTGCAGTTTCTTGTCCAGTAAGCTCTTGTTTCTCCTTTTCTATCATGTCTGTTGCAGTGTTTGAGGATGCAGGACTGTTTAATACCTTCTTAAAAAGGTTTTGAATTCTTGCTGAGCTATCCTCTTTTAGACCCATTTTCATGATGGTGTCTTTGAGATACTCTGCTTCTTTTTCTTTGACCTCCTTGTCAGACAGCTGTTTACCTTCTTCTTGGTTTGTCACAAGAGTAAGGTTGTCTGCTGATTTTAGCATTGTTTTGAGGCTTTCAATTTGTTGTTCCAGCTTCACCATTTGTTCTCTCTTCTTCCTTTTCTTCAGCCTCTCATAGGCTTCATCAGTTTGCTGCCTAGACCATTTTGATATGGCTTCAGCAGTGTCCACCTTAGCATCCACTAGCTCTTTTTTCTTTCCTTTATATTCAGCAGTGAGATCAGCAATAAGCTTTTTGTATTTACTCCGTTTGGAGCATTTTTCTTCTTTGAAGGATCATTCTTGATTTTTTGGATCCTTTCAGCCTCATGCTTTAAAGCTACTAAAGGCCATTCTTTAAACTGGGATTCTTCAGCAGGGTAGAACTTTTCTTTCATGATGAAGACAAGAAGTTGTTCTCTCAATTTCTTCTTTTGATCAGCCTTTTCTTTGTCTAGCTCTTGTGCATATTCTTCCATCTGCTTAACCTTTGCAAGGTAGAACTCCAATCTATTAGCAATGCCTTCTTCGCTTAGCCTTTCTTTTTCACTGTCAACCTTAGCTTTAACTTTAGCTTGCCTAGCCTTTATCTTGAGATAATCAGTTATATCTTCTGGAGCGATATAGCCTATTAGTGAGGAGAATTTTCTTTTTGATGGATCTGTGTCTGTATAAAACTGCCTCATTTCATTTTTAATGGCTTCAAGCTCCAGTGGATACTTTTCAGCATTCGGATCATGTATCCCTTCATCGGCAGTGATTGGCCTTCTTTTTCTGCTAAAGAGCTTTGGTTGAGATATAGGAAAAGATAGAGCAGTGGTGGATGGTTGACTAACAACTGTTGAAACAACTGGTGTCTCAACTGCTGTTGTCATTACAACTGCTGATGTGTCAGCAGATGTCTTCTGCTTTTGAGCAGGGGATGGAAGATGTGATGGTGGTGGTGACTCATCATCAGGAATGAAAACCCTTCTCCTTTTTAATGGAGGGGAGGCTGGTGATGTCATTACAACAGATGTTGTACGATCTGCTGTCTTCTGCTTTATGGCAGGAGGCAGTGGTGGTGATGAAGATGATGATAGTGGTGGTTTTTGTGTTATAGACACAGATGATGATGGTGGTGGAGCAGTAGTTGTGATGGTGTGTGTTGAAACAGTAGTTGTGTGTGTTGGAGGTGTGTGTGTTGATGTAATGGCAGCTGTTTGGCTACTGACAGCAGTTTTTGTAACTGCTGTTGTATCAGCTGTTGAAGTTTTTGAGGTTTTGGGTTTTTCTGGTTCAATATATATCCCATCTTCTATACCTTTCTTTTTCAGCTTGGTTTTCTCCCCCCTTTTGGCATTATCTGCCAGGGGTGTATCCATGAAGAAAATGGTAGATGGACCTTTCTCACTCTGAGCAGTCTTTTGTATGCTAGCTTTTATAGCCTTGATGTCTGCTTGAGTGTCTTTGAACCGAGATTCCACCATGTTGGTCAGCATTTGTACTTGATTAGCATGCTTTTTAGCAGCCATTTGTTGTTGTTGTTCAAGCATGGGCTGGAAGATACTCCAAAGCTCATTTGCAGCAAATGCTTGTGGAGCAGGTGCTTGAGTAGGAGGAACAGTTGATTGGGCTTTTTGAGCTTCTAACAGCTGCTGCACCATATCTTTTATTTCGGAAACAGAAGATTCTAGATTTTCAACTCTGGCCGTCAATTCATTGTATTTTGAATCATCACCTGAATCAACAGGATCATCTGAATCCCCACCAGCAGTGGTTGTATCAATGTGTGACTTAGGAGCTGTAGCCCAAAAGTCATCAATTGATGCCCCTTTTTCTTGGTACTGGGGACTTCTTTCTTCAGCACTCGATAATCCTTTGATGTTACCAGTGGTTAAAGATAACTCACTGGTGGTTACCGATGTTGCCATGGAAGAAATTGCCTTCAAGGGAGTCTTAGTTATGTAACAACTGTCCAACTGAAGATCTGTTGATCCATCAGTTGTAGTTGCTGCTCCACTTGAACTACCACCGAGAGTTACTTGTAACTCAGGGGGTGTAACCTCCTCAGCTGTTACTGGGTTAGCAGAGGCATGAACATCAGACCCAGTCACTTGTGGAGGTATGCTCTCAGTAATAGTTGACAGAGAGGAACTGGTTTGTGTCTGTGCCATATCAACTGCATGCAACAGGGGTATTATTGATTGTGGTAATATGATTGGTGAGGGTATGGGTGTTGAAAGAGACATGTCCTTGGGATCAGGACTGTGGAAGATGGATCCGAGTGGATACAGAGCTTCATAATTTGGTGTCCCTGTGCTTACAACCTGATCCTTTTGTGAGGATGCAGGAGGAGTTTTAGGCTGGGGTTGAGATCTTTCTTCCATCTGCTGTGAGGAAGTAGCAGCAGTGGTTTCTTGTGACTTTTGTGTTGTCACTAGCATTGACTCTGGGATCTCATCTTCCAGAGTTGCCTTTGGTGTGGGTTTGGTGGGTTTTCTGGATGTTTTTCTTTTGGTCATTTTGGTGGCAGGTGTTGGTTTCAAAGCAGTGGGTGTGCTACTTTGATCACCTGGAGCAGTGGGCTCAGCAGTGGTTGCTTGAGGATCAGTAGCAGATTCTAAAACCTGCTCAGCCTCCTTTGTTTTTAATTTTATTGGTGCCATCATTCTCGAAAAGGTTTCTATTGTTAAACAGTTTATTTTGAATGAGACACCTTGTTTGGGCAATTCTGCATCTTTCTCAACAAATTTTTGTTCAAAATAGTAGCTTAGAAATCTTGGAAAAAGCAGAAATGCTTTATTATCAACGTTCTTTACCAAGTCATCAAATATTACCTGGGAGTAGTTATAGTTTTTATCATTTAAAATTGCATACCCCAGGCATTGGATTTTCGTTGGTATCTCATTAAAAGACGTTGTTTTATTAGAAACACACATGAGCAGTGTGTGGAATAAAAATCTGGGTGCAGAAGGGAAGTAACCCTTTTGTAGGGTATCCCTATTTGGTTGTTCTGCATAGCCCCTGTTCATGAAATCCTTTACCAACTCGTCTTTTGTAAATGAGGTTTTTCCTTTTAAATCATCGAGTTTAAAGGTTTCAGAGATGGATTTTGGTGAGATGTTTACCTTCTTACCCTGTATCGAGGAGTTGATGGCGGCGATGATGTCTCCTTGTTTTTCAAGGGTGGCATTTTTCCAGAACTCTCTCTGGGTATCAAGGTAAATAGGAGCGTCTGCTGTTATCAAAGTTTTGTACTTTGATGCAGAAAGGATGTCAAGGATGGAGTCGAAAGTGTGGTTATCGGTAGGTTTTGTGAGTATACCTACATAGTTGTGTGGAGCTTTGTAGCGAATCTCCGGTGTTTCAGCGGCCATTTGAGTGGCATCTACTGTTGTGGAGGAAGATGATGGTTTTGATTTTGATTTCGATTTTGGTTTCGTCATTTTGGGTGAAGAAGATCGAAGAGGTTTTTGGAGTTATGAGAGGGAAACTGCTATGAGAAGAGAACTTTTGGAATTCAATTCGACAGTAAAACCCTGTTTGGATTTAATCAGGGTTTTATTTAGGGAAAAAGTGATTGCTGATGTGGCAGCGGTTATTTTTGATCTGATGGCTAAAAACTGACCACGTGTCAAACATCTGATGGAATGGTAAATAATGGAGGATAGTTGTTTTGACAACTACTGATGGATCAAGTATCAGTAGTTACAACGGTAATAAAATGAAACAGTGGATGTAACAAAGAATTTAAACATCAGTGTTTTGGAGAACAGAGGTTGACATTTTAGTAGTGGACAGACTTTAGTGAGCAGATGTTAAGGCACAATAGCACTTTAGAAACAACAGTGGTAGAAGATAAATTGGTTCAAACAACTGATAGTGCAGCAGTATCTCAACTTTCAAAAAACAATGTTAGCATCTGCTTGTTCAGATATAGAAAATGATTTGTTCTTGTAGAAGCACAATCTCTTGTCTATCATCTGTTGAGTACCAGAAATGCTATTCTTAACAAAATACATTTTAGATGTATAATATCAAGATTAAATTGTCAGCAGTTATCTTCAGAAACTTTGTTCAAGGTTTTGCCATCTGTCTATTTTCTAGACAGTGGTTTAGCATTCCAGATGATGAAGACATTTCTACATGAGCTGCTCATTTTGTGTCTAATTACATGAACTAGATCATGAGTATCTCAGTAGTCTAAATCAATTTGCAATCAATTTATGATCTGTGAAAATCAAACTTGAGCTTAACATGACCTTGATATGTGTGTCATTTCCTTTTGACCAGATTTAAGGATAGTAATTTCACAAAAAAAATAAGGAAATTACATCCTGACTAGAGATGAACTTTTACTATCAAAAATGAGTAAAAGTACAGAATATATCTTATAAAAATGAAATATATCTGGCTTTATTTAGAGAAAGACACCTTAAGAAAAATTAAAGGAAGTTTTGAAAATAATCAAAAGGATCTGACGATTTTCAAGTAAATTCATGATCATATTATTCTCAAGTTATTTGGACCATTGTTTTGGGGTCATTTACTTGTCAATTGATTGAAAATTTCTTTTAAGCATAATCACTGGAGATGCCATTTTTACCAGAACAATTTCTGCATTGATGAATGCACACAGTTGCGTGATGATGACCACTGATGATCTAACTTTTAAATCTCAAAAGTGTTTTATGCTTATACTCTTTTGCTTTTGATTTCAAAAGTTTTTGAGATAGCTACACTTTGAGATTTGTTCATTTTTCTTTTCCCTTTTTACCCTTTTTATTCATATGTTCAGAAATGCTCACTAGGAGATCATATTTTGAACATACTTTGTCCATAATCACTTTGAAGCAATGTTTTGAGAGATCTGACCATTATTTGATCATGCTTAGATCTCACATTTACCTATGATTAGGACAGTTTTGACACCTTATTTTCTCAATGTGTTTTGGACAAAGTTGATTTGGTCCTTTTGAAGGATACTCAACTTGCCTTTGAGCACATGAGAGATTTTGCCTAAAGTTTTATTTCCCCCTTTTCTATGTCAGCAGTATTCTAGTGTTTCGGATGAACACAAGTTTTGCTGAACAGAGGTACATACTTTAGTGTTTATTGAAAACATCACAAATATCGAAACAACAATTGAAATCAATTTTGAAAACATCGAACAATCCCACAATTTATCAGATATTTTACGGATCTGAAAACTATGAGTGACATATGCATGAAAACACTTGTTGTGTGAGATTTGTGTGTCATATGACATCTTGGTTGATTTACAGAGTTTCTAAATAACCACTTTGACCGTGATTTACTCGTTACTCTGTTTTTTCAACTGAATGCAACCAACCTTTAGTATCAATAACTTTTGAGCTGAACTGTTATGTCAAATTGATTGTTAGATCGAATTTGACTGTCCAAGCTCTGATACCAATTGTTGCGATCTGGGGGCCATCATGATTGTGTTTGTTTGCATAAAACGAATAAGTGCAGCGGAAATGAGTAGCAAACTTTGTAAACATAATCAAAGGAAAATATAGATTGATAAACAATTGCTATTTCATTGAGTCAAAAGATTTACAATAGAAAGCAAATGATTACAGCAAGCTTACAATCTAAACTCCCCCTTAGCCTGATACACCAGAGTTTGTTGCATAAGATGAAAGGATGAATTGAGAAGAAGAACTCACTCAAGGCGATCAAGTATAACAGTACATAATACTGTCATATTTAAAGGCAAACCAAACTACTGATCTAGCTCAGCTGACGTCACCATGATAGTGACATCTAACGACCTAACAAACTACAAATACTGTTCTATACAAACTACTGACATGTACCATCTGATAAGTAATAAAATGTAAAGCTAAGGAAACTACTGCTTCACGTTCCACTGTTGTAGCCTTAGCACAGATGTTGAGTCTTCAGTGATTTCCTCAAAGGTGATCAGTCTTTGGGAGGGCAGTGCTTGAGTCTTCAGCAGTACTTAAGAAACAGCAGTAGATAGAGCAGCAGAGTTTGTCTTCAGCAGTTGTTAAGTAATCATCAGAGTTTGGTTTGTCAGTTGTTGTAGTTGAGCAGCACTTTAAGATCCATCAGCTGTTAGATAACCACTGTCAAGGGGAGAGCATAGGATAAACTGCTGCTTATTGATGGTCCACTGATGAGATCCGGTTTTGGCTTTTCATTATCTGTTCCTCTGTTAGGGTTCAATCCCAACAATATACCATAAAGAACTAATAAGCTAATAGCTAACCAATGATTCGTGAAGCCCTCCTTGCATTATTGATAGCAAATTGGTGAATCAACTCTTCATATTTAAATCATACCTGAATTTGACAAAAAAAAAAAAAAAAGAATACGAGCCTGAATTTCATGGTTGTAAAAATCCCGACTAGACACCGATTAATCTCGATTAATTACAATTAATCCTGATTATATCCGATTAATCCCTGGTTAATCCCGATTAATCCCTGGTTAATCCCGATTAATCGCAAGTCCCCACCCCACCGGCCGACTAGCGACTAGCGTTTTCTATAACCATGCTGAACTTGACGATCGTTTTTGTATAAATTACCAACAATTTAGTGTTCAAAATCCCAATAGGCTAACTAATCTAAACCATATGATTTTTTTTTGTAAGTGGGACTATGTTATGTTAGTATTTGTTTGGCTATACCTTATTAATTTTTTTTACATATATAATATTAGATTTTTTAAAATTACGTGCCCTACGAAATCATGGGCCCTGGCCGGTGGTCCTCCCCGCCCACCTCCAGGGCCGGCCCTGGAAGTGAATTTTTGGAAAAGTCATTTTTTCCCTCACATACAAGCTCATTGCCAAACATCATCTAGAGCTTATAACTTTTTAAAAAGTCAATAAGTCAATAAGTTGTTTCAAAAAGCTTAGCCAAACATGCCCTAGGATATGTTAGAACTGGCGGAGTTATAACTTGCTTTACCATCTATTGATAACCTGCATCACTACCACCGGTCTACCAACGCCACCACAACTATAGTAGAAACTCGATAAATTAATACTCGATTACTTAATAAACTCTCTAAGATAATATTTTTTGCCGGTCCCAACTCGGGGATAGGGTGCTAAATTCATAATTCGCTAAAATTATAAGATAATACAATTTTGATAATTTCTTTAGACCCCATATAAAATACAAATTAATAATTCCTTATATATAGCATATTACATGAATGATTTATGAAGGTTTCCAAGCCAACCAATAGAAAAAGTAAAGTCTGGAGTATCCACTGGATACATATCTTTCATGAACTTTTTCGCCTTCTCGATGATTAGTTCACCTGTCATATTCACATGTTCTTGATATTGAAGAATCCATTCATAGAGAGATTTTTCTAGGTCAGGAAATTTTGCCGGTTTGTGTCGCTTAACATCGCCTCTTTCGGGAGCAAGTGAGAGATACTCTAAAGACCGCTTAACTGTATTCGATATTGTCGCTTGACTCACCTGCAAACCATAGTTACTATGAACCCATTCTTGCAATTGCTTTTGAGTGAGACTTGGATTATCCTTGTTGTGCTTGCATAATGCTCTTCGAATCTCGTCTGTCATTGTTGTTTTTTTCACACCTTTAAGATGGGAAGCCATGTTGTGTGTATGATTTGTTTGTGTTAACCTATTTTGATCTTGTATTTATATAGAAAATATTCTTAATGTCCATAAAGTGATACATTGAACACAAGAAGCATAATAAGGTGGGAGATTGAAGGTTTCTTTCAAATTGGGCCGTTCATTTGATATACATGCATTGTATACAATAATTAAGTGGAAGTTTGAAAGGTGTTTGTAAACTAAGTATTCTACTATAAATTAATAAAATATTAATTAATATATAAATTAATAATTATTAATTTATCGATTAATTAATAACTCTTTTAATTAATAAATTTTGGTGGTCCCAAGTGTATTATTTTATAGAGTTTCTACTGTATTTTTAACTAGCGATATTGATCCAATCCCACTTACCAACTTCTATAAAAAAACTACCATTTCAACCGGTAACACAACCTCACTCATATATAAAAGAATGTAACCTCACTCATATAAAAAAATTACCATTTCAACCGGCTCAACCTTGTATTCGCAGTGTTATTTTTTTCGTTTTTATACAAAGAATACCCCTAAAAAATATGAGGATACCCCTAACCATAAAAATAGGATAGTACAACAGTGTAAATCTAATTCTTTTTAGAAGCACAAACATAATTGTTAATAGCCTATTAAGCTAGCCCATTAGCCCAAGACCAGGGGCGGTTCTTAGAAGGCCACTGGCAGGGCCACGACCCGGGCAAGTTTTTCGGCCGTAGCGCAAATTTTTCGTATTTCGATCGAAATTTTTTACATATACTATATTTGGCCTGGGTTTGCCCGGGCTTTTTTTAGTGCACGTGTCTTTCGGCCCTGGCACGTTCAACGGGCAAGATCCGTCACTGCCCAAGACCCAAAAAAATAATAAAACAGGCCCATCTATATGTTGATTATGGGGTGGCAATGGGCCTGTTTTATACGCAATCGAATGGGTCTGGAATTTTTTAACAATGACATGGTTTATGGAGTTGAAAAGGATTTTTTTCATAAAGTAAAAGTGAACGACGTGAAGGAACGATTCCAAGCTATGAAAAAAAGAAGAGGACAAATCTATTAGGTATTTGTTTTACTTTATTTATTTATTGTCGTTTTTTAAATATTGTATGATTGCACGGTAAAAAAAATTTTTAGGATACCCCTGATTTAATAGGCTGGTTCCGACTCTGAATGTAACGGTCTTGTTTCTTTAATAAAATAATAATAGAGGATAATATAAAAATATTATATGACTTCATCAAAAACTAAACTAAGAAAACTCAGTAAGACAAAACTAATTTGAAGAAAAGAATACTTGTATAATACTCTCTCTCAAGTTAGTTTATGTCTTTCAATGTGGAGTTCGATCTTTTGTAACAATTACATAAACTACTTCTAGGTAAAGATTTAATGAACATGTTAGCGACAGTTTAGCTTGAATGCATCTAGAGAACTTTGATTCTCCCTTCTTTCTACAGACTACAGACTAGACGTTGATAGAAAAACCATGGTAAGATGTGCTTCGTTTTGTCACCTTTGATGTACATTTCTCTTAGCTGTGCTATGCAAATTGATGATATTCCTATTACTCGAAGCTCTTCTGGCTTTGTCTTTAAGATGATTCAGCATTACATTCTCATATTTGCTCTTAAGTATTTGACAAATTGAGCCATTTTCTAAGAATAGAAGCCACATTCTTTCATGATAGTTTGACTAATCTCAACAATATTGTTATTTGTCAAATCTTCTAAAATGCATTGGCTTGGCTTAGCTTAGTGTAAAGTGTAAACTACTATCTATTCCATTTCTTTAGCCTAGCTTTTTCGGAATTTTGGGGTTCGTATTGATTACTTTCCTTCATCAGAGCACATTCGGAGCATTACAATACATAGTTTTGACCAGGCTTGAGATTGCTTCTGTTGTTTGTAAGGTTTCTCGTTTTCCTCATAATCCTAATGATCGGTAGTGGTTAACAGTTAATCGTATTTTGAGGTACCATATAAATAGTTGAATACTATTTTGTTCTGGATATGGTTTTGGCTCGGTCTTGTAGAGTTCGTTATGTTGCTAGCACACATGAGCTTGAACAACCTCATCAAACGATTCTCCTTACTCAGTTTATCTATCTCTATCCAGTTTCCACATCAATAACGTCATCTGGTTTCTCTGGTTTGAGGGGTCATGTTGGATGGTTTGTATTTGTTGGGTTTTGGGGCCAATGAGGAAGCCCATCAATTCTTTATGGCCCATTAGGTTATAATATCAAAGGAGAAGTAGGGGTTTCATCTGCTAACACCCTCACAACACACACACAAAAAGGTCTCACAAAAGAAGAAGAAAATTTCCGTCACTTTCATACCCAGCTGCAAAGGTCGTCAATTTCTCGGAGATTGAACCGTTGGATTGCTCTGAGTTTTGGATACATTCATAACAACATCTGGGCGACCTTATCCAACGGTTGGTTTGTGTTAATCACATCCGGAAGTCTGTCTGCACAGCCTCTGTTCATTGCTGCAGATTTTGGTTATATTTCCTTCTTTTGTCATTGTTCTTGATTCCATATGCTTGAAGTTGTTGATTCCAAGTGTATGATGTTTATTGTATGCCTCTAGTATACCTAGGGAAGACTTTGTATTGCTCTAATTTGGGGATAGTGGATTTGAAGCGGCTCTAGTAGTCCCGTGGTTTTTACTCTCCTTTCTTGAGAGGTTTTCCACGCTAAAATTTGGTGTTCTTGTTATTGTTTTCGGATTGTTTAGATTGTAGTCGATATACCCTATTTGTTTGCATCCTCATAGGTTCATTCAAGTTTGGGAAAATTGTTTGTCAAACGAAGTTTGCTTCCGTGTTTGTGTTTACCATTTGTGACCGGGTTTCGCGTTTTTCCCATCATAGTGGTATCAGAGCCATTGGCTCTTGTTATTGGGTTGAAACTTGATTGAACAATGGAAGCTAATACAAGTAGGATTGTGAATTTGAATGGTTCTAATTATCATGTTTGGAAAGGCAAGATGGAAGATCTCCTTTATGTTAAGGATTATTATATGCCTGTTTTTAATACCGACAAACCGGGTGATAAAACAGATGAAGAGTGGAATATATTGAACAGAAAGGTTTGTGGTTATATTTGCCAATGGGTTGATGATAATGTTTTGAAGCATATTAGCGGTGAGACTCACGCTCGTACTTTGTGGAACAACCTTGAGGAGTTGTATGCTCGGAAGACCGGAAACAATAAACTATTCTTGATTAAACAGTTGATTAACTTGAAGTACAATGATGGAACTCCTGTTACTGATCACTTGAATGTTTTTCAGGGTATTATTAATCAGCTTGCAGGAATGGGTATCAAGTTTGAAGACGAGGTACAAGGCTTATGGCTTCTTGGAACTTTACCGGATTCTTGGGAGACTTTTAGGACATCATTGTCCAACTCTGCAGCAAATGGTATTATTACTATGGAATAGCTAAAGGCGGTATTTTAAATGAAGAGATGAGAATAAAATCGCAGGGTTACTCTTCACATTCGGATGTCTTAGTTACAGAAAGCAGGGGCAGAAGTCAAAATAGAGGTCCGAGTAACAAAGGGAAGCATCGTAGTAAGTCCAAAGGTAGGTTTGCTAATTATGAGTGTCATCATTGTGGTAGGAAAGGACACACAATTAAATTTTTCAGACAATTAAAAAGGGAGAACAAGAAAGCTAATTACAACAATCAAAAGAACAATCATAAAAAGGATAATGGTGGCAATGATACTGCTGAAGTTAATACTACTACTGAAGAGTTCTTCATTTGTTGTGTTATGATATGGAAAACATTGCACGTGATGATTCGAGTTGGGTTGTTGACAGTGGTGCTACGTGTCATGTGACATCACAAAGGGAATTTTATTCATCTTATACCCCTGGTGACTTTGGGGTTGTTAAGATGGGTAATAACGGGCTATCAAAGATTGTAGGTGTTGGGGATGTTTGTTTGAAGTTTGACACTGGGATGGAGTTGGTTTTACACAATGTAAAACATGTTCCAGATATTAGACTCAATTTAATCTCCGCAGGTTTACTTGATGATGATGGTTACCATAGTACCTTTGGTGATGGTGTTTGGAAACTCACTCGTGGTTCTTTGATCGTGTCAAAAGGTAAAAGAAGTCCAAAGTTATACAGAACACATCCGAAGATCTCCAAAGACTTGGTAAATTTGTTAGTGAATGTTGATATGACCGATTTGTGGCATAGGAGACTTGCTCACATGAGTGAAAAAGGGATGTCTATTTTGTTGAAGAAGAATGCCTTGCCCGATTTGCATGATGTTCATTTGAAGAAGTGTTCTCATTGTCTGGCAGGTAAACAAAAGAGAGTTCCTTTTCAAGAGTCACCCTCCTTATAGGAGAGACAATATACTTGATTTAATACATTCGGATGTTTGTGGTCCTATGAAGACTAGAACACTTGGGGGCTGCTTGTACTTTGTCACTTTTATCGATGATCATTAGAGAAAAGTTTGGGCCTATACTTTGAAGTCTAAAGATCAAGTATTAGATGTGTTTAAGCAGTTTCATGCCTTAGTTGAGAGACAAACTGAGAAGAAGCTCAAGTGTATTCGAACAGATAATGGAGGTGAGTACTTTGGTCCTTTTGATGCTTATTGTAGAGAGAAAGGTATTCGGCACCAAAAGACTCATCCAAAGACACCACAGTTGAATGGTTTAGCAGAACGGATGAATAGAACATTGGTTGAAAGGGTTAGATGTTTGCTATCACATGCAGGGTTGCCTAATTCCTTTTGGGGTGAAGCTTTAAACACCGCAATAAATGTTATTAATCATACTCCTTGTGTTCCTTTGTCTTTTGATGTTCCTGGCAGGGTGTGGAGTGGCAAAGATGTTTCATACGATGATTTGCGGGTCTTTGGATGCAAGGCTTGTGTGCATATTCCCAAAGATGAAAGAACAAAGCTTGATATAAACACCAAGCCATGTATATTCCTTGGTTATGGGGGAGATGAGTTTGGACACAGGTTTTATGATCCAATCTCGAAGAGACTCATAAGAAGTTTCGATGCCGATTTTATTGAAGATCAAAGTTTCAAAGATATTGGGAAGACAAAGATAGTTCCTCAACATACTGATGATCTTTCTGATTTGGATCTGGTCCCTCCTTAGCATACTGAGCCACATAATGAAGATGACATTCAAAATGATGAACAACACAGTACTGATAATCATCATATTCCAGAGCAGCAAGAGTTAGATGAGGGTCCTTATCCAGAGTTACTAGTACCGGGTATGCCAACATTTGTCCCACTCAGACGGTCTACAAGAAACCGTCATCCTTCCACCCGTTATTCTGCTGATGAGTATGTTTTGCTCACTGACGGGGGAGAGCCCGAGTTTTATGAAGAGGCCATGGAAGATGAACACAAAAGGGAATGGGTTGAAGCCAATCAAGATGAGATGAATTCCTTGTATGAGAACAATACCTTTGAGTTAGTAAAGTTGCCTAAGGGCAAAAGAGCTTTGAAGAACAAGTGGGTCTACAAAGTGAAGACTGAAGAACATACCTCGCAGCCTAGGTACAAAGCCAGATTGGTGGTTAAAGGGTTCAGTCAAAGAAAGGGTATTGATTTTGATGAGATTTTCTCTCCAGTCGTGAAGATGAGTTCCATTCGGGTGATTCTTGGTTTGGCAGCTAGTCTTGATCTTGAGATTTGAGCAAATGGATGTCAGGACAGCTTTCCTTCACGGTGACTTGGATAAAAAATCTATATGGAGCAATCTGAAGGTTTTCAGGTTAAAGGTAAAGAAGACTATGTCTGTAAGCTTCAGAAAAGTCTTTATGGGTTGAAGCAAGCATCGAGACAGTGGTACAAGAAATTTGAGTCTGTTATGGGGAAGCAAGGCTATCGAAAGACTACTTCAGATCACTGTGTTTTCTTTCAGAGGTTTGGTGATGATGATTTTATCATCTTGCTTCTTTATGTTGATGACATATTGATTGTTGGTAAGAATGCTGATAGAATTGTGGAGCTGAAGAAAGAATTGAGCAAGTCGTTTTCTATGAAAGACTTGGGGCCAGCAAAACAAATTCTTGGTATTCGGATCACTATAGATAGAGCTTCAAAGAAGTTGCACATGTCACAAGAGCAATACATTGAGAAGGTGCTTCGCAGGTTCAACATGGATAAAGCGAAATCGGTTAGTTCACCTCTTACTCCCAATTTTAAACTAACCTATAAACATTGCCCTTCTTCAAAGGGGGAGATTAAAGACATGGATAAAGTTCCATATGCGTCAGCGGTTGGAAGCTTGATGTATACAATGGTGTTTACAAGACCTGATATTGCCCATGCAGTAGGTGTTGTTAGTCGGTTTCTGTCAAATCCAGGTAAGAAGCATTGGGAAGCTGTTAAGTGGATTCTTAGATATCTACGTGGTTCTTCCAAATTGGGTATAACATTTGGAAATGGAAAGCCCATGCTTGTTGGTTACATAGATTCTGATATGGCAAGGAACAAAGACAACATGAAATCCACTTCTGGATATTTGATGACTTTTGTAGGGGGAGCTGTCTCATGGCAGTCAAGACTGCAAAAATGTGTTGCTTTGTCTACAACTGAGGCTGAGTATATTGCAGCAACAAAAGCATGAAAAGAACTGTTGTGGTTGAAAAGGTTTATGCAGGAGCTTGGCTTTATGCAACAACGCTACATGGTTCTTTGTAATAATCAAAGTGCTATTCACCTTGCTAAGAATTCAATGTTTCATAAGAGAACAAAACATATTGATGTGAAGTATCATTGGATTAGAGATGCTCTTGAAGACAAGTTGTTTGAACTTGATACAGTTCATACCGATGATAATGGTTCCGATATGTTGACAAAATCTTTGGCAAGGGAGAAGTTGAAGATATGTTGCTCAATCGCCAGGATGGCGAACTCTTCCTCATAGGCCAAAAAGGGGGAGAATTGTTGGGTTTTTGGGCCAGTGAGGAAGCCCATCAATTCTTTATGGCCCATTAGGTTATAATATGAAAGGAGAAGCAGGGGTTTCATCTGCTAACACCCTCACAACACACACAAAAAGGTCTCACAAAAGAAGAAGAAAATTTCCGTCACTTTCATACCCAGCTGCAGAAGTCGTCAATTTCCCGGAGATTGAACCGTTAGATCGCTCTGATTTTTTGACACAGTCATAACAACATCTGGGCGACCTTATCCAATGGTGGGTTTGTGTTAATCACGCCCGGAAGTCTGTCTGCACAGCCTCTGTTCACTGCTGCAGATTTTGGTTATATTTCCTTCTTTTGTCTTTGTTCTTGATTCCATATGCTTGAAGTTGTTGATTCCAAGTGTATGATGTTTATTTTATGCCTCTAGTATACCTAGGGAAGACTTTGTATTGCTCTAATTTGGTGATAGTGGATTTGAAGCGGCTCTAGCAGTCCCGTGGTTTTTACTCTCCTTTCTTGAGAGGTTTTCCACGCTAAAATTTGGTGTTCTTGTTATTGTTTTCGGATTGTTTAGATTGTAGTCGATATACCCTATTTGTTTGCATCCTCATAGGTTCATTCAAGTTTGGGAAAATTGTTTGTCAAGCGAAGTTTGCTTCCGTGTTTGTGTTTACCGTTTGTGACAGGGTTTCACGTTTTTCCCATCAGTATTTCCATTTATGGTTGATTGTCTCATATTCCACTTGTGTTTAATGTAACATTTCTTAACCTGTAAAGAAATATAATGGATATTTAATATGTATACAGAATTGTATATATTGGGCAAACTCATCTCGTTTCATTTTTCCTTCTGTTTAAATTCTTGCAAGTATGCATAGCCAACAATAATTTTTCCCATATACCCATATTTTACAATCACAAATTTACAAAGAGATTGTCTCATAGCCTAGCTTTGTCCTTAAAGAGGAAAAAGAAATGCCTAAATTATCATTAGCCAAGTAACCAACATACCAGATTTCTTCCATGGCACACCTTTCACAAGAAACAAATTTTAACTTTTCTAACTCACCCAACTCCCTATTACTAATTAGTTACAAGTCCCCTTAACTCCATTCATTTGTAAATAAGTTAAACGTGATCGCATTTTCCAACCGACCCATTTCTTGACTCCCCAAAAGAGAATTCCTGACTCCGCCGCTACTTATACACATGTTTGCTGTTGTTGGTCAGAAAGTTCTTGTACCATCTTGCAGAAAGCTTTGGTATCCGGGTTAGCGTTTGTCGATCCACATAGTATAACCCAAACCTCACATTATAACCAAGGTTCCATTGATAGCAATCCATAAGTGACCATATGAAATATCCACGCACATCTGCTCCCTCTCTGCTATTTCAAACAGATTTTCTTCAGATGAATGCCTGAATCTGACTTTTGAAGTCAAACAAGCAACATCCAAAATTTTAAAAATTGATATAAATGTACATTGCAGAGCTAACCTAATAGACTTGGCTAAATGAGCAAGGTATCTTGCATGAAATTCAACTCGCTTGACATCATTCATTAGCTCAATAACCCGTTGCTCACGCACATCCGGTGAAGAATACCCTGCATAAGAAGTAGATATACGAAAATGACATGATGAAAGAACTGAAATAATTAAGAGTATTCACATCTCTTCCATTAAATATACCCTATAATTCCACTAAAAACGAATACATTTTCTCTCTCCTTTCAATTGAATAATATTTTGTATACCTTTATCATTACCTTTTTTGTCTCCTCCACTCACAACCACTTTCAAAATATATTAAAAAATTATAGAGGGTGAACAGTATCCCCTCAAATAACATTTTCTCTCTCCTCCACACAGAAACACTTACAACCACTTTTCATAATATAAAAACTTCACTCACAAAAACTGATGGACGGATTGTGAATGCTCTAAGTTCCAAAATGGTGTCCCTTACCGTTTTCGGTAATAAACATGGGCTTGTTACTGTATTGAATCTTGATATGGTTAGCAATCTCTTGCATACCTCTAGGAACAACATATGATCCTCCCATCGCCGTCTGTTTTTGTAATAAACAAAAATTTCGATACGTCAATCAAACACGATTAGTACAATTAAATTATGTTAAATGTTCTAATTTCCTACAATTTCACCGATTAGAACACCATCACGCTCTCCAACCGTCCCCACAAAACCTTGGATTGCACGATTCTCAGTTGCACTGCAACTAGAATTAGTACAATCCTTGGCATATGTAGTCGAATAATGGTTGATGCCAATAAAATCTACGCTATTCTTCATATAATTCTTTTCATCGAGTGAGAAACTAGGTAGTGCACTTCCAAGATATTCCTTAATCTCTTCTGGGTAGTCTCCAAATATTGAGGGATTAAGTGTCCTGTTTGATGATGACAAGTTGAACAAAGATCATATTTTTTCTCGCCTTAATTTGTTTATTCATGGCAAATATATATTAAATTAAGGTTACCAGCCAGACTGAAAAGCCAATGCCCTTTTGGCTGTGGGCTAATGTGACTTGTTGACCAAGTGTTAATTGACTCGGTAGTGTTTTGACCGAGTAGTGGGGAGTAAAAGGTGGTAGCATGGAAGACAACGTGGGAAGCAACATGGAGTTAGTTATTCAGTTTTATTTTGTTTTCGTTGAATAAATAGAGTAGCAGTAATTTGTTTTTTCAAGAGAGTTAGTTGCACTTTCAAGTTCAGTTCGTTTTTCTTTCATTGTAATTTGCTTTTCAGTTTGATATAAAATCCAGAAAATTGCCCCAAAATTTGTGTGAGTTTTATACTTTTAATCCCCTCTGATCTCCAACACTTGGTATCAGAGCTACACGGTTCAGACAATTGATGCCCAAATACCCCAGATTCAAAGCCATGTCAACCTTAGCCACTACATCAAACCCGCAGAAGGAAGCCGGAGTCGTTTCGTTGCAATGCCCGATCTTGACCGCCACGAATTACACAACTTGGGCGATCAAAATGGAAGCAATTCTGGATGCTCAAGGTCTTTGGGAGTCCATAGAAACAGGAGATGGTGTTGCAATTGATGAAAAAAAGAGCAAACTTGCAAGAGCTTTCTTGTTCCAAGCAATACCAGAGGAGGTTTTGCTGCAAGTTTCGAAGAAAAAGTCGGCGAAAGAAGTGTGGGAGTCGTTGAAATTGAGATACTTGGGAGCCGAGAGGGTGCAAAAAGCACGTTTGCACACCCTCCGAAGTGAGTTCGAGGCAATGCGTATGAAGGACGGGGAGTCCATAGATGAATACGCCGGGAAGTTGTCCGGCATGATTTCGAAGTACAGTAGTCTCGGTGAGACTCTAGAAGACAAAGTGGTGGTTCGAAAATTCCTCGACACGGTTCCGGACAAGTACCTTCAGTTAGTTGCTTCAATTGAGCAATATTCAGATTTGGATACCATGCCTTTTGATGAGGCTATTGGACGGTTGAAGGCATATGAGGATCGACTGAAGTTACGACAAGCAAATGCAACCAGTGATAATGCTTTGTTGTTAACTAAAAATGATGGCAGATTTGAGCAAAAATCCTCACACAGAAGTTTCACACCAAGTGGTCGTGGACGCGGGTTTTCGACGGAAAGAGGAGGTCGAAGCGGTTCAAGGGGTCGCGGAGCAAGCCGTGGAAGAGGTGGACGCGGAGGTAGTGGTCCGCGTTATGACAGAAAAGCAAAAGATAAACGACACGTGAAGTGTTTCAAATGTAATAACTATGGTCATTATGCAAATGAGTGTGACCAAGGGAAGAAAGAAGACGATGAAGTTAACTTGACTCAAGGACAGGAGGAAGAACAGACACTGTTATTGAGTGTCTATGGTGAAGAAACACCATCCATGGTGTTATTAAACGAAGAAAAAGTCTACCCGAGTAGACTCGAAACGAATACAGATCACAACGTGTGGTACATGGACAATGGGGCCAGCAATCACATGACTGGCCACATTGAGATGTTTGCTGAATTGGATCAGAAGGTTACCGGGCAGGTGCGGTTCGGAGACGGGTCCAAGGTTCAAATCGAAGGGAAAGGTACAATTCTGTTCTTGTGTAAAAATGGTGATCATTTGAGTGTGTCAAATGTTTACTACATCCCTGCACTCCGTAGTAATGTTATGAGCCTAGGCCAAATGACGGAAGACGGGTACGAGATAATTATGAAGCAAGAGTATTTAAGAATGTTTAATGAAAGTGGGAAATTGGTTATGAAAGTGCAAAGGTCAAGTAATAGGCTTTATAAGATTCTACTGAAAAATACCAAACCAGTTTGTCTACTTGCAAATATGGATGATGAAAATTGGGTTTGGCATGCAAGGTTGGGTCACGTTAATTTCAAGTCTCTTGAGGAGCTGACAAAGAAACATTTAGTAGAAGGAGTGCCACATATTAAACACCAAACTGAACTTTGTGAAGGGTGTTTAATCTCTAAGCAAACTCGCAAACCATTTCCCAAAGAAACAACATGGCGTGCAAGTAAACCTCTCGAGTTAGTTCACGCGGATCTTTGCGGTCCCATAACTCCTCAAACCATAGGGGGGAATCGATTTTTTATGTTAATTGTGGATGACTACTGCAGATTCATGTGGGTATATTTCCTAAAGACTAAAGATGAAGCTTTTAGTAATTTCAAAAAGTTTAAAGTGAAGGCTGAAAAGAATAATAAATACAAGGTTGGTATGTTGAGAACGGATCGCGGTGGCGAATTTACTTCCAAAGAGTTCAATCAGTACTGTGAAGACCAAGGGATTGAACGCCAGTTAACGGCACCGTACACTCCACAACAAAACGGTGTTGTGGAGCGTCGGAACCGAACCGTAATGGAAGTAACCCGTTCACTCTTGAAGACTATGGCTGTGCCGGAGATGTTTTGGGGTGAGGCGGTACGGCATGCTGTGTATGTCCTAAACCGGGTGTCGACAAAAGGTTTTAAAGGAAAGACTCCATACGAAGGTTGGAAAGGTTTCAAGCCAAAATTAAACAAATTAAAGGTGTTTGGGTGTGTTGGCTTTATTAAGAAAGTAGGAGGTCACCTTGATAAACTAGCTGATCGAAGTCAACCGTTGGTGTATTTTGGCTCAGAGTCTGGTAGCAAAGAGTATCGAATGTACAACCCTAAGCAAAAACGAATTTGTGTTGTGCGTGAAGGAGATGCAGAGTTTTTTGAAGGGAGGCATTGGGCCTGGAATGAAGCCCAAATATACCAGCCCACATCGCAGCAACCAAATTGGGTTAATTTAAAAGTTAATTATGAAGAGGGGCCCAGTCAAGGTGACGTGTTTAATGATGCTACAGGTAACCCTAATTCCCAATTCTCAAATGTTATGTCTCCAATTGTTGACTCTTTAGAAAACAATGGAGATCAGGGGAGCTCGTCTTGGGCATCTGCATCGAGCTCGAATAAACACACGCATAATACTACCGATTCAGTTGCAAGTTCAACCTATGATGATACTCCGTTTCAGGGTTTCCGTTCGTTAGACGATGTATACGACTCTACTGTCCAAATTGAAGATTCTGGTGAATTATTTCTAATTGATGATGAGCCAGCGTCCTATAAAGAGGCTGTTGCAATTAGTGAATGGAAGACTGCTATGAAGAGTGAAATTGAGTCGATAGAACGAAACAAAACCTGGTCTTTAGTTCAATTGCCTGCTGGTCACAAGGCAATCGGACTAAAATGGGTTTTTAAATTGAAGAAGGACATGGATGGGAACATCACAAAGCATAAGGCCAGACTGGTTGTGAAAGGGTATGCACAGAGAAAAGGGGTCGATTTTGGTGATGTTTTCGCGCCTGTTGCAAGAATGGAGACCATCAGACTTCTTCTAGCCATGGCAGCTTCAGGAGGTTGGCTTGTGCATCACCTTGATGTCAAGTCGGCTTTTCTGAATGGGGAGCTCAGTGAAGAAGTATATGTGAGCCAACCTGATGGGTTCGTGATAAAAGGAAAGGAGAGCCATGTTTATAAACTGAACAAAGCACTTTACGGTTTGAGGCAGGCGCCAAGAGCGTGGAACTCGAAATTAGACAAGGTATTAAAAGAACTTGGCTTTGTTAGATGTAAACATGAGCAAGCTGTGTATTTTATTCAGAAGTCAGACTCACTTCTTATAGTAGGAGTGTATGTAGATGATATAATTGTGACAGGGCCGGAGGAGAGAGACATTGGGATTTTCAAAAGTAAAATGAAATCGGCGTTTGACATGTCTGATTTGGGTCAGCTTTCTTACTACCTTGGGATTGAGGTAGATCAGCAGAAAACGGGTATTATTTTGAAGCAGTCTGCATACGCTAAGAAAATACTAAAACTTGCTGGGATGACTGAGTGCAACTCGAGCAAGTTCCCGATGCACCATAAGCTGAAACTAACCAAGGAAGGAGAAGGAAAAGAGGTCGATCCGACTCTTTATAGACGTCTCATTGGGAGTTTGAGATATTTGATTCATACACGTCCCGACATCAGCTACTCGGTTGGGGTTGTAAGTCGTTTTATGGAAAAGCCTAAAGAAAATCATTTGTTGGCGGTGAAACATATATTGAGGTATATCAAAGGGTCGGTTCACTATGGGCTGAAATATAGATCAGGGGGAGATGGAAAACTTCTTGGTTACAGTGATAGCAGTTTTGGGACTGATTTGGTTGATCGGAGAGGCACTACAGGTACTGTTTTTTACTTGTCTAATAACCTGATAACATGGTCATCGCAGAAGCAACGCACGGTGGCGCTTTCCTCGTGCGAGGCTGAATTTATGGCTGCGACTGAAGCCGCTTGCCAAGCTTTATGGCTGCGAAATTTGGTTAGCGAATTAACTGGGAAGAAAGCTGAGTGTGTGAAAATTTTGGTAGACAATGAAGGTTCAATAGCATTAATGAAAAATCCTGTTTTTCACGGGCGAAGTAAGCATATCGATACGAAATTTCACTTCATAAGAGAGTGTGTAGACCGGGATTTGATCATTGTTGAGCATGTGAGTGGTGACTTACAAAAGGCAGATTTACTTACAAAGGCTCTACCACTAATTAAGTTTACTGAAATGAAGATGCTGGTTGGTGTTGAAGATTTTGAGAAGACAAGCTCACATCAGGGGGAGAATGTGGGCTAATGTCACTACTAGAAAATAGACCTAATGCAACTTTTTAGAAGCAACCTTTTATAAAAAAGTTGCATTTAACTCTAATGCAACTTCGTAAATATAAAGGTTGCATTAGAAGATCTACTGTAACCTTTTTTCATAAAAAGTTGCAAAAATACTTGAAATTTGCAACCTTTTTATCTAAAAGTTGCAAATGTTACTAGAAATTGTAACATTTTTCTTGAAATGTTGCAAATTTGATTGAAATTGCAACTTTTTTAGAAAGGTTGTATTGTTGACATTTGAATACAACTCTTATTTTACAACTTACTTAAATAAAATATAAAATTATACAAATTATCCCAATATGATACAGATTGTCTAGCCTAATCACAAGCTTTTGTGCCTTTGTGGCCAATGAAATCAGTTATCCCTTCAAAATAGTTCGGCATCAAACAAACAATTCTATTTAAGTGGTAAAGTTTATGGGTTTCTCTTGATCTTTGAGCACAAATCCCATATGCATCCATCCTTGGCTCCTTGCGTATTTGTGATTTGAAGTGTGGTAAAATTTTCAACTTCCACTTAATTTTTAGTTATACATAAAAGTTATATAAAAAATTACACACTATGAATTATACTTTTTTTAACGACAATTTTGAATCACCGACGGACCGCTGGTGTAGAAAAAACCCTATTGTGAGAATCGAACCTAAAACCTAATGGTCCTAGAGCCATATCTCACCCCTAATATGCAAATAGACTATAATGTCATAGGCCACTAAGAATTATACTTAGTTATTAACGTTACCAAGAAACTTTAAAAATTATATAGTATATACAACGATGTTTATATTATAATATTTTTAAAATTTTATAAAGACCAAAAAATATAGTTAGTTATTAATATAACTAAGTTTTCTAAATAATTTTTCCTTGTACGAAGGACTATCGCAACGTGCGGGTCCTAAGTCGACTTGATTATTCTTTTCTATTATTTCCGATCCGGTTTAATCTTTACGCATCAATACACCGCAACGAGCATACGTAATTCAATGTTCACCTTTTGTTTCGTTTAACAATCTCGCCGCAAAACGCGATACTTAAAAGCTAGTTTTTAACGATAAATATATTGAAAAGCCCAAATTTTTCCCTCCTAGAATTTATGGTTTCCCACTTTCCCTCCCGTACCCGCTAAACCTTTATTCCCAATTTTTTTTCAATTTCCATCAAAATTTCTCCGGTTTTTGATTCCAAACCCTAACCGTGTCATTTCATTCCACAAACTTCTTTCCAGAGAAAGAAACTGCAGATTCCTTTTCCAAGTGAAGATGCATAAACCATTGACGAACAACATGCTTGTTCTTTACAATATGGAATCCGGACAACATGCTCACGAAATCCCCACTTAGTCCGACCACATTAAGCTCCAATCCATCAAGGTTTGAACTATTCTTACTCTCTTTTATGCACTTTTGCTTTCTACCTTCTTCATTATTGCAATCAGAGCTTTGGTATTGATAAAAGTTGTCTTCTAGGAGAGGTTGTAGGATTTTTTTAGTTATTGTTACATTTTGTATGGTACTCCATCCCGCCCCCAAAATTTCAATTTTGTGGTGGATTGACCTTGGTACTGTTCCAATCTCAACTTGATGCCATAATTTTAGGTTCTGGTGGTTTTTTTTTTTTTTTTTTTTTTTGCTTTGTTCAATCATGCACACCAAGTGTTCGATAAAATGTCGAAGTGAGATTTCTTTGAACAACACAAACTTATTTAATAAACAAGCATGTTTTGTACAGAAAGTGGTTCGTGTGTGCTGCATCTTTCTTTGTTTTTTTAAACAGCAAGGCAAAGTTTACTTGGTTACTTGCTTGATTTCTTGTTGCCACACATAAATGAAGTTTTGTATTTATTGATCAAAACAAGTCTTTTGTTGTCATGGTTTTAAGTCTTTTGACTTTTGGATATCTGAAGACTTTTAATGTGTTCATTCTCTTATGCTATTGTGGCAACTTCTTATTGGGTTTAGTATCATATATGTATTTTTCTATTGCGGTATGTTTTCATTAGACTCCCTCATCTTTGCCTTCACTCTTATCTAATTAAATGACTTGGAATGTTAGTGCATTTCTTCCAGGTAAATTTATTTTCTTGCAACTTGTTGAAGATTAGTAAATTCATGCATGATTTTATCATTTGAGTTCTATCTACTCTTTACATGACATTTTGATATCTAGCTTGAAGCCTCCTATGAACTGATGTAGTTCAGTAAAAGTATGCATGCATTATTTGGTTCTTGTTAACGAGGATGATGGGATATTTCAAGGTATCAATTTGTTGATCTTAAAGATTATTCTATTAAAACTAATTTTTATATTAATTTACTCATTTTTTCTTTTACATGTTGATGGATTAAATATGGAACTAGATGGTTTGGAAAATGTTGAGAATGAAGAGGATATTGTGAGATTTTAAGGTACGTATGTATGGTGATTTAAGTATGTCCGTTTGTTGTTTCAATATTTTTGTTATTGCTATTTGTTGATGGTATTTTATTTCATATGGCAAGATAACTGTTATTTTAGGCTGGTATAGGAAACTGCTGTAAACGAGAGAATACTTTATTCCTATTTGTATGGCTTGGTTTTAATAAGCGAAAAGCACACCGACGCGAGAAGGTCTAAACCAAGGCGCAAAGTGGTGCGCATATATATATAGAAAAAATGTCCCTTTTACACTAACCTTACCATATATATATATGTATTTCATAAGCTTTTAGAATTCCCTAACCAAAATACAACAATAAATAAGGTTTATATATGTTTTAATATATAAATTATCTAAATGTACAACCTAAAAAGCCTAGTGTACAACATCCTGCGGCACAAAAAAGAGCATGTACATGAGGCGCGTGCGCGCCACTTGAAAGCGATGGCCTTTGCGCCTTAGGGAGCCTCGTGCTTAGGCGTGCTTTTTAAAACCAAGTTGTATGGTTAAGATATCAGGAAAAAGGCAGCCTCATCATGAACATTGTTGAATTTAATCCTACAAGTATATGTAAATTGGGTGTTTGTTGGAATTTAGATACACTTCAATTTTGTGCTACCTTAATATGGATTTAACTTATTTTTGCATGTATGTGTGTTTATATTAGCCATATTAATATTATGACCCTAGTTTTCAATTAGAAATATTTAACTTTTCTCTTCAGCCGATTTGAATAGACTTTTCCTTTGCCTACTTTTCAGTTTAT
This sequence comes from Helianthus annuus, assembly GCF_002127325.2. Lineage (NCBI taxonomy): Eukaryota > Viridiplantae > Streptophyta > Magnoliopsida > Asterales > Asteraceae > Helianthus > Helianthus annuus. The sequence goes on along the minus strand of NC_035435.2, from coordinate 130,308,387 downwards.
GACCAAAGGTATTTAATTAAAATTATTTAATTATCAACTTGAAATATTAACATGGAGTAGATCCACATCTAAGTAATACAAAGGAGTTTACATAAGTAGGCTACTCTTTTAGTCCTCTAACGGTCAATCGATATAGCAAATAATTCCAAGGAACTAATCATTGTAGCCTAATAAATATGTGAAATATTCCAATAGAGATGACCCCAAATATAAATATAAGGGGGTTCGGGGCGTCTTCGGGGAGTTCAAGCGGGGAACGATTTTGCCGAAATGGGGGGTACCGCCATTAAGGCGGGGGATGAAATCGGGGAAGCAGTTGGGGGTGGAGGCACCGAAGAGAGGCGGAGGAGAGAGAGAGGAGAGAGGGAGAGGGGACCAATCAATGCTTTTCTTTTTTTTTTTTTTTAAAAAAAAAAAAAAAAAACCAATTCACCTAAGAGGGGAGTGCCGCCATCAATTTAGGGTGTTAGGGGAGTTTAAGAGGGGAGTTGACGTGGCACACGAGGATTGGTTTGGCGTAAGAGAGGGGACTCACCTATTAGGTGAGCACCCCCTTCACCCTAAGAATAATGCCAACAAACTGCCCCAACTAAAAAGTAAACACACTAGTCTAATGAATCTGGTTCAGTAGTGCATCACTTTCTTAAGACATACCTTGATGATATAAGAAGAGTAGGCATTAGGATCTCACTTTGGTTGACCCATTTACAAAATAAGTGACCACCTCAGAAACACTAAAGACAAAATCCATCTATACATATAATCAAGTGCGCGTGGTTAACACAACAATTAATAGTCGTAGGTGGGAAACTATGATCCTACAATACTTATTTGATTGATAAGCAATCTGCACATAATGTTCATGTCACTGTAAATGGCAATCAAGTAAAGGTTGTAAGGTGGGTTGATCAAGCGGTTATGGTAACAAGTCAAAACAAGTATTTTTTAACATAGGGTAACACATACTAGGTCAATTTTTTAATATAGGTTATAACATACTAGGTCAGGTTGAGCTATGGGTGTTAATTAGGTTTTGGGTTCTTCGGGTTGGTTCCTTGTTTTTTTTTGACATAGGAAATCAACTCGAATAGTAAACCAACTATGTAATATGTAATTCGGTTTCGGGTTTGTTCGAGTCGGGCATATTGGTTGCTTTTTTCAAGTTTCAACAAGAAATTTTATGTTATATGGCTACTGGCTTGTTGGTGTTACTGAAATATATGGTTTATTGACTGTTGTTTTTCATAAGTGCTTTCTTTTTCTCTTTTGAAGACAAAATAAATGAAGAACTACAACCTTCAATCAGGAGCCTTGAAGTTGAAAAACACATAGTTGCTTGAAATGTGAAAAGAAAATGAAGACTACCAGCAAAGGAAAAAATTTGAGCTAGAAGCTACGCGGAAAGATTTTCACAGCCAACATGCAAACTCTGAAGCTACGATACCACGTATTGTGAAAAAACTACTATTAGAGTACTTTGGAATCTTAGAGATGAGTAGAAGGTTTACGTTACTTTTATTCATTGTAATTGACAACTATATTTTAATTACATTCTTACTTTGAGGTTGGATGTATGTTAAATTATGATATAAGATTAATTATTATATTTATGTTATTATTGTATTGGTGTAATTGAGATCCCATTTCATATAAATAGAAATTTTAGTAGTTCAAACAATGATACTATAGAGTTGCATTTGATTATAAAAAAGGTTGCATTTAAGTGCAACAAAGGTTGCATTCTAGTGTAGCGAAGGTTGCATTTGAGTATAAAAGAAGTTACATTTGATTATAAAAAAGGTTGCATTAGCATGTAAAAAGGTTGCATGTTAAAAAGGTTGCTTTTGGATGGTAAATGCAACCATTTAAAAAAAGTTGCATTATCTAACAAAAAGGTTGCATTAGGTCTAATGCAACTTCACCTAATGCAGCTTTTGATAAAAGGTTGCATTAGGCCTATTGCAACCTTTTCAAGGCCTAATGCAACTTTTTACTCAAGTTGCATTAGCTTCATTTTCTTGTAGTGTGTGACTTGTTGACCAAGTGTTAATTGACTCGGTAGTGTTTTGACCGAGTAGTGGGGAGTAAAAGGTGGTAGCATGGAAGACAACGTGGGAAGCAACATGGAGTTAGTTATTCAGTTTTATTTTGTTTTCGTTGAATAAATAGAGTAGCAGTAATTTGTTTTTTCAAGAGAGTTAGTTGCACTTTCAAGTTCAGTTCGTTTTTCTTTCATTGTAATTTGCTTTTCAGTTTGATATAAAATCCAGAAAATTGCCCCAAAATTTGTGTGAGTTTTATACTTTTAATCCCCTCTGATCTCCAACACTTGGTATCAGAGCTACACGGTTCAGACAATTGATGCCCAAATACCCCAGATTCAAAGCCATGTCAACCTTAGCCACTACATCAAACCCGCAGAAGGAAGCCGGAGTCGTTTCGTTGCAATGCCCGATCTTGACCGCCACGAATTACACAACTTGGGCGATCAAAATGGAAGCAATTCTGGATGCTCAAGGTCTTTGGGAGTCCATAGAAACAGGAGATGGTGTTGCAATTGATGAAAAAAAGAGCAAACTTGCAAGAGCTTTCTTGTTCCAAGCAATACCAGAGGAGGTTTTGCTGCAAGTTTCGAAGAAAAAGTCGGCGAAAGAAGTGTGGGAGTCGTTGAAATTGAGATACTTGGGAGCCGAGAGGGTGCAAAAAGCACGTTTGCACACCCTCCGAAGTGAGTTCGAGGCAATGCGTATGAAGGACGGGGAGTCCATAGATGAATACGCCGGGAAGTTGTCCGGCATGATTTCGAAGTACAGTAGTCTCGGTGAGACTCTAGAAGACAAAGTGGTGGTTCGAAAATTCCTCGACACGGTTCCGGACAAGTACCTTCAGTTAGTTGCTTCAATTGAGCAATATTCAGATTTGGATACCATGCCTTTTGATGAGGCTATTGGACGGTTGAAGGCATATGAGGATCGACTGAAGTTACGACAAGCAAATGCAACCAGTGATAATGCTTTGTTGTTAACTAAAAATGATGGCAGATTTGAGCAAAAATCCTCACACAGAAGTTTCACACCAAGTGGTCGTGGACGCGGGTTTTCGACGGAAAGAGGAGGTCGAAGCGGTTCAAGGGGTCGCGGAGCAAGCCGTGGAAGAGGTGGACGCGGAGGTAGTGGTCCGCGTTATGACAGAAAAGCAAAAGATAAACGACACGTGAAGTGTTTCAAATGTAATAACTATGGTCATTATGCAAATGAGTGTGACCAAGGGAAGAAAGAAGACGATGAAGTTAACTTGACTCAAGGACAGGAGGAAGAACAGACACTGTTATTGAGTGTCTATGGTGAAGAAACACCATCCATGGTGTTATTAAACGAAGAAAAAGTCTACCCGAGTAGACTCGAAACGAATACAGATCACAACGTGTGGTACATGGACAATGGGGCCAGCAATCACATGACTGGCCACATTGAGATGTTTGCTGAATTGGATCAGAAGGTTACCGGGCAGGTGCGGTTCGGAGACGGGTCCAAGGTTCAAATCGAAGGGAAAGGTACAATTCTGTTCTTGTGTAAAAATGGTGATCATTTGAGTGTGTCAAATGTTTACTACATCCCTGCACTCCGTAGTAATGTTATGAGCCTAGGCCAAATGACGGAAGACGGGTACGAGATAATTATGAAGCAAGAGTATTTAAGAATGTTTAATGAAAGTGGGAAATTGGTTATGAAAGTGCAAAGGTCAAGTAATAGGCTTTATAAGATTCTACTGAAAAATACCAAACCAGTTTGTCTACTTGCAAATATGGATGATGAAAATTGGGTTTGGCATGCAAGGTTGGGTCACGTTAATTTCAAGTCTCTTGAGGAGCTGACAAAGAAACATTTAGTAGAAGGAGTGCCACATATTAAACACCAAACTGAACTTTGTGAAGGGTGTTTAATCTCTAAGCAAACTCGCAAACCATTTCCCAAAGAAACAACATGGCGTGCAAGTAAACCTCTCGAGTTAGTTCACGCGGATCTTTGCGGTCCCATAACTCCTCAAACCATAGGGGGGAATCGATTTTTTATGTTAATTGTGGATGACTACTGCAGATTCATGTGGGTATATTTCCTAAAGACTAAAGATGAAGCTTTTAGTAATTTCAAAAAGTTTAAAGTGAAGGCTGAAAAGAATAATAAATACAAGGTTGGTATGTTGAGAACGGATCGCGGTGGCGAATTTACTTCCAAAGAGTTCAATCAGTACTGTGAAGACCAAGGGATTGAACGCCAGTTAACGGCACCGTACACTCCACAACAAAACGGTGTTGTGGAGCGTCGGAACCGAACCGTAATGGAAGTAACCCGTTCACTCTTGAAGACTATGGCTGTGCCGGAGATGTTTTGGGGTGAGGCGGTACGGCATGCTGTGTATGTCCTAAACCGGGTGTCGACAAAAGGTTTTAAAGGAAAGACTCCATACGAAGGTTGGAAAGGTTTCAAGCCAAAATTAAACAAATTAAAGGTGTTTGGGTGTGTTGGCTTTATTAAGAAAGTAGGAGGTCACCTTGATAAACTAGCTGATCGAAGTCAACCGTTGGTGTATTTTGGCTCAGAGTCTGGTAGCAAAGAGTATCGAATGTACAACCCTAAGCAAAAACGAATTTGTGTTGTGCGTGAAGGAGATGCAGAGTTTTTTGAAGGGAGGCATTGGGCCTGGAATGAAGCCCAAATATACCAGCCCACATCGCAGCAACCAAATTGGGTTAATTTAAAAGTTAATTATGAAGAGGGGCCCAGTCAAGGTGACGTGTTTAATGATGCTACAGGTAACCCTAATTCCCAATTCTCAAATGTTATGTCTCCAATTGTTGACTCTTTAGAAAACAATGGAGATCAGGGGAGCTCGTCTTGGGCATCTGCATCGAGCTCGAATAAACACACGCATAATACTACCGATTCAGTTGCAAGTTCAACCTATGATGATACTCCGTTTCAGGGTTTCCGTTCGTTAGACGATGTATACGACTCTACTGTCCAAATTGAAGATTCTGGTGAATTATTTCTAATTGATGATGAGCCAGCGTCCTATAAAGAGGCTGTTGCAATTAGTGAATGGAAGACTGCTATGAAGAGTGAAATTGAGTCGATAGAACGAAACAAAACCTGGTCTTTAGTTCAATTGCCTGCTGGTCACAAGGCAATCGGACTAAAATGGGTTTTTAAATTGAAGAAGGACATGGATGGGAACATCACAAAGCATAAGGCCAGACTGGTTGTGAAAGGGTATGCACAGAGAAAAGGGGTCGATTTTGGTGATGTTTTCGCGCCTGTTGCAAGAATGGAGACCATCAGACTTCTTCTAGCCATGGCAGCTTCAGGAGGTTGGCTTGTGCATCACCTTGATGTCAAGTCGGCTTTTCTGAATGGGGAGCTCAGTGAAGAAGTATATGTGAGCCAACCTGATGGGTTCGTGATAAAAGGAAAGGAGAGCCATGTTTATAAACTGAACAAAGCACTTTACGGTTTGAGGCAGGCGCCAAGAGCGTGGAACTCGAAATTAGACAAGGTATTAAAAGAACTTGGCTTTGTTAGATGTAAACATGAGCAAGCTGTGTATTTTATTCAGAAGTCAGACTCACTTCTTATAGTAGGAGTGTATGTAGATGATATAATTGTGACAGGGCCGGAGGAGAGAGACATTGGGATTTTCAAAAGTAAAATGAAATCGGCGTTTGACATGTCTGATTTGGGTCAGCTTTCTTACTACCTTGGGATTGAGGTAGATCAGCAGAAAACGGGTATTATTTTGAAGCAGTCTGCATACGCTAAGAAAATACTAAAACTTGCTGGGATGACTGAGTGCAACTCGAGCAAGTTCCCGATGCACCATAAGCTGAAACTAACCAAGGAAGGAGAAGGAAAAGAGGTCGATCCGACTCTTTATAGACGTCTCATTGGGAGTTTGAGATATTTGATTCATACACGTCCCGACATCAGCTACTCGGTTGGGGTTGTAAGTCGTTTTATGGAAAAGCCTAAAGAAAATCATTTGTTGGCGGTGAAACATATATTGAGGTATATCAAAGGGTCGGTTCACTATGGGCTGAAATATAGATCAGGGGGAGATGGAAAACTTCTTGGTTACAGTGATAGCAGTTTTGGGACTGATTTGGTTGATCGGAGAGGCACTACAGGTACTGTTTTTTACTTGTCTAATAACCTGATAACATGGTCATCGCAGAAGCAACGCACGGTGGCGCTTTCCTCGTGCGAGGCTGAATTTATGGCTGCGACTGAAGCCGCTTGCCAAGCTTTATGGCTGCGAAATTTGGTTAGCGAATTAACTGGGAAGAAAGCTGAGTGTGTGAAAATTTTGGTAGACAATGAAGGTTCAATAGCATTAATGAAAAATCCTGTTTTTCACGGGCGAAGTAAGCATATCGATACGAAATTTCACTTCATAAGAGAGTGTGTAGACCGGGATTTGATCATTGTTGAGCATGTGAGTGGTGACTTACAAAAGGCAGATTTACTTACAAAGGCTCTACCACTAATTAAGTTTACTGAAATGAAGATGCTGGTTGGTGTTGAAGATTTTGAGAAGACAAGCTCACATCAGGGGGAGAATGTGGGCTAATGTGACTTGTTGACCAAGTGTTAATTGACTCGGTAGTGTTTTGACCGAGTAGTGGGGAGTAAAAGGTGGTAGCATGGAAGACAACGTGGGAAGCAACATGGAGTTAGTTATTCAGTTTTATTTTGTTTTCGTTGAATAAATAGAGTAGCAGTAATTTGTTTTTTCAAGAGAGTTAGTTGCACTTTCAAGTTCAGTTCGTTTTTCTTTCATTGTAATTTGCTTTTCAGTTTGATATAAAATCCAGAAAATTGCCCCAAAATTTGTGTGAGTTTTATACTTTTAATCCCCTCTGATCTCCAACATTGGCAGCTCGGTGATCAAGTTCACTTTCCGTTAGTGGTTCATACATGTTACAGTTAACAGTAAGACCGATTGAGCCACCTTGTTTTGGCTGCACATACAAACCAAAAAGTCAGTTAAACAAATCTTGGAATGTTCAGGGATAAGTCAAAGCTTGCAGATTGACTTAAAGTTAGCAAGTTGCCTGAAAACATTCATGATATAGCTTGGCTGCCCTTCCATGGGCCAATAACATGTTGTGCTTAGCGATGATAGGCTCGACATCCGAATTTCCACTAAGACAGTTTCCAAAAGGCTCTGAACAACGAGATGGTGGAATAATCCCCATTTGGTAAGCAAGTCCTGCTATTAGTTCAGGTTCGTTAATTGTGAGCCAATACTTCACTCGGTCTCCAAAAGACTTGAAACATACTTCTGCCAAATATAAAAACTCTTCCCTGCCAGCAAAAATAAATAATAAGCCAACAAACATCTAAGGAATTAATGAAACAATGGCGTTTTAAACATACTGCATTGCAGGGTTTAGCCAAGAACGGTATCTGTCTTCAAGTTCTTGAGGGAGATCCGCATGGTGAATCGTCACAAATGGTTCAATTCCTGTTTGCAAGTCCATCAAATATAGAACTATAATCACTAACTAACGAAACAAAGAACTTATCCCCGCAAATTAAAAAAAATATATCTTTATAGATTTCCTGTTCGGCTGCAAGATAAATGAGTCTTGAATTTGAAGCTAGAAGTCATAATAAATTTCTAATTCTAAGATTAAATTTAGTTTTGATTTAACTATCAATTTACCACCTTTGAGAATGAGATTGTCTATGATCTTGTTGTAGAACATTATGCCAGCAGGGTTAACTTCACCAAACCTTCCTCCTAAAAAACAAAATGCAAACAATTAGGCAAAGTTAAGAAGATAATGGAAGTAGTTAAGGGATGGTAACATTGAATAAATACTTGGAAGAATTCTAGCCCAAGATATTGAAAATCTGTATGCTTGTATGCCAAGGGAATGCATTAACTCAATGTCTCTCTGTATGCAATAAATCAAAATTTTAAATAAAGAAACTCAAATAAAAAAAAAAAAACAACCAAATTGATAGATAAACCATAATAATTAACCATAACCAAGAACATATGATAATGATCATCTGCAATGTCTCCATTCTCCCCATTTTCTCCACAACCTAATAACAATGATGGTGGTATCAATATTCAATATTCATCACTGAAAATCAAAATCAATCTGTGTGATACTATTACTAACCTACGGTGTGACAAAATACATCCCAGTTGCTTAACGATTTCGCGTCTTCAAGGTAGGCTCCTTCAACCTGTAAAACTTCATTGGTTAATAAATGATAAAGAGCTACAATAATGACGAGGGGATCAAGAGGGGAAGATGGACTTGGTAAGCAGAAGTGGCTGCTCCAAAGAGAAACCCGGATGGAAAATCTGATCTTTTGATTTGGGTCTCTTCGTTTTCTTCAATTTTGAATACTTCATCGGCATTGTTTGAGGCTTCAAGAAGTAGTGCATGAGCAGAAATGATAAAGAAGAAGAGAGAAGCGGTGGGTATTTTTGGTTTCATAATGGAACATGGATCTTTTTCTAAATTTGTTGACCAAATAATATGCTTATAAAGAGACAGGAGTCAACTTTTCGATGAAACTAATATAAAAGCGAAAAAACACAAGTTGTGATGCTATGGGGTGTGGGGAGGCTTGGGTTGGGGGCATCGCTCGACATGTGGCGAGTGTAGGCTTCACCAGACCAACCCAAAAAATGTGAGGTATGGAAGCGGCGTGGTCAGGCGACGTTGGGGTACCATATTGGTTTTTTTTATATAGTTGACAACATAATAAAACACAAACTTTTTATTAATTTAAAAAAAAGGTTACATAACATCCTAAAAATTTAAAAAAACCTACTTATTAAAAAAACCTACTTTAAAAAAAGTTACTAAATCCTAAAAAAATTTACAGAGTTCGGTAAATGTTAAAGTGGGGAACCCACTTAAATTCCGAATTCCTGTCATGCCTCCACTCGATCTTCGTGATCTCCACTCGATCGTTGTGGCTCAAGTCGTCCGCAGGGACACGGTCGAAACAAACTTTAAACCGATCCAGCTTCGGTTTTATTTCCACCATTTGTGTTGGTAGGCGTTTAAATTGTGACGAGCGTTCCCAACGTGTTGTTGGTATTGTTGGAATGTCCGTCCCCAATACGCGGTTTGACCGCGTTGTAGCGTACTTGTGCATCGACAATTGATGTCACAAGTTCGGTTTTTTGATGTGGGTATGGTTGAAGAAGATTTGTTATTTGGTGTGAGATTGGTTGAAGAAGATTTGTAAATATTTGTGGAAAAAATGAAGATTGGGATGGGTATTTATAGGTAAAAAATTGTCATTTTTTTGTTTAATTTGATCTTTTACTTCAAAACCGCCATCCTAAATGGCTATGGCAAACGGCTACCCCAAACGGTCAAAAACCCACCAGCCAATCCAAGCCAGCCACCTCAGACCACCCCCCGCCCAAAGCCGGGCTTCAAAGCCACACTAGCGGGGTAACGCCGTGGCCAACGCTGGCACGGTATGGGTTAGCCAGCGTTGTCTAGCATCCCCTGCCCCAACCAACGCCCCACATCCGCTAGTCTGAGTAAAGTTTAGAGTCAAATGTTATTTTCGTTCCTGATGTTCGGCTACTTTTTCGACTTCAGTTCAAAGGTTTGTTTTTGTATACAAATTCAAAAGGTTTGAAATCTTGTCATTTTAATCTGACGTGTTAACTTCAGTTCAAAGGTTTGTTTTTGTATTTTTAGACATTTTTATAATGATTAAAGGGTTTGGGTGGGAAAAAAGTCAACATAAGTAAATCTCTATTTCTTTTAGTGTTTTTTTTTATTTTAATAAAAAATGTTTAAAAAGATGAAAATGTCACTCATTTAACAGAGGAAAATAAATGTAGTTAACGAGTCAGGTGAAAATGCAAGATTTGAAACCTTTTGAATCTATATGCAACTTTTGGATCCAAATACGAAAAAACAAACCTTTGGACGCAAGTCGCAAAATGGCCAAAACTTAGGGATGAAATATCATTTTACTCACAAGTTTATTTTAAAGGAATCCAGCCTATTGATGAGGCGGGTATTTGGCGAAGGTTGGTTTCCAAGGTGGCGATGAAATAGGTCGGGAAAGCCATGGCCCAGTACTTGAGATACTTTCAATTTTGGGTGGGGACGCCAAATGGGGCAGAGGCCCACAAATGCCTCCCTGACATGAACCCTCCTCCGCCGATGACCCCATCCAGAATTTGTGCGACCAATTCGCCCAGTTTCTAGTGCAATACGCCACCGCAATCGCTGAAGCTGAAACCCGGTCCAATACCCAATTTGACTCCATGCAAGCCACCATGAAGCAACAGTTGGATACCACCAACCGTCTACCTGCCTTCCTCACCAACAAACAAGATGAAAACCCCCAAAAAAGATGAAAACCCCAAAACCACCACACAGACCCTCTTCACCACTCTCGGTTCTGGCCCTTCTACCCCGACAACAACCCTAAATCACCACGGCCACCCAAAATCCTGTTACCATCGTTTGACGGATCCAACCCGCCGGATTGGATTTTCCAAGCGGAAAACTATTTCACGTACTACGCTGTAACACCTCGAATTTTTGTGTCCAATGATGTGTTAACACGTGTCATTTGTTTACACGTGGCATCTAAAATAAATAAAGGACTAATTTTGACAAACCTTGAAAGTGTATAAATTCGAGGGTTATAAATGTCAACAAGGGTAAATATACTGTATAGTATCCCTAAATAATGCTTAAACCTTCAAACGAATAAATTATAGATCGTACAAAAACAAAACGCGGAAGAAAGTGAGAGATTGCAAACTACAGGGGTTAACTGTGTCAACATGTTTAATAATACCTCTGAGTGACCCTTTAACGTTCCCAAGACTTTGTAACGGTATTATACCCTCACTAAAATAATATATATGAATTTCGCGAAGTTTCGATATGAGACGAGAAAGTTACGATCGAATTCGTAGAAGAAGGGTTAAAAGCGTCAACAGTGAAAGTTAAGGCTTTCCAAATAATTAATAAATAAACCGGGGACTTAATAATGCGGGTAATTAACACGAGGCCCCTATCGGTAAATAACCGAGGGCCAAACCGCAAAGTTACCCCTTCAAACCCGAAAGGTCAGGTAAATCATTACGAAAGATTTCGTTATTAATGACCGGATTCTGTAATCATTACAAAAAGATTTAAAAATCCTGAAATCTTAACCTTAGGCGGCCCGCGTGAAGGTTAAGGATTAGTTGAGGCGGGCCGCGAGCCTCCTCTATTTCGCGTCTGTTATTTGATCTTTAGGCGACCCGCATTAAAATGCATGGGAACTCCCATGCGGGCCGCGTAAAGTGCCCAGATGCAGAATTGTTGTAACTACTTGGCCTTTGGACCATTTGAACGATCAAACCTCAATCAATGAGGCATGGGCACCCTACAATTGACCCATATCACTCAGGGGGCACCTACCCATCACCATGATCAGTAGTAGCATGTTGTGTAATGATTTAGGCCTTGTTCTTGGCTATAAATAGCACCATTGTGCTCATACATTCACAACATCAAAACACACACCTCTGATCATTCTAAAGGCTCCCAAGTGTTTCTTCTCTGCTCCATATTCAAGTACTAACTTCTGTAAGTTACCTTGATCATCCATTGTTCAGTTTATGCTTAGTTTTTAGCTAAAAACCAAACCGTCGTAACTACGGTTTGACTTTACAATAAATCAGTAATGGTTCAGTCTTATGACGAATCAAAAGTGGTTATGAGTTGGTATTTACGTGGGTAATAAACCTCTAAAATGGTTCCCCCTGATCACCACTCTAACTATGTCAAATGTCGAGTCAAACGTGCGGTTAAAAAGTCAACAGAAAGCTATTTTAGCGAAATATGCATAATCTGTAATGTATATGTTATGGAACCTGTTTTGACAATCATAAAACACGATAATAAGTATATAAACCTGTTTGCGCTCGTTTGAATCGATCATTTACTATATTGAACCGGTTCGGAGCCGAAAGTCGCAAAAGTTGACTTTTGCTTTGACTTCAGTTCTGACCCGTTTTAGTGAGGTATAAATATACCTTAGGACTCTCTTAGGACCAGGTCACATGTTGGTATACGCCTCTGTGGTCGGTTCATGAGTTATCCGAGTCTTTTACGTATTTCCGTCATTCGCCTAAAAGTTGACCGTAACGGCCTTTTAAAATTAAAGCGAGTATTTCGGACTCGTGAACGGACCAAAACCTTGCTTATTAAATTATAAGCATGTCCTTAAAGTTTCACGACAATCCGAGGTCTAGAATGAGAGTTATGCTAAAAGGCGCACTTTTAAGAAAGTTTTATAATTAACGGCGCAATTAGCATAACGCTCATCTAACCCAAGTTTTCGTCACCAAAACTTTTACCCACTGTGGTAAAATAATATTTTGGGAATTTTAAAGATTTTTAATAATTTTTACCTTGCTCATAACCTGCGGTTATGGCTACGGTTCGGTAAATACCGAATATGCCCTTTTTGACCAAAACGGGAGTTCTACAAGGTCTTTTGACCCGATTCCAATTGCCACTGGTTTTAAATAATAAATAAAGTATTTTAAGCTTTATAAGCTGTTCGGGAAACTCAGATTTCCTGTAGAACTCGAAAAGCCTTTTTAAAGTCTCTAAAATGACCGAAAAGCCCCTACGGGGCATAAAAATTAACTTAAACTCGTTACGGGCATTACGGAAGGTATCCTACTGATACCAAAATACTTTTAAGGCATATTGACTTAGGAAATAAGCATAGGACACTCATGGTTAACCGTTTCGCCTATTTGCGCACACGGTACGGCTCATGGAACTAGTTTTCGTGCAATAGCCGATATGGGTCAAATTATATTATTTGAACCCCAAAATCCAGAGTATGAACTATAAACCCATATAAAACGAGTCTCTGAACTTGTTGGGTCCAAATCATACTCCATTCTCGGTTTTCGCCTTTTCGTGCGAATTAACCATATCTATATATCGGAATCAACCGGTTTAAGCTACGGCTAATACAAGGACCGTTAGGATTCTAAGAGGTTAATTAAAACCTTCGTTCCAGATTAGGAGCCCCAGTAAAAGCTATCGGTGACTTGATCTAAATTAAGGATTAATACTTGCAAAGGTAAATACTTTAACTTATTTCCCCTATATGGGCTTGGGTTACGGTATATTAATACCGCTTGATTGAGCATTATATAATTCCATCGCTTAGGTGGTTAATTGATTAAATATGATCGGCTCATTTAAACAGTTTTGTTGCTTATAAGCCTTTGGGGGGTTTAATGACCGTTGTCCCGGATATCCTCGGCATCATTTTACGAAATGGCCACGACCATCGACATCCCGGTGTAGGCGTACACCCGGTATAAAGTGTCGACATTAAAACTAAAAGACGTAGCCGTTGGTTTTTGTACTACGGTTTTACGCAAACGTGGTGTGTCTATAAATCTTTAACCCGGCACGACCCGGGCTACTGAACGCATAAAAGAACATGTAAAACGTTCACAAGATCATTATGAATTTTCGCAAGTTATAAAAGAGTTTGTGCCATGTGCATTCAAATCAATTTTAATAAACATTTTCAAATGTGTCAGTTGAATGTATTTACCAGTGTAAACTGACGTATTTTCCCCAAAAAGATTAAGTGCAGGTACCTAAACGTAATTGGCTGGTATTAGCTCCCTAGCGTCGGGATAAGCCTCGCAAGCTTGATTGCAGTATCTAATGGAACAATACTTTACTTTTATTTACGATCCACTGTGGATATATCCAACCCCTGTAATACATTTTGATGTTACAATCAGAGGTTGAAATTTATATATTTATCTTATGCTTCCGCTGTGCATTATATAATTGTGTGGTTTGACTATATTGTTGCCAACATCGTCACGGTAATCCCCCACCGGGCCCACCGGTGAGACACGTGGAAATCGGGGTGTGACAGGTTGGTATCAGAGCCAACATTGAGTGAATTAAACACTATCTATTGTGTTTAATCTCAATGACACAATTGCACATACTTGAGTCTAGACAAGAACTTAGGACAAATTCGGATTATTACTCCTTTTTGTCTTTATTTTTGATTTGATTTTTAATAAGTTTTGGAGCAGGAAAATGCCACCTGTTATATTCCGAGGAAGAGGAAGGGGACGTAGAGGCCGAGGAGAAATCGTGACACATCACGATCAAGAAGCTGGACCATCTGGTACAAGACATCCTTCGATGACACGGAGCGAAGAGCCACAACGACGAAGAGATCTTTACGAACCCGCGAGGCATTCCACTTCGCACAGCTCGACGCCATCCTACCGGCACTCCTTTGGGCCAGATTCAGAAAATAATCCCAACAACCCACAACCTTCCTTCATACCTCTACAACGTTCGGTATCGCACCGAAATTACGACGACCCTAGTCCGTACTACGTAGCTCAGTTTAATCCGGCTGACTACATACAAGAACCTTCAGGTTTTGTTCCACTAGGGCCACAAGACCATTTTTCTGAAGATCCCATGGAGGAAGATGAGGATCCAACTGAACCAGCTCGTGGTACGCCCACGCATCCGATAGAAGTATCTGATGGATCTTCATATCATGGTCCGCAGTATCAAGGCCCAGACAGCTTTATGGCCTTGTTTGACCGACATGACTGGTACAACACACCATCTCATCAGACATCGCAACCGAGACATCCACAGGATCCATCTAAGGATTCACGCTTTGAGGCAGTTACGCCACCACCTCCGCCACCGGCACAACCAGTAATACCTGATCCGCCGAGGCGTAGGAGGACCAATGCTCGTATGTCTACACGAGGAGGAGGGGGTATCCACTTCAGCACTCCTCGACATTCTAGTAGCAGCCACTATCCGCCGCTACAAGAAGAAGGACCTTCAAGTCCTATACAGGAGGCGAACTCCGCACCTACTGCACGAAATTCGCCACCATTTGGGTATGACCAACCCATACCAGCTTACACAGGTCCAACGGCTTACAACCCGTTTGAACCATCACAAGCCCAATACAACTACGGCTATGAGCGCGACCCATATGTGGTGTCGGCTAGATATAATGCGCGCTACCCTGACGGAGCACATGGAAACATGGGACCACCGGATTACTCAGCTCATGGGTATCCAATACCTCCCAGGCCTCCAGTTCCGCATCAAGCGCCGCAACCACGATTTTCTCCTCCTGAACAGGAAGAAATACTCCATCGACTAGATCGTGCGGAGAGAGAGTTCGAGGAAGAAAAGAAAAGCCACCGAGGATTTCTCAAGGGCTTGGCGAACCTACTAAAGGGCAAAAAGAAGAAACGTGACCATTAGCCCTTAATAGTAGTACTACTGTAATTTCTACTTTGAAATAAGTCCCTGCGTGGACAACTTATCGTATTTCAGTCCCTACGTGGACTTATCTTTAGTCCTTGCATGGACACCTATCTTATATTAGTCCCTGCGTGGACTTGTCACTTATTTTAAAACCTCTCTGGAGGTATGTACTATTTGAAAGACCCGTTTAGGGCAATATGTAACTGTATTTGAGATTTTGGAATGTATGTTATGAGTTTTGTTTTAATATATATAAAAATAAATCAAAACCATTCCTTTTATATTGATCTGCCTAAATAAAGAATCTTAAAAGGTGAAACCTAGCTTGGGGTCTTTTAAGATCTAGTCAAGATGGTACGACCTAACTGAAAAGATTCTGATTCCCTGTTAACCTCTGTACGCATGTTAACATTCATGGCAGATGTGATTCGTTATAATCACGCACGTCATTCTTATACAATAATCCTTTGAGGATTTCAAAACCCAACTAAATGATATATAGATCGTGGGTTAAATCACCAATGAAGGTGATCAATATTATAAAGACATCCATTTAGTGATGCAATGCCTACGGGCCAGTATTATAAAGACATCCATTTAGTGATGCAATGCCTACGGGCCAGTATTATAAAGACATCCATTAGTGATGCAGTGCCTACGGGCCAATATTATAAAGACATCCATTAGTGATGCAGTGCCTACGGGCCAGTATTATTAAAACATCCATTAGTGATGCAGTGCCTACGGGCCAGTATTATTAAAACATCCATTAGTGATGCAGTGCCTACGGGCCAGAATTATTAAAACATCCATTAGTGATGTAGTGCCTACGGGCCAACCATATTAAGACATCCATTAGAGGTGTAGTGTCTATGGGCCATAATAATTGTCTTATAAAGACAAAAGGCAGTGGTAGTCTATGACTCTCTGTCAGATAGAGATAAAAGAACTACGGTTCAACTCTCTATGCCTTTGATTCTCTGAAATCTCGGCTAATATTATAAAACATCATCATGATTAGGCTCTATGCCGCCAATACTATTTATATAGTTAAAATAGGATATATTCAGATCCTAATATTTAATGTAATGAATTAATAAGTTAACCAAATATGGTCTCTGTACCATGGTTGACAAATTGTCATAAAAGACAATTATATAATAATCCCCTAAATTAAAATTTTGTTATCTTCTGTAACAGATTCAAGTTACAAATGGCGGATCCCAATGGAGAGAACAGCCACACAAATGAAGATGACTATGACAATGCGTCAGTACATTTGACAGGCGCACAACTGAAGGCTCTGATCAACAATGCTGTCCAGGCAGCTATTGATCGTCAAAATACTGAGTCTCAAGGCAGAACTGTGTCAAAACCACCCTCTAAACCAAAGACACACTCCAAACCACCCTCTGAACCCAAGAAAGATGACGACAAGCACTCGTCTACTGAGCACAGCGTTCATCGCGATAGAGAATATACTGATGCGTCGAGTGCTAAGGGTTGCACCTACAAATACTTTGTATCATGTAAGCCCCGTGAATTTACAGGGGAGAAAGGTGCTGTTGACTGTATCACCTGGCTAGACGAGATGGACACTATTGTGGACATCAGCGGGTGTGCAGCGAGGGATGTGGTGAAGTATGTGTCCCAGTCTTTTAAGGGCGAGGCCCTGGCGTGGTGGAGGGCACTGGTGCAGGCATCTGGTAAGTCTGCTTTGTATAAAATGACATGGGAGGAATTTATTGCTCTCATAAAAGAAAACTACTGCCCTCAGCACGAGGTTGAGAAGATTGAGGCTGATTTTGTCTCACTAGTGATGACAAACTTGGATTGTCAAGCTTATCTGACAAGCTTTAACACTATGTCACGACTGGTGCCATATCTTGTGACACCAGAACCTAGAAGGATTGCCCGTTTCATTGGGGGCTTAGAGCCGGCGATCAAGGCCAGCGTAAAGGCCTCTAGGCCAACGACCTTCAGTTCAGTTACTGACCTCTCCTTGTCTCTTACACTTGATGCTGTCCGTCTGAGGGCACAAAGGAGCAAGGAGGCTGAAAAGCGAAAGCATGAGGATGATACCTCACGAAAGTCTGGGAAAAAGCACCATGGAAACGGTGAGGGCAAGAGAGGGTCGGAGGCAAAGAAGGAGGGGCAAGCTGATGGAAGACCTCACTGCAAAGTCTGCAAGAAACCTCACTCCGGGAAGTGTAGGTTTGCGTCTGGTTCACAGTCGCAACAAAAGACTCCATCCTGTGGGCTATGCAAGTCCAAGGATCATAAGACAGTGGAGTGCAAAAAGATAAAGGATGCAACCTGCTTTAATTGTAATGAGAAGGGGCACATAAAGAGTAATTGCCCAAAGTATGCCAAGAAGGCGGAAGAGACTAAGAAATCAAATGCGAGAATTTTCCGCTTGGATGCAAAGGAAGCGGTCAAGGACGACAATGTGCTTACAGGTACTTTTCTCGTAAATAATATATTTGCAAGAGTACTATTCGATTCTGGCGCTGACAAGTCCTTTGTAGACCAGAAATTTTGCCAACTACTAAATATGCCAATCAAAACCCTTGACGTGAAATACGAAGTAGAGTTAGCAGACGGAACGATAGAAACCGTCTCTACCGTTCTAGAAGGATGTGAAATATCCATTAGGAACCATTCTTTTCCTTTATCTCTACTTCCTTTCAAACTTGCGGGTTTTGACATCGTGCTAGGCATGGACTGGTTATCCCATAACCAGGCCCAAATCATTTGTGGCAAGAGGCAAATAGTTTTAAAGACTCCGAGTGGTGAATCTCTTACCATTCGAGGGGATACGCATTACGGATTGCCCGAAGACGTATCTATGCTGAAAGCTTCAAGGTGTTTGAACAGGGGCTGTGTAATTTACATGGCTCAGGTGATAATTGAAGAACCAAAGCCGAAGATCGAGGATCTTCCTGTCATTTCTGAATACCCCGAGGTTTTTCCTGAAGAACTACCTGGTTTGCCACCAGATAGACAAGTGGAGTTCAGAATTGACATCATTCCTGGAGCAGCTCCGATAGCCAGAGCACCTTACAGATTAGCGCCAACGGAAATGAAGGAACTGAGGACCCAGTTGGATGAACTGCTGGCGAAAGGTTTTATCAGACCTAGTTCATCTCCCTGGGGAGCTCCTGTCCTATTTGTAAAGAAGAAGGACGGATCAATGCGGTTGTGCATCGACTATAGAGAGCTGAATAAAGTTACCATAAAGAATAGATATCCTTTACCAAGGATCGATGATCTATTCGATCAGCTGCAAGGAGCAAGCTACTTCTCCAAGATCGACTTAAGGTCGGGTTATCATCAACTAAGGGTCAGAGATGAAGATGTACACAAGACTGCATTTAGGACTCGCTATGGTCATTACGAGTTCCTAGTGATGCCTTTTGGGCTCACAAATGCACCGGCTGCATTCATGGATCTCATGAATCGCGTTTGCAAGCCATACTTGGACAAATTCGTCATAGTCTTCATCGACGATATCCTTATCTATTCCAAGAATCAAGCTGACCACGAGAAGCACCTCTGTTGCATTCTCGAATTACTACAGCGTGAGAAACTCTACGCCAAATTCTCGAAATGTGAATTCTGGCTACGAGAAGTCCAGTTTTTAGGACACGTTGTGAGTGAGCGTGGTATCCAAGTAGATCCCGCTAAGGTAGAGGCAGTCATGAACTGGCAAGAGCCAAAGACGCCTACCGAAATCCGTAGCTTCCTGGGGTTAGCAGGATACTACCGGAGATTTATTGAAAATTTTTCGAGGATTGCTGCGCCCTTGACTTCCTTGACCAAGAAGAAAGAAAAGTACATTTGGGGCCCAAAGCAGCAAGAGTCCTTCGAAATACTGAAGCAAAAGCTAAGCAACGCACCTGTGTTGACATTACCGGAAGGTACAGATGAATTCGTAGTTTACTGCGATGCGTCACACACAGGCATGGGGTGTGTGCTTATGCAAAAGGGCAAGGTGATTGCCTATGCTTCAAGGCAATTAAAGGTGCATGAAAAGAATTACACCACCCATGATTTGGAGTTGGGTGCCGTTGTATTTGCACTTAAGTTGTGGAGGCACTACCTTTACGGTATTAAATTTGTGATTTATTCAGATCACAAAAGCCTTCAGCACCTGTTCAACCAGAAGGAGTTGAACATGAGACAGCGCCGTTGGATGGAAACCCTGAATGATTATGACTGTGAAATCAGGTACCATCCCGGCAAGGCGAATGTAGTCGCCGATGCTTTGAGCAGAAAGGAAAGGGTAAAACCCATTCGAATCAATGCCAAGAGCATTGAGGTTAAGAATAATTTGATGGATAGGATATTAGCTGCGCAGCGTGAGGCTGTGTTGGAAGCTAATTATCCATATGAAAAGCTGGGAGTAACTGAGGAGCAGTTGACTCTTAGCAAGGATGGAATTCTTAGGCTGAATGGACGTATATGGGTTCCGATTTATGGGGGACTACGAGATGTTGTTCTCCAGGAAGCCCATAGTTCCAAATACTCAGTCCATCCTGGTGCTGATAAAATGTACCAAGATTTAAAGGCAAATTATTGGTGGATAGGCTTGAAAAAGTCTGTAGCCGCCCATGTAGCAAAGTGCTTGACTTGTGCTCAAGTCAAAGCCGAGCACCAAAAGCCGTCTGGCTTGCTACAACAGCCTGAACTTCCCGAGTGGAAGTGGGAATGCGTAACTATGGACTTCATAACCAAGTTACCCAAAACCAGGAAAGGAAACGATACAATATGGGTCATAGTCGATAGGCTGACTAAATCAGCTCATTTTCTACCCATTAAGGAGACATATAGCTCCGATATGTTAGCCCAACTTTATGTTGATAAGATTGTAGCCTTACACGGCATACCTGTGTCTATTATCTCCGACAGGGATACTAGATACACATCTCACTTCTGGAAGAGTTTCCAGCAATCTTTGGGCACGCGTTTAAACTTTAGTACGGCTTACCATCCACAGACGGACGGTCAAAGTGAGCGTACTATCCAAACGCTAGAAGACATGCTTCGTGCATGTGCGATCGATTTAGGTGGTAACTGGGATAAAAACCTACCCCTGATCGAATTCTCCTACAATAATAGCTACCACACCAGCATAAAGGCTGCGCCTTTTGAGGCATTATATGGTAGAAAATGCAGATCGCCTGTTTGTTGGGCGGAAGTAGGAGAGGTCCAATTATCGGGACCAGAGATTGTTTTCCAGACGACGGACAAGATTGTCCAGATCCGGGAACGTCTCAAGGCTGCCCGTGATAGGCAGAAGAGCTACGCTGATCCAAAGCGTAAGGATTTTCACTTCGAAGTGGGTGAAAAGGTATTACTTAAGGTGTCACCCTGGAAGGGAGTGATGCGTTTCGGCAAGAAAGGCAAGCTGAGTCCGAGATACATAGGGCCTTTTGAGGTCATTGAACGAGTCGGATCAGTTGCCTATAAACTAAACTTGCCTGAAGAGCTCAATGGAATTCACAATGTGTTCCACATCTGCAATCTCAAAAAGTGCTTCGCCGACGAGTCGTTGGTGATTCCACACACAGATGTGCATATAGATGAGAGCTTAAAGTTTATAGAAAAACCCTTGTCGATTGAAGATCGACAGGTGAAGAAGCTTCGCAGAAAGCACGTACCGATTGTAAAAGTCAAATGGGATGCTCGTAGAGGTCCTGAATATACGTGGGAAGTCGAAGCTACAATGAAAGAAAAATACCCCTATTTATTTGAGTAAATCTCGGGTCGAGATTTATTTTAAGGGGGTGAGGATGTAACACCTCGAATTTTTGTGTCCAATGATGTGTTAACACGTGTCATTTGTTTACACGTGGCATCTAAAATAAATAAAGGACTAATTTTGACAAACCTTGAAAGTGTATAAATTCGAGGGTTATAAATGTCAACAAGGGTAAATATACTGTATAGTATCCCTAAATAATGCTTAAACCTTCAAACGAATAAATTATAGATCGTACAAAAACAAAACGCGGAAGAAAGTGAGAGATTGCAAACTACAGGGGTTAACTGTGTCAACATGTTTAATAATACCTCTGAGTGACCCTTTAACGTTCCCAAGACTTTGTAACGGTATTATACCCTCACTAAAATAATATATATGAATTTCGCGAAGTTTCGATATGAGACGAGAAAGTTACGATCGAATTCGTAGAAGAAGGGTTAAAAGCGTCAACAGTGAAAGTTAAGGCTTTCCAAATAATTAATAAATAAACCGGGGACTTAATAATGCGGGTAATTAACACGAGGCCCCTATCGGTAAATAACCGAGGGCCAAACCGCAAAGTTACCCCTTCAAACCCGAAAGGTCAGGTAAATCATTACGAAAGATTTCGTTATTAATGACCGGATTCTGTAATCATTACAAAAAGATTTAAAAATCCTGAAATCTTAACCTTAGGCGGCCCGCGTGAAGGTTAAGGATTAGTTGAGGCGGGCCGCGAGCCTCCTCTATTTCGCGTCTGTTATTTGATCTTTAGGCGACCCACATTAAAATGCATGGGAACTCCCATGCGGGCCGCGTAAAGTGCCCAGATGCAGAATTGTTGTAACTACTTGGCCTTTGGACCATTTGAACGATCAAACCTCAATCAATGAGGCATGGGCACCCTACAATTGACCCATATCACTCAGGGGGCACCTACCCATCACCATGATCAGTAGTAGCATGTTGTGTAATGATTTAGGCCTTGTTCTTGGCTATAAATAGCACCATTGTGCTCATACATTCACAACATCAAAACACACACCTCTGATCATTCTAAAGGCTCCCAAGTGTTTCTTCTCTGCTCCATATTCAAGTACTAACTTCTGTAAGTTACCTTGATCATCCATTGTTCAGTTTATGCTTAGTTTTTAGCTAAAAACCAAACCGTCGTAACTACGGTTTGACTTTACAATAAATCAGTAATGGTTCAGTCTTATGACGAATCAAAAGTGGTTATGAGTTGGTATTTACGTGGGTAATAAACCTCTAAAATGGTTCCCCCTGATCACCACTCTAACTATGTCAAATGTCGAGTCAAACGTGCGGTTAAAAAGTCAACAGAAAGCTATTTTAGCGAAATATGCATAATCTGTAATGTATATGTTATGGAACCTGTTTTGACAATCATAAAACACGATAATAAGTATATAAACCTATTTGCGCTCGTTTGAATCGATCATTTACTATATTGAACCGGTTCGGAGCCGAAAGTCGCAAAAGTTGACTTTTGCTTTGACTTCAGTTCTGACCCGTTTTAGTGAGGTATAAATATACCTTAGGACTCTCTTAGGACCAGGTCACATGTTGGTATACGCCTCTGTGGTCGGTTCATGAGTTATCCGAGTCTTTTACGTATTTCCGTCATTCGCCTAAAAGTTGACCGTAACGGCCTTTTAAAATTAAAGCGAGTATTTCGGACTCGTGAACGGACCAAAACCTTGCTTATTAAATTATAAGCATGTCCTTAAAGTTTCACGACAATCCGAGGTCTAGAATGAGAGTTATGCTAAAAGGCGCACTTTTAAGAAAGTTTTATAATTAACGGCGCAATTAGCATAACGCTCATCTAACCCAAGTTTTCGTCACCAAAACTTTTACCCACTGTGGTAAAATAATATTTTGGGAATTTTAAAGATTTTTAATAATTTTTACCTTGCTCATAACCTGCGGTTATGGCTACGGTTCGGTAAATACCGAATATGCCCTTTTTGACCAAAACGGGAGTTCTACAAGGTCTTTTGACCCGATTCCAATTGCCACTGGTTTTAAATAATAAATAAAGTATTTTAAGCTTTATAAGCTGTTCGGGAAACTCAGATTTCCTGTAGAACTCGAAAAGCCTTTTTAAAGTCTCTAAAATGACCGAAAAGCCCCTACGGGGCATAAAAATTAACTTAAACTCGTTACGGGCATTACGGAAGGTATCCTACTGATACCAAAATACTTTTAAGGCATATTGACTTAGGAAATAAGCATAGGACACTCATGGTTAACCGTTTCGCCTATTTGCGCACACGGTACGGCTCATGGAACTAGTTTTCGTGCAATAGCCGATATGGGTCAAATTATATTATTTGAACCCCAAAATCCAGAGTATGAACTATAAACCCATATAAAACGAGTCTCTGAACTTGTTGGGTCCAAATCATACTCCATTCTCGGTTTTCGCCTTTTCGTGCGAATTAACCATATCTATATATCGGAATCAACCGGTTTAAGCTACGGCTAATACAAGGACCGTTAGGATTCTAAGAGGTTAATTAAAACCTTCGTTCCAGATTAGGAGCCCCAGTAAAAGCTATCGGTGACTTGATCTAAATTAAGGATTAATACTTGCAAAGGTAAATACTTTAACTTATTTCCCCTATATGGGCTTGGGTTACGGTATATTAATACCGCTTGATTGAGCATTATATAATTCCATCGCTTAGGTGGTTAATTGATTAAATATGATCGGCTCATTTAAACAGTTTTGTTGCTTATAAGCCTTTGGGGGGTTTAATGACCGTTGTCCCGGATATCCTCGGCATCATTTTACGAAATGGCCACGACCATCGACATCCCGGTGTAGGCGTACACCCGGTATAAAGTGTCGACATTAAAACTAAAAGACGTAGCCGTTGGTTTTTGTACTACGGTTTTACGCAAACGTGGTGTGTCTATAAATCTTTAACCCGGCACGACCCGGGCTACTGAACGCATAAAAGAACATGTTAAACGTTCACAAGATCATTATGAATTTTCCCAAGTTATAAAAGAGTTTGTGCCATGTGCATTCAAATCAATTTTAATAAACATTTTCAAATGTGTCAGTTGAATGTATTTACCAGTGTAAACTGACGTATTTTCCCCAAAAAGATTAAGTGCAGGTACCTAAACGTAATTGGCTGGTATTAGCTCCCTAGCGTCGGGATAAGCCTCGCAAGCTTGATTGCAGTATCTAATGGAACAATACTTTACTTTTATTTACGATCCACTGTGGATATATCCAACCCCTGTAATACATTTTGATATTACAATCAGAGGTTGAAATTTATATATTTATCTTATGCTTCCGCTGTGCATTATATAATTGTGTGGTTTGACTATATTGTTGCCAACATCGTCACGGTAATCCCCCACCGGGCCCACCGGTGAGACACGTGGAAATCGGGGTGTGACATACGCCATCCCGGAAACTGAACGGCTCCAACTTTCCATTTTTCATTTCACAGGTGAGGCACTCTCCTGGCATAAATATCTTGCAAACAACCGGCTCCTTGGCACTTGGCCAAAGTTCACACGTGCCTTCGAATTAAGATTCAGTCCCTCTGAATACAAAAACCATCAAGCCGCCCTTTTTAAAATCAAACAAACCACCACTGTATCTACATTTCAAGGCGAGTTCGAAAAGCTTTGCAATTGTGTTGTTGGTTTACCCAATGAATCCCTTCTCAATTGCTATCTTTACGGTCTCAAACCTGACATCATTGCTGAGGTCTCCATCCACAAACCAACAAATCTACATCAAGCTTATGGTCTCTCTAAAATGGTGGAAGACAAAGTTAACCTCTCCAAAACAAAAACCTACCAGCCACATTCTTTTTTTTCCTCAATCCAACATGTGACACCCCAGGAAAACCAGTGAACGATACCTAGCTTCCTCAGTAAGTGCGTACCAAATTTCGGGACGAAATTTCTTTTAAGTTGGGGATAATGTGACAACTCGAGTTTTTGACTTTCACCTTCACATTAAATGCGCATTGACTTTGACTGTTTAGTTGTTTGGATTGTAGACTTAAATTGTACGAATTGTGTGTTACTGAAATGTATTGTCATTTTTGCCTATATGTGATTATTTGCTGTGATAGATAATAATATTAGAATTATTATTATTGTTATTATCATAAATATCATAATAACATTTTGTCCGAAAGATAAAATACAGTCGAAGGACTTGAAGGACCTCGAAGGATAACCTTCGACTCGAAGACTCCGAAACATATCCTTCGACCTTGTTTCGGTCCGAAGGATCACGAAACATATCCTTCGATATGTTTCGGCCCAGTTGTTCTGTTGGGCTTGGCCCATTACTGTGATACGTATATATAAGGATGCATGTAAACTGATAGTTATTATTCTAAGAAAAACCCTAGAACACTTTTGATCTGTGACGGCAACCACAACTCATACGAAGATTTTTGCTGATCGATTCTCTTATTTTCTACCCCGGTTAGTGTCCACAATACATGATTTCTGGAATTATCAAATCGTATGTAAATAGGCTGGTTGTATATTAACTGATTTGTATGATGATTGCGTATGGGTATTAATCGAATTTGTATGCACATTGGATATGTTGTGATTATGGTTAAATGATTTCATGATTTCGAATCGTGTTGTTAATCGGTTAGTTAATCCAGTCAGGGTGATCGATCGGATAGGAAATTTATGTTGTTTAATGGATGATTGGTGATACGATTCGATGATAACTTGTGATTTAAGATATTGTAATCGGACACGCTTATGTAATCGGCTTATGTGTGTTAATCGAATAGTTTGAATGACCTTGTTTCAAGATTAGGGTTCTTGATAAACATGAGATGCATGCTTGTTTGATCTTGTTGATGTTAACAGATTTGTGAAAATTGTGTTAATGGTTAATCGGATCAACGTAACTGTTATTTGCCGAAGGATACTTATTGATCGAACCATTGTTGGACCGAAAGATACCTATCCTTCGAACCATAGCGTTAGTGACCGAAGGATAGATTGACCGACAGATGTTTGACCGACAGATAGCATTGACCGAACCATACCCTTGACCGAAAGATGGTTTTGGTCGAAAGATAACAATGGTTCGAAACAAAGCATTTCGGTCCGAAAGTTAAGTGTTGGACTCGATAGATAATTAGGATAATTGTGATCGAAAGATACTAGGGTTTTGCATAATGTCTTGAACAATTGAACATATGTTGAATTAATTGACATGCCATGCTTGGTGATGAACATGTTTGTGTAATACTACGTGTTGTGCTGATATGCAAACTGACTGCTGTGTGAACAATTAATTGCATGCGTAATATTCCGACCATGAACTGATTTGCTACGTGTATACAATAGGACGTGATTGATTAACTGTGAGCGCGTGTACTTGTTTAGCATACCGAGCAAACCAAGGTGAGTTCACACTCTTACCAAGGCATGGGGTTCCCGGGGTGTTGGGAATGGGATTGAAAGGTTGATTAGATACTCTATTGACACTATGACTAGACTACCACATCACTATCCTCGGTTGTGAAGGATACCTATAGTTACGAGTAGTCTAGTGGTTAGGAAACGTGGAACACCACCACAGGAAAACGTGGAACACCACCACAGGAAAACGTGGAACACCACCACAGGAAAACGTGGAACACCACCACAGGAAAACGTGGAACACCACCACAGGAAAACGTGGAACACCACCACAGTAAAATATACAAACGGCCCAGTAGAGCCACCTATTACAAATGAACTTACTATTACGCATTTCCTTTATGTGAACTCGCTCAACTAGTTTGTTGATCATTCTGTTACATGCCTTGCAGATCGCTAGGTACTTGGAGCTTGCACACGGAGGAGCTGGTCGTTGTGGGGCTTGGATCGTGATCACCTTGTTAAACACTTTTGATGTCTGATACTTATTTGCTATGGGTTTTACAATAATACGCTTCCGCTAAACAAGGTTAACTTACTTATGTTTTGGAAACACCTTTCATATGGAAATGGTTTGGATTATAATGTGATTACTTTTACTTTATACAATGTTCTGTATGATTGGTGGCTTGATCCTGGTCAGTCACGCTCCCAAGCGGTGATACTCCGCAGGTGGATTTTTGGGGGTGTGACAGATTGGTATCAGAGCCATTGGTTATAGAGAACTTGGTTTTAATAAGGGGAAAACGTTTTTATTAAAACCAGACTATAACCAGAACAGTGCTCTCAACGATCCACAACGACGCTTCGCTCCACGTGCAAGACTCAACTTCTTAGGTAATAAGGTTTATGTTTATTGCCTACATGCTAGAATTTGCTTAGAACTTTGCTCGTAGTATGCTTACATTACCTTGCTCACAACTTGTCATAGCATGAGAATACTTATGTGCTTACACTCTTCTGTCATCGCACTATTCGCGAACCTTTCTCACTTATGTTGCCTTTGATGTGAAGATCAATGGCCGCACGAATTACCATGACTCAAGCCCAGCTAGAGGCTCTCGTTGCTGCGGCAGTTGCAGCCGCCCAAGCAGGTAGTATACCCTGCAGTATAGACACTAGGATCTTTAGATCCTACATTAATTCTCGTACTTAACTTTGCCCTATTCGTACACAATAGGTCAACCCGCTCAGCAACAACCTGGGTGCACATTCAAGAATTTCATGGACTGCCGTCCTAGCTCGTTCAGTGGCACGGAGGGGGCAGTTGGACTCCTCCACTGGTTTGAAAAGCTCGAGTCGGTTTTTGAAATGTGTGAATGCCCTGAGGCTCGCAGGGTGAAGTTCGCCACTGGCACTCTTGAAGGGATTGCGCTCACCTGGTGGAATGCGCAAGTACAGATCTTAGGGTTGGCAGCTGCTAACGCCACACCCTGGAATGAATTCAAAGAACTGATTAAGAGGGAATATTGCACAAGAGAAGACATCCACAAGTTGGAGGATGAGTTGTACAATTTGAAGATGGTGGGTTCAGAAATCGAAGCTTACACCAAGAGGTCGAATGAGTTGGCTGTGCTGTGTCCAACCATGGTAGACCCACCATACAAGCGCATTGAGTTGTATCTCAAGGGTTTGGCGCCAGAAATCCAGAGCCACGTGACGTCGGCTAACCTCAACAACATCCAGGAAATTCAGCGCCTTGCACACCGCATCACAGATCAGGCAGTAGACCAGGGCAAACTGCCAAAGCGTATCAGTGCTACCACTACCGCTACTGCTTCTACTACGCTTGCTACTCCCAGTGAAAGTAAAAGAAAATGGGAGGGGGATTCTAGCAAGGGGTCAGTTTCAGTGCAGGTGCAGTCTCAGCAGCGAAAGACGGACAGCTACCAGAGTCCAAGTCAGCACTCCTCTAGCAGCCATAAACAAGGAGGGTATCGAGGAAACCTTCCAAAGTGTAACACCTGCAACAAACATCACAGTGGCCAGTGTAATAAGGTTCGTTGTCAAAGATGCCTCAAGATGGGTCATGAGGCCAAAGACTGTAGGAGTCCACGGCCTGCAAATCAGAACCAGCAACTCCCACCGCCAGCTCCACAGAACCAGCAGCAGCAACCACAGCGTGGAAACCGGGGATGTTTCCAGTGTGGGGCAGAAGGACACTACAAACGCGATTGTCCTCAGTTGAACCAGAATCAGAACCACAACAATAACCAGGGCAACGGGAACAACGACAACAACGGGGGAAACAACAATAACAATGGCAACGAGGCAAGAGGTCGAGTTTTCATGTTAGGAGGAGGAGACGCAATGAACGCTAATTGAACTTATGACTTCTTTTTGGGGTTTTTCATTATTATGTTTCCGCTATTCGAACAAAGTTTGGTTTGAACATCAAATGTTTTGGGTTTTATGAATTATTTCAACTACTATATTTTATGATTGATGTGATAAATGGTTTGATATTATTGAACACACCCGCCGTATTTATGGACATTACGAACAGAGTGTGCAAACCCTACCTAGACAAAATGTTCTTGACTCCATCAACGACATTCTGATCTACTCCAAGAGTCAGGAGGAGCACGAGCAGCATCTTCGTCTTATTTTGGAACTCCTTCGGAAGGAACAGTTGTACGCCAAGCTTTCTAAATGCGACTTCTGGCTTCGTGAAGTTCACTTCTTAGGCCACGTAGTGAACAAGGATGGGATACATGTCGATCCATCCAAGGTAGATTCGATCCGAAACTGGCCTGCACCGCGTACACCGACAGAAATACGCCAATTCTTGGGTTTGGCAGGTTACTACAGGCGATTTATTAAAGACTTCTCCAAGATCGCGCAACCACTCACTATGCTTACACAGAAAGGTGTCGTTTACAGATGGGGTAATACACAGGAGACCGCTTTTCAGTACTTAAAGGATAGGCTTTGCAGCGCGCCTATTCTCTCACTGCCCGAGGGCACGGATGACTTCGTGGTTTATTGTGACGCATCGATACAAGGGCTTGGTTGTGTATTGATGCAACGGGATAAAGTTATTGCATACGCCTCTCGGCAACTCAAGGTTCATGAACGGAACTACACGACGCACGATTTAGAGCTGGGAGCTGTTGTTTTCGCGCTTAAGATATGGCGACACTACCTGTACGGTACCCGGTGCACGATTTACACCGATCACAGGAGTCTCGAGCATATTCTTAAGCAAAAGGATTTGAATATGCGTCAACGAGGATGGGTTGAACTTCTGAACGACTACGAATGCGCCGTCAAGTATCATCCAGGCAAGGCCAATGTTGTGGCTGATGCCCTTAGTCGGAAAGACACTCTACCTAAGCGCGTGCGAGCGCTACAGCTTACTATTCAGGCCAGTCTTCCTGCACAGATACGAGCTGCTCAGATGGAAGCTCTGAAACCCGAAAACATTAAAGCTGAAGCCTTACGCGGTTCAAGGCAACGCATGGAACAAAAGGAAGACGGTGCTTACTATGTAACGGGGCGTATTTGGGTCCCACTTTATGGCGGTTTACGCGAACTTGTAATGGATGAAGCTCACAAGTCTCGCTATTCGGTACATCCAGGGTCGGATAAAATGTACCACGACATCAGCACTACTTATTGGTGGCCTAGTATGAAGGCTCACATCGCTACTTACGTTGGAAAATGTTTGACCTGTGCGAGGGTCAAGGTCGAATATCAGAAGCCAGCTGGTCTACTTCAGCAGCCCAAGATACCGCAGTGGAAATGGGAAGAAATTTCCATGGATTTCGTTACGGGCTTACCTAGATCCCAGCGTGGGAATGACACTATTTGGGTAATCGTTGATCGACTCACAAAGTCTGCTCACTTTTTGGCTATCAAAGAAACGGATAAGTTTTCTACTTTAGCAGACATTTACTTGAAGGAAGTCGTTTCGAGGCACGGAGTGCCCACCTCTATTATTTCGGATCGCGATGCACGATTCACGTCAGAGCTTTGGCAAGCGATGCACAAATCCTTCGGCTCACGATTAGACATGAGCACAGCATATCATCCTCAGACGGATGGGCAGTCTGAGCGAACTATTCAAACTCTAGAAGACATGCTTCGAGCGTGTGTTATCGATTTCGGCAACGGCTGGGAAAAGCACCTCCCTTTGGTGGAGTTCTCGTACAATAACAGTTACCATACCAGCATTCAAGCCGCTCCATTCGAGGCATTGTACGGACGTAAATGCCGGTCACCTCTCTGTTGGGCAGAGGTGGGGGATAGTCAGATTACGGGTCCAGATATTGTTGTGGACGCCACAGAAAAGATAGCACAGATACGACAACGCATGGCGGCAGCACGCGACCGTCAGAAAGCCTACGCGGACAAGCGTAGAAAGCCATTGGAATTTGAGGTCGGGGACCGGGTTTTATTGAAAGTTTCACCCTGGAAGGGTGTGGTTCGTTTTGGTAAAAGAGGCAAACTGAATCCGCGGTACGTCGGACCGTTCGAAATCTTAGAAAAGATTGGCAAGGTAGCCTACAGATTAAACCTACCTCCTGAACTCGGTGCAGTTCACAATGTATTTCACGTGTCGAATCTGAAGAAGTGCCTGTCAGATGAGACCCTCATAGTTCCTTTTAAGGAACTCACTATCGACGAGCGGTTGCAGTTCGTCGAGGAACCAGTTGAAATCACGGACCGGGATGTTAAGGTCCTCAAACACAAGAGAATCCCTCTTGTGCGAGTTCGTTGGAACTCCCAGCGTGGCCCAGAGTATACATGGGAACGCGAAGACCAGATGAAAGAAAAGTATCCCCAGTTATTCGAAAACCATGCATCCACTTCTGAGGCTGAAGCTACTACTACTGAATTTCGGGACGAAATTCCAAATCAACGGGGGGATGATGTGACACCCCAGGAAAACCAGTGAACGATACCTAGCTTCCTCAGTAAGTGCGTACCAAATTTCGGGACGAAATTTCTTTTAAGTTGGGGATAATGTGACAACTCGAGTTTTTGACTTTCACCTTCACATTAAATGCGCATTGACTTTGACTGTTTAGTTGTTTGGATTGTAGACTTAAATTGTACGAATTGTGTGTTACTGAAATGTATTGTCATTTTTGCCTATATGTGATTATTTGCTGTGATAGATAATAATATTAGAATTATTATTATTGTTATTATCATAAATATCATAATAACATTTTGTCCGAAAGATAAAATACAGTCGAAGGACTTGAAGGACCTCGAAGGATAACCTTCGACTCGAAGACTCCGAAACATATCCTTCGACCTTGTTTCGGTCCGAAGGATCACGAAACATATCCTTCGATATGTTTCGGCCCAGTTGTTCTGTTGGGCTTGGCCCATTACTGTGATACGTATATATAAGGATGCATGTAAACTGATAGTTATTATTCTAAGAAAAACCCTAGAACACTTTTGATCTGTGACGGCAACCACAACTCATACGAAGATTTTTGCTGATCGATTCTCTTATTTTCTACCCCGGTTAGTGTCCACAATACATGATTTCTGGAATTATCAAATCGTATGTAAATAGGCTGGTTGTATATTAACTGATTTGTATGATGATTGCGTATGGGTATTAATCGAATTTGTATGCACATTGGATATGTTGTGATTATGGTTAAATGATTTCATGATTTCGAATCGTGTTGTTAATCGGTTAGTTAATCCAGTCAGGGTGATCGATCGGATAGGAAATTTATGTTGTTTAATGGATGATTGGTGATACGATTCGATGATAACTTGTGATTTAAGATATTGTAATCGGACACGCTTATGTAATCGGCTTATGTGTGTTAATCGAATAGTTTGAATGACCTTGTTTCAAGATTAGGGTTCTTGATAAACATGAGATGCATGCTTGTTTGATCTTGTTGATGTTAACAGATTTGTGAAAATTGTGTTAATGGTTAATCGGATCAACGTAACTGTTATTTGCCGAAGGATACTTATTGATCGAACCATTGTTGGACCGAAAGATACCTATCCTTCGAACCATAGCGTTAGTGACCGAAGGATAGATTGACCGACAGATGTTTGACCGACAGATAGCATTGACCGAACCATACCCTTGACCGAAAGATGGTTTTGGTCGAAAGATAACAATGGTTCGAAACAAAGCATTTCGGTCCGAAAGTTAAGTGTTGGACTCGATAGATAATTAGGATAATTGTGATCGAAAGATACTAGGGTTTTGCATAATGTCTTGAACAATTGAACATATGTTGAATTAATTGACATGCCATGCTTGGTGATGAACATGTTTGTGTAATACTACGTGTTGTGCTGATATGCAAACTGACTGCTGTGTGAACAATTAATTGCATGCGTAATATTCCGACCATGAACTGATTTGCTACGTGTATACAATAGGACGTGATTGATTAACTGTGAGCGCGTGTACTTGTTTAGCATACCGAGCAAACCAAGGTGAGTTCACACTCTTACCAAGGCATGGGGTTCCCGGGGTGTTGGGAATGGGATTGAAAGGTTGATTAGATACTCTATTGACACTATGACTAGACTACCACATCACTATCCTCGGTTGTGAAGGATACCTATAGTTACGAGTAGTCTAGTGGTTAGGAAACGTGGAACACCACCACAGGAAAACGTGGAACACCACCACAGGAAAACGTGGAACACCACCACAGGAAAACGTGGAACACCACCACAGGAAAACGTGGAACACCACCACAGGAAAACGTGGAACACCACCACAGGAAAACGTGGAACACCACCACAGGAAAACGTGGAACACCACCACAGTAAAATATACAAACGGCCCAGTAGAGCCACCTATTACAAATGAACTTACTATTACGCATTTCCTTTATGTGAACTCGCTCAACTAGTTTGTTGATCATTCTGTTACATGCCTTGCAGATCGCTAGGTACTTGGAGCTTGCACACGGAGGAGCTGGTCGTTGTGGGGCTTGGATCGTGATCACCTTGTTAAACACTTTTGATGTCTGATACTTATTTGCTATGGGTTTTACAATAATACGCTTCCGCTAAACAAGGTTAACTTACTTATGTTTTGGAAACACCTTTCATATGGAAATGGTTTGGATTATAATGTGATTACTTTTACTTTATACAATGTTCTGTATGATTGGTGGCTTGATCCTGGTCAGTCACGCTCCCAAGCGGTGATACTCCGCAGGTGGATTTTTGGGGGTGTGACACAACAACTCCTCCACTATTACCTCCTCCATATTTCCATCTGCTCCTAAACCCAATTCTGCACCTCTTCTACCCACCCCCAAAACCACCCTTCCCATTTACAAAACTTTCCCCTGAAGCCTTGCAAAAACATTAGAGCAAAGCCTTATACTTTCGATGTCCGGAAAAAATACTTCTTGGCACATAAGTGTAATCCCCCTCAATTCCTTTTAGTTGTGGACTATGAGGATGAGGCACCCACCATTCCAGATTTTAACCCGATACCATGATCGAACCAACCCATGATACCACTCATCAATTTTTCTCGCTATCTACCGCCGCCTTTTTTGGGATCTCATCCCCACAAGCACTTCGTATCACCGGATATGTTAATCATAAACCAGTTCAGGTACTCATCGACACCAAAAGTACCCATAACATTATCCAACCTCGCTTGCTCTCTTACCTGAAATTGGAAAGCAAACAAATCCCTGGGTTTTCAATCATGGTGGGTAACGGCAACCACCTCCTCTGCGACAAGATGTGCCCAGCGCTAGGGTTGCATCTAACGGACACCGCCTTCAAAATACCTGTGTCTGTTCTTCCTGCGGAGGGGGCGATATCATATTGGGTCTTGATTGGCTTCGTACTTTAGGGCCCGTCCTAGCAGACTTTGCAATTCCACAACTCACCTTTAATATGGGCCAAAAAGCTATCACGCTTAAAGATGAACCCACCATTAGTTCAATTACACCTTCCACCCTCCATACCCTACTGGCTAAAAAACTATTGCTTATGTTCATGCATTGGTTCTTTTGCATAACCCTACGACCCCACCCATTACCACCTAACCGTACCCAAGACCACCGTATACCCACCCTCCCATTATCAAACCTGGTTAACGTCCGCCTGTACCGCTACCCTCAGTATCAAAAAGAAGTCATGACTTCCCTCATATCGGATATGCTCCAAGATGGAATTATGAAGCCAAGTACTTGCCCGTACTCATCTCTAGTACTTCTCGTTCGCAAAAAGGATGGATCTTGGCGGTTTTACGTTGATTACCGGGCCTTAAATTCTATTTCGGGTAACGAGTTGTATGGCGCTTTAGTTTTCCAATTCCTACAGTCGATGAATTATTTAACGAGTTGTATGGCGCTTTAGTTTTCTCTAAGATTGATCTCACTTCGGGTAACCATCAGATTCGAGTAACGACCGGAGATACTCATAAAACGGCTTTTCGTACTATCGATGGCCATTATGAATTTTTGGTAATGCCCTTCGGGCTCACCACACACCATCCACGTTTCAATCTACTATGAATGAAGTGTTTCGTGACGCACTGCGTAGGTATGTTCTGGTGTTCTTTGATGATATTTTGATCTATAGCCCTAACCGTGATCAACACAACCACCATTTACACACCGTTTTTCAAACCTTGGCTGCCAATAAACTGTTTGCTAAAGCTTCAAAGTGTATTTTTGGGGTGGATTCTATTTCTTATTTGGGTCATGTGATTTCATCCAAGGGTGTTGAAGCCGAACCTGACAAGTTACAGGCAATCCAAGCGTGGCCCGAACCGATGTCTCTTACCAACCCTAGAGGGTTCCTCGGGTTAACGGGTTATTATCGACGCTTTGTTCGGGATTATGCTCGTATCGCATCACCGCTTACTGAGTTGCTCAAAAATCCAAACTTCAAATGGTCAACCGCAGCCTCTCGTGCCTTCGAACAGCTTAAAGCTTCCATGGTATCTCTCATTACCCTCGCTTTACCAGATTTTAATCGACCTTTTAAAGTCACCACTGATGCTTCCAATGTGGCTATTGGCGATGTATTGTCGCAAGGGGGTCGACCCATTTCGTTCTTTAGCAAAAAAATGTGGCCTCGTATGCAAGTTTCATCGGCATATGCACGAGAACTATACGCCATTACGTAAGCGGTCAAGAAGTGGCGTTAGTACTTACTTGGTCGGAAGTTTCACATTTACACCGACTAAAGAATTCTCAAACACTTTCTTATGCGAGTGGTGCAAACACCTGAACAACACCGTTGGGCCACAAAACTGTTGGGGTTTGATTTCGAAATCTTTTGTAAACTGGGAAGGAAAATCGGGTCGCCGACGCGCTAAGTCGAATTGAGAGACTGGGGTTGTTTGCAACTTCATCCACCGATCCAATATGGATAGATCGCCTATGTGCCTACTATCAGTCAACAGAAGGATCACTTTTGGCAGCGAAAATGATGAAAGGTACTGATGATCGTTTTTGTTTTAAAGATAGGTTGCTTCTACACAACAACAGGTTATTCGTTCCCGCATGCGACGATGTTCGTAATCTATTACTTCATGAGTATCATGCTACAATAGTGGGTGGCAATTCAGACATTAAAGCGAGGGTCAGGCGTCATTAAGCAAACTTTAGTTGGCCCAAATTAAAGGTAGTTGTTTCGTCTTTTATTCGAAGTTATGAAGTCTGTCAACAGGTCAAATACCAGAACCATAAACCTTACGGGTCGCTACAACCACTTCCCATTCCGTCCACCGTGTGGCCGGATATCTCTATGGACTTCATAACCCACCTTCCAGTATCGCAAGGTAAATCCGCAATATGGGTAATTGTCGTCAGATTCTCAAAATTTGCCCACTTTATTGCTTTGCCACCCAAATATGGAGCAGTAACTTTAGCCACCTTGTTCCTACATAATACTTATAAGTTGCATGGATGTCCGAAAAGTATCGTCACAGACCGAGATTCTCTTTTTCTAAGCAACTTTTTGTAGGAAATGTTCAGGCGGATGGGCATGAAACTAAGGTATTCAACCGTGTACCATCTGCAATCAATCGGATGGCCAAACAGAAGTTGTCAATCACGGCCTTCAAACGTACCTTCGTTCGTTTGCAAGTGATGAGCCACCTACTTGGAACTGCTATTTATACCTTGCCAAGTACTGGCACAATACGTCTCACCACTCGGCCATTAATATGACTCCTTTTCAAGCTTTATATTGCAAGCCTGTACCAGACATAAATCATTACACACCGGGGAACTCAACCACAGCTTTGATGACTCCAGTTTAATTGAGCATGTACGCTTGAGGAAGCTACTGAAAGAAAATTTGAGAAAAGCGCAACAAAGGATGATTAGTTTAGCTCAGGCTCATTGCATCGATAAGCAATTCAAGATCGATGATATGGTGTACTTAAGGCTTCGAGATTATAGACAATCTTCAGCGGCCATTCGGTCTTCAAAGAAACTGTCAAGGCATTTTTATGGGTCTTTCCGTGTGATGGAACGAATCGGAGAGGTCGCTTCCAAGCTTGAATTACCTCCTGATGCTCGTATCCATCCGGTGTTTCATGTGTCCCTGTTACGTCTAGCCCATGGGAACCCACAAATCGTTCCCCTACCGCCGGCTGATACCTTCAAAGAAGATCCTCATGTACGAGAAGGTATTTTAGACCATCGTTGGCAAGCAGGAAAGTTGCAACTCCTAATTGCTTGGAAGAATAATCCATTGGAAGAAGCAACTTCATCACTCGTTTTCCGGAATTTGCAATTGCAAAAGAATATGTGTCGCAACTCGAGGACGATCTAGTTGTTAAGGTAGGGGCAGTTGATGCGGCCCAGTTAACATCTTCTAGTGGATTACGCTACCGGCCCAAAAGGAATGTCAAGAAACCCGCCAAACTCATGGATTGAGCCCATTGCACTTATTTAATTTCCACATGTTTATTTTTTTCCAGTAGTATTCTGCATGTTTGTTAGGCCATGTGTAGTCATAAAGCCCTTTTGTGGGCGTTATGCGACATGTGTGGTGCCACGTCACACAGGGCCTTTATGGGCGTTATATCACTAGAGCCCGTAGTCATAAAACCCATACCTCATCATTACTCAATTAATTAATTTTTTATTTTTTTTTAATTAATTTCTAACTTTTTAAAATTAAAAACCATTTCATTAAATAAAAAACCATTACAATAAAATAAAATAAAAAAATTAAAATAAAATAAAAACATTAAAATAAAATAAAAACATTAAAATAAAATAAAAAAAAACATTACAGTAAAAAAACAATACATTTATTCTCCGTCTTCATCGTCGTTCTCTCCTTCTTCGTCTTCGTTTTCTCCAGCATCCAAACCTATGTTTTCAAAGTTCTCGGCTTCGAATTCCTCAACTTCTTCTTCCTCGGAATCTTCTTCGTCGTCACCATCGTGTAGAATTGGGCGAATCGCCCAAGCATGCTCGACCAAATCCGCCTTTAACGCGTTATGTATATCCTTAAATCGCAATAGTTGAGCATTTACGAGTCTCTCTTCCATTGTTGCTTGGGTTCCTTCAACTACATCTTCCGGAATATAGTTTTGGCAGATCGCTTTTCCATCATCCTCTATAATCATATTATGCATAATGATGCAAACATACATGGCCATTCGTATTCTATACTTATACGAATGGCACATACGATAAGGATTTCTGATAAAATGCCATCATTGTTGTATAACCCCAAAACACCTCTCGATGTCCTTTCGCGAAGACTCTTGTAGTTTTTTAAAATCTTGTCTTTTCGCATCGAACATTTCAGAAAACGTTTTAACAATATTTGAATACTCCGGGTATATACCATCTCCCAGATAGTAGCCATGCTCGTAGTCGTTCCCGTTTGCATGAAAACCGGCCTTTGGTATCGTTCCAGAAATGTAGCTCTCTAACAATGGTGAACACTCGAAGGTATTAATGTCGTTCTTACACCCGGCTACACCAAAGAAAGCCGACCAAACCCAAAGGTCGTATGACGCAACCGCTTGTAAAACCAAAGTTGGCCCTTTCTGGTCACCCCGTGTATATTGACCTCGCCATGCGGTTGGACAATTATACCAACGCCATTGACGACAATCCAAGCTACCAATCATGTTGGGTATTCCATGCTTTTCTAGATGCACCTCGTATATTTGTTGAAGGTCGTTCCAAGTGGGATTTCTCAAATAACGTTTTCTATATAACTGGCATATACCTAAAATATAATTAAATATATAAAAGTTTTACTAGTGATGTACTTAAAAATAAAAATAAATATATAAAAGTGAGTAAAAAAATACCATAGCAAAATTTTTCCACGCTATCTTGTGTTGTTTTCTATCCCATCTTCAAGTACTCGTCGTTGATGTCGTACGTGTTTCCGTAGGCTATTATGCGTAAAGCGGAAGTGACCTTTTGAATTGAGGTTAACCCTATTATCCTCGCGCGTCCATTCTTTGCGTAAAGAAATCATACTTAGCTTCCAAATCATTATCTATGCGCAAAAATAACCTTTAGCTCATCCGAAACCGCCATCTAAAAACATTGGGTCCGTGAACCGGTGTGGGATCAAAATAGTCTTTCATCAAACACTCGTTCACAGCTAGCTTCACGATCTCGCAAGATATAGGTGCGCCTCAAAATGGGGCGTGGAGGAGAACACCGATCGTGTTCCATTGCTTGTATCGCGAGAGTACATGCACTCGTAACCGCTTCTTCCTCCTCCGCGATTTCTTCGGATGAAAAAAATCTTCGGTAAATATGGTAAATATGGGTGAACGAATCTTCCGATAGGGAACCCATTATTTTTTTAGAAGAAAGTGGGAGTAATTTCTAGATTTTTATAAAAAAATGTAGAGAAGATGGAATGAGAGTGTGATGAATTTTAAAAAAATGGGAGATATGGGGAGTATTTATATATTTGAAAATGATTTTTTTTTAAGTTTGTGACCACGGTCATTTTTTTGAAATAGTACTCCTCTCACGCCGTTATAGACATAACGCTGGCCTCAAAAAAAATACCCTATAGCTCCGCCTGTAATGGTGTGGCGGGCGCTATGGGACGCTATCTCCCACAAAATCTTGTTCATCGCGCCCCACTACGTGCGGTCTTAGTAGAGTAGTTGCATATTGTGTTCCTTATTTATAAATAAGGAGATAGTGAACCCAATGGGAACATGTATCACGTGAACTGCATATTTAAATTCTCTCACGTTTATATTTGGAAGATATGAAAAAAATTGTCCCAACTCTCTGTTCCTTAATTTTCTTGAAGTTTTGCCTACTCAACAGGCTACAACCATCAGTTGCCTGGCAACGTTGTTTCTTTTTTGGAGTTTCTTAGGGTCCACGAAGGAATCTCCGGGTCGATTCTTAGGGTCCAAGAAGAATGCACTACACTCTCTAATTTTGATCTCAAGTTGGGTGGGTCATATGGAATTTGAGGAATGAAGTGTTCTTCTCGTCTAGAACAGTTGGCATTGAAATTAAGATGTATGGCTTCTTATGGATGTGGAGTCGAGATTAGATATTAATCTTTGAGTTAATAGCCAAAATGGTCCCTGAGGTTTGCTTACTTTTGCCACTTTAGTCCAAAATCCAAAATTTTTAAATCTGGGTCCCTGAGGTTTGCATTTTGTTGCCGTTTTAGTCCAAATTTCAAAAACTCCCTTTTTTGACTGTTGCAACCAGGCTATTTTGTCCTTTTGTGCAGGTATTATGCCTAGTGGAGATGGATATGATTGGGTGGTTCCGCTGGTGGCACGATGATACTCCTGTGGTCCGTCAGTGATTCAAATTTGCCATTAAAAAAAATCATAAACATTTATTGCTCTAATAAAAGATGCGGGGTAGTAACATTTAAGTTGTTCGTATGCAAAGTTTGTTGGTTCTCTCAAACATTTACTGAATTTGACTTGGGACTAATAAACATTTACTGAGTTTGTTGGTTCTCTCAAACATTTACTGAATTTGACTTCGACTTTCATGCAAAACTTACAAAAAAAAAAAAAATTTGGTCGAAGGCGGTGATTCGACCGACCGGCGGTTCGACAGGAGAGGTCTTTTTTTTTCAATGCCTTGACCAGAGAAACTGTTGCCGGAGTATTGAGATAAGGGAGTTGTTGCTCGAACAACGTTGGAATCGACAATATAAAAACCAATTTGAAGCATAGATCCATGGGTGACTTTTTAGTTTCTAGCGGTGGTGAGATGACAGCTGAGAGGTTTTAGAAAGGATAAAGTGTTAACCTAATAGAAATGACGGTGAGAATAGAAGGGAAACGAGGCTACAGTTTCAAAACCTAACCTAAAGTCTGTAAAATATGTTAACCTAATAGACTAATTAGGGTTTTTTTTAAAAGGCTTTAGATACATATATTAAGCATAATCAATAATCAGGTGAGTGGGCCTTTTAAAAGCTTGACAAGAATTTCACATGGACTATAATATACTATAAACAATCTATTTTTTTATAATTTTAATTAACTCCGGTCTTAAATCCGGTCGAACCGGTCGGACTGGTCCGACCTTTGACCCCATAAGGTGACTATGTCGACCTCCGGTCCAGTCCTGAAAACATTGCACACATAACAGTTACGACCCAAATTTATTGAGTTAATTACATAGTTAGTCCATGTGGTTTGCACAAAATAGCATACTTAGGTACAAACAGTTTAAAATCACCTTCTTGTGTATTAACTTTTCATTTTGTAACGTTTGGAGGTATTAACTTCTAGGGTATTAACATAGTTAGTCCCTATGGTTGCACAAAATAAGATACTTAGTTACTAATAGTTTAACAAAAAACTATCGTTAATACCTCCAAACGTTACAAAATTAAAAGTTAATACCCTAGAAGATAATTTTAAATTATTAGTATCTAAATATGTTACTTTGTACCATATAAACCATATAAAAAATAATCAAACAAAATTTCAAGCAAGCAATGTTTTAAATTTCAATTATTCAAATATTCAATCATAACTTCTAATTTTTCAAACGGTCCTAATTAAGCTACACCCCAAAATTTTAATTTCACATCATGTATGCAGGCCGTATAATATTATACGACCCGTATAGAATAATCAGACAAGAAAAATATTAAGTCGTATAATGTTATATGGCTCGTATAATATTGGTCCGGATTTTATTTGATTCAAATAAGTCAAACGATGGTCAAAACCAGATTGTGAAATTATGGATCCGAATTTATCCAGTTCAAAAGGTTCATAAGAGTCAATCCTATAACATCAGGATAAATATAATCCAAACCATATTTTTTTTAGAAATCCAGATGTTGAACTTTTTTACAAAACAAATAAAATAAATAAATGTCTAATATAAAATCAAAAAATGTCTATTATTTCAATTATTTTCATAGTTATATAACATAAATTAGTTAAAAACATAGAAAAATATAATATATAAATAAAATAATCTCATATTTGTATATTTTTACAAGTAATATAACATGGTTCAATAAAAATAAATAATAAATGCATATAAGATAAACTAAATAAGTATGATAAAAAAAAATCAGAAACCACAATTTTTTATATCCAGATCCAAAATTTCCAAATTGGATCCGTTGCGAGAAAATCCAGAAAAATTCAGTGAGTTGAAAATTTTGAAATTCAGATTTAATTCGGTGAATCCCACAGAATTATATCTAGTTTCAAAAAGGGTGTTACTAAATGTATCACTTTTTTTCAATTTTTTACTGGCTACACCTCCCCTCTGAAGTTTGTAAATAAAAA
Organism: Helianthus annuus; assembly: GCF_002127325.2. Classification (NCBI taxonomy): domain Eukaryota; kingdom Viridiplantae; phylum Streptophyta; class Magnoliopsida; order Asterales; family Asteraceae; genus Helianthus; species Helianthus annuus. The sequence goes on along the minus strand of NC_035435.2, from coordinate 130,266,090 downwards.
CAATGAACCCTTGTGTTTTCTATTTTTTAAAATTACATAAGGAATTATCCCAATTTTTTATAGGGGTTTATCCACTTCCCATAATTTGAATACTTACATAAACGTGTTTTGTTTTTACATTAGAACAGCTTCATAACAAAATTCCTGCTGATTGAAAAGAAGGAGATTAAGTGTTTTGCAATCTTTTCATGACCTTGGAAAACGATTTAGTGCAACTTTGATTTTCATCAAAAATCTAATTGATTGAGCGTTCTTGGTATGTATTCATCTTTCTCATTAATATAGTTCTTTTTTTTTTTGATTGAGTAGTTATAAGAATAATAGAATTTGCGGATCAAACTTTACCACAAATAGATTACCAGATGTTTGTAGTGGATTTACAAAGAAAGAATTACCTTTATAAGATTTGTCGTTCTTAATATATAATACATATTAGGAACAAATCTGCAAATTACGAAGTGTTTGAAAAGAAAATAAATTAATTTATGCATGAAGACTTCATGGTTGTGTGTTAACTTATGCATGAAGACTTCAGGAATTTTTTTCTTTTCCACTGGCCACAATAATATAAATAATCGAACATTCTTGTTTCTTCACAAAGAATTTTTCTACTTTGTCTTTAACATGTATTATTTTTGCTTACAACTTACCGTTTCATTGTTACAATTGTTTATATATTTATAGTGAAAAATGATTTCGATTGATCATACTCTTTATGTAAATCAATTTCTGTAATTAAAAAATGTTGATTCAGTTCAAGCTTCAAATGTATTCAGCCCTAAACCTTCACCAGATATTGTCATGGTATAAAAAATGTGAGTAATGGATTTTTAAAGGGTGGAATTTAAAAGGTTTTAAAATGTTTTTTTATGGAAAGAGGGTGCATTTAGTAAAAACAGAGGTGCATTTAGTTAACCTCTTTTAAAAAAATTGGTATACCTATCGGATCGATTTCAAATAAATTTTCTGATTCGTTTCAGATACAAATGTTTTGTACGCCTATACTTGGTGGTGAATAGATATCACGGCCCTCACTACTTATATTTAAGATTAGGGGCTTGTAGCCTAGCTTTTATTTTATTTTAATCTTTTATTCTTGAATTATCCTTATCCTTATATTAATTTTCAAAACCTTTGAACAGGAACTTATTTTTTAATATTTTCATAATATATATAGTTTTTTAAAACTTTTATTATTTTAATATTATAATAATAATTACTTTTTTACTTTTTAAGTTGAATAAGTTTTGTGTCAACTGGTACTTGTATCGAAAATACATGTATGGTCCGGTTCGTTATCGGTACATGAAGGTAAAAACTGGCACCAGCCTGGTACAATTATCGTTACACGAAGGTAAAAACCGGCACCGGCCTTGTACAGAAAACCTCAAAAGTCAGCACCGAAATGATTTTGAAAATCTTTTAGTTCGGGAAATTCGGTACTTCTACTCGGTACCATTTGCTGATCTCTGATCATGGGTACCGTACGAACAACAACGGTATCGTGCAACTTTTTTGTTGATTTTCTTCAACTTTTAATGATTCCTTTTTTTCTCAGTTTCAGGGGTAGGGATAAGCCCGGTGCCAACCGATATCGATACCAAAAATATCGGTTACGGTACCGGTATATGAAGGTAAAAAACCGGTAGGCGCCAAAAGTGGGTACCAAATTTGTACTTAATCAAGTCCAGTAGAAATTTGGTTTAAACATTGTAGCTTTATTCAACTGTCCATCATAACCCCTTTCAATCAAGTCAGTTGAAGTTCATTTGGGAAAAAAGTTTTACCTACCAAGTCATTCATCTCGAATGTTTCAGATATGGTAGTGGGTGTGATAGCAACAAATACACCTCCGACTGTTAAAGTGATGCCAAATGGCTCTTTGCCTTGTTCCTCAATGTTGGCATTTGCCCAGAAGTCGCGGAGTGTGTCTTGGTAGATTGGTGCATCGGCGGTGAGGAATGTTTTGTATTCGGAGGTTAACAAGATGTCAATTATTGAGTGAAATTCGGTATTTTTCTTGGTTTTCTCGAAAGTACAAAGGTAGTTATGAAGTTTTTGATGATTAGAGCCATGGTAGGAAGTAGAAATTGCAAATGGTTGAAGTAGAAGTGAAGAAGATGGAAACCGTTTTGAAGAATTTTGAATTCGATACGGCGAGTAAAGCTCTGTTTGGGATTTAATCAGGGTTTTATAAAGGGAAAAAGTGGATACTGACGTGGCAGCGGTTTCAAAGATCGGACGGTTAACATCTACCCACATGGCAACCTCTGATGAAAAAGTGGATGACAGTTGTTTGGAAACCACTGTTGGGCAACAACAGTGGTTGGAAACAGTGTATATGAGAACAGTGGCTGATTTTTGTCTATCAGGGGATAGACATCAGAGGTTGAAACAACAGTTGTTTAGTCAACAGTGGCCAACAAAGGAATTGAGAACAGAGATTGTCTTTCAGCAGTGGGTGAATTTTCAATCAATCAGAAGTTTAAAACATCAGTGCTTATGAACAGACTTTTAAGGATTTATGAAAAATTTTCATTTTAAGCTATTTTAAGGATGGATTTTTGATTTTCTGAAAACATTTTAATGCTTTTTATTCAAGGAAAAGAAGGTTTTGCCTTCTAGTGCAAGTTAAGCATGCCAATTCTTGAGATCAAACTTTCAAAGGAAGATGTGTCTAATGCTTTTGTCAATCCCTCACAAAGTGATGTCTGATGTCAATGTCTAATGCAAGTTAAGCATGCCAATCTCTCACAAAGTGATGTCTGATGTCAATGTGTTTGGTGGTTGAATAGGATACTGGATTTTTGATGATATTTTCAGCTGCTTGACTATCCAACATGAGAGGAATCTTTAGAGCAGTTATACCAAAATCCAGTAAGTGGTTTTGAAGCCACAACAATTGGGCTGTACAGCTTGCAGTAGCAACGTATTCTGCTTCAGAATTGGATGTGGAAACAGCTACTTGCTTTTTGCTTTTTTGCTTTGCTAAGACACTAAGCAATTGCCTAGGAATTGACACCCTTCTGATGTAGACTTCCTGGTGGTGTTGCATCCTGCAAAATCACTGTCTGAATAACCTGAAAGCTTGACATTCCCATTAGCAGGATACCAGATACCAAGTGGGAGCACCTTTTATGTATCTGAATATTCTTTTCACAGCAATGAGATTAGACTTCCTAGGTGCTGACTGGGAGCTGGCACAGACACATGTTGCAAACATGATGTCTGGCCTTGAGGCAGTTAGGTACACTAAAGACCCAATCATACTTCTGTACAATTTTTGATCAACCAAGTTATCTTTTTCATCAGACATGACAAGCTTTGTGGTTGCCATGGGTGTACTACATGGTTTGCAATCATTCATGTCAAATTTGTTTAAAAGATCTTTTACATATTTGTTTTGATGAATGAAAGTCCCATTTTGCAATTGCTTAACTTGGAGACCAAGAAAGCGTTCACCCATGGCACTAATTTCAAACTCTGCTGTCATGAGTTGTCTAAACTATTCACACATGGTATTACATGTGCTTCCAAAGATGGTGTCATCAACATAAATTTGAAAAATCATCAAATCTTTTCCTCTCCATTTTAAAAACAATTTTTTATCAATTTTACCTCTTGTAAAGCCTATGGAGATGAGAAAAATGGAAAGAGTTTCATACTAGGCTCTTGGTGCTTGCTTCAAGCCATAAAAAGCTTTATTGAGCTTGTAGACATGATCAGGATAAAAAGGATCTTCAAAACCAGGAGGTTGGCAGACATATACCTCTTCCTGTATTTTGCCACAAAGAAAAGCACACTGGATATCCATTTGATGCACCTTGATGTTGTGGTTGACAACAAAGGCTAAGAATAATCTGATGGCTTCAAGTCTTGCTATAGGAGCAAATGTCTCATCATAGTCTACGCCCTCTTTTTGTCTATAACCTTGAACCACAAGTCTGGCTTTGTTCTTGACAACAATGCCCCTTTCATCAGTTTTGTTCTTGAAGACCTACTTTGTGCCAACTGGACTAACTTCCCCTGGCAGTGGTACAAGTTCCTATACTGGTTGTCTTTTGAACTGTTGGAGCTCTTCTTGCATAGCTTCTACCCAAGTATTGTCTTTTAGTGCCTCTTGGTACTTGATTGGTTGATGGAGTGATAGAAAGCCTGCAAAAAGACAAATGTTTTGGGATTGACTTCTTGTGAGAACCCCTTCATTGATGTTGCCAATAACTTGATCAGGTGGATGAGATTTAAGGAAGATTGGATCCCCCTTGTATGGAACAATGGCATTGAGAGGTGAAGGTTGTAGATGTGAATCATCTGAGCTAACATCTGTTGGTGATTTTGAAGAACCAACATCTGTTTGAAATAGAGGTGGAGGAATAGGAGGAATGGGTGTGGCACAATGTTGATTTTTATCCACTGTTGATGGATTTTTATCAACAGAGGTTGGAGATGATGAAGTGGCAGAGTTTTGATTAACAACTGTTGATTCAGCAGTGGCAGAGTTTTGACAGCTGTTTTGAACATCTGCTACTCTGGTGGTGGTAGTGATTTTGTACTGTGGGATCACAATATCACATCCATGGTCTTGTGAGAAAGATTGTGGGGGTATCTGCAGGGTTAGTCTTGACAGACACATCTTCAAATGTAAATTTATCAAGGTGAAATAGTTCAGCAGGGTTTGCTAGGATTTTTAGTGATTAAAGTTCATTGAACTTCACATTCAAAGTCTCTTCCACACACCTAGTCCATGTTAAACACTTTATAGGCTTTGGCAATGGTTGAGTATCCCAGATGGTAACCACAATCCACTTTTGCTGCAAAATTTGAAATTGAATCTTTTAAGTTTAGGATAAAACATGGGTAGGCAAAGATTTTGAAATAGGAGATCAGTGGTTTGATTTTGAACAGAGTTTCATAGGCAGTCTTTTGATGCCTGGGTTGATTAAAACTCTGTTCTGCACATAACAAGCAGTGTTTACAGCTTCTGCCCAAAAAGTTAAGGGTAAACCTGAGTCTGCAAGCATTGTTCTGACAGCTTCAATCAAAGTTCTGTTTTTCCTTTCAACCACCCCATTCTGTTCTGGTGTTCTTGGGATGTTGTACTGCCTTACAATCCCTTTTGCCACACATAACTTATCCAAGTCCTTGTTTCTAAACTCTGTTCCATTGTCACTTCTAAAGATTTTTATTGGCTAGTCAAATTGCTTTTCAACCTGTTTAACAAAGTTCATGCAAGATACCTGCAGTCTCATCCTTAGGGTGTAAAAAGTAAGTCCATGTAAACCTAGAAAAATCATCAACAATGACCAAACAGTATCTTTTCTTTTTCAGACTCATGATTTTTACTGGGGCAAACAAATCCATGTGCAGCATTTGCAAACACTTGGTTGTTTTGGACTCTTCAATGGACTTGTAATAGCTTTTATGTTGTTTACCTTTTAGACAGGAAACACAATGCTCAGAACAAGTAAAAAGTTTTTGTGGAAGACCTCTTACAAGGCCTTGTTTTGAGAGTGTGGTGATAGTCTTAAGATTTGTGTGCCCAAGTGTCCTGTGCCATAACTCCGTCTCTTTGTTAGATGCAGCTGAGAACAGACAAGCAACAGCCATTGGGTTATCTTTTGGCATATCAACCACATACACATTGCCACTCCTTTGAGCAACAAGCTGTGTTTTACCCCCGACTATGATTTCTTCAATCTTTTTCACCATTTCTGGCCCAACAATCTTACAGTTATCCTTAGTGAAGAATGACCCATAGCCTTTGTCACTCATTTGTGAAACACTAAGGAAGTTAAACTTAAGATTGTCGATAAGATTGACATTCTAAAACTTGAGCTTCCTAGCCTGCACTGTCCCTGACCCCAACACCTTCCCTTTTGAATTGTTACCAAAGGATATATCACCCCCTCCATGTGTTTTGAAATCTTTGATTAGGGCTCTACATCTTGTCATGTGCCTAGAGCCTCCACTATCTACATACCATAAACTATCTAAGCATGCAGAAGCTTCCTTAGCAGCAACCATCATGGCACAATCACATTCATTCTCACAAACACTAGCTTCCCATGGATCAGCAAGAGGTTCCAATAGAGGTTCAGCTTTCTTCTCTTCTAACATCCCACCAACAATATCTGTTGTAACCATTGTTTCAGCAATTTCTTCCACCATTTCAGATCTGGACTCCACTTCCTCAGATTCCTGCCCTTCTGGTATTGACTCTAATGCCATGAAACAAAGTTCATCAGGAGAAACATCAGGATTAGCAACTAGAGCAAAATTTTCATCAGGTAAATCCTCAGGTATACCGCTCCAATCAACAAAGCCCTGTGTAAAGAAACTCTGTTGACTAGCCTCTGTTGGAGCAGATGTTTGTGCAGGTTGCACTTAAACCTGAGATACAGGGGCTTAAACATACTGAATCTGTGGAACAGTGGTTTAGACATACTGCACAAGAACAATGTTTACATGATGTGCAAAATGGGTAGTGTTTTGCATATAAGCAGGGGTATATTGGGAATAGTGCACAGTGCTTTGAGTGTTTTGAGGTCTTGGATAAGGGTGAGTGATGATTGGTCCATTGTTTTGACTCCTACATTCCCTAGCAAAGTGACCAAGCCTATTACACTTATAGCACTTGATATTTGACTTATCCAACCCCACCTTCATATTCCCATGCAATCCTGGAAACTTCCTACTAGTTCTTTTGTAAAACTTGCTTATTCTAACACTTAGGGATGGCAAAAAAGCCCAAGCCCGACGGGTATACCCGAAACCTGAAACATACGGGCCGGGTATACCCAAAGCCCAATGGGTATGGGCCGAGTATGGGCTTAAAAAAAATTCGGGTACGGGTACGGGTACGGGTATGGGATTTAGTGATACCCGGCCCATTTACCCGAATAATACCCGAAAATATCATATTATAGATTTTCATATATATAAACTTAGTATATGTACTTATTACCTTATCTATAGTTATATGTGGTTATGTATTTGGTAGATGCTTAGTGAACAAATAACTTATCTTTGAGCATGTATATTGGATATGGAAGCTATCACTCTTTATTATGTGGATGTTTATGCAATTAGGTGGTCCTGATACAATTACTTAATTAAGTAATCGTTTTGATTTGGTTTGGTATATGCGGTTTGAATATGATATGTAAGTTATTAATCATATTTTCATTTGTTATAGTCATTAAAATAGTAAATTATATAAACATCAAAGTAAAAATTGTACATGTGTCCCAATGGGTATTTTTAAGACATTAACGGGTATACCCGATACCCGAGGGTATGCCCGATACCCAACGGGTAATTACCCGATAAATACCCGACGGGTAACGGGCCGGGTATGGGACAAAGAATTACAACCGGGTACGGGCCTGGGATTACCAATACCCAGCCCAAGCCCGGCCCATTGCCATTAGTAACACTTAACAAAGCAAGTTGATGCAAAATGTCCATTTCTTCCCAATCAGTGGGATCAAAGTGTTGGAGGTCATTCAGTTCAAAGGATAAGTTATCAGAGATCTGGTTTTCCCCGTTAGCTGTGAAAGCATAATTGGGTGAGTAAGGCTCAGAGTTGAAGGCTCCACCTACAGTTATGTCAATATAATTATCATAACTCTGGTCCTTACTACCACCAGATGACTCTTCTTGACCCAAAAGTGCTGTGTTATCAAAAGTGTAATCATCAGCAACTTTTCCAGGTTCCTGCAACTTCTTTTTCTGGTTAAGCTCTCTTTCATATGTGAAAAGCCTACCATGAAGTTGGGTCAGACTTAAATCCTTAAACCCCACAGAATTTCTGGTCACAAAGGCTATAGTGTCCCACTCTTCTGGTAATGATCTAAGAAACCTACTATTTAAAGTGGATTTAGCATATTCATGATTAACCAGTTTTAGAATACTAATCAGACAACTAAACCTTTCAAACTGCTGGGTCAATGACTCTCCCTTAACATGATAGAATGTTTTGTTTTATTGATTTAAAACCTCTCTGTTGTTTTCAATAACCTCTTTTGTCCCACCAAATTGCTTTTTGAGTGCATCCCATAGCTCTTTAGCACTGTTACAGTGTAACAGGCCAGCATATATGTCATTAGGTAGTGTTGTGGCCACTATACTGAATGCCTTAGCGTCTAACTCAATCTTTTGAAAATCCTGCTCAGAGTAATTTTCAAGGCTTTTAGGTACTTAGACCTTGGGATCTTCTGCACTTAACACCATTGGAACATGAGGTCCAAAGATGATAGACTTCCAGCAACTCTGTAGTGCACCGATTTTATCCCTACCAGATGGTACAGAAGATTTTGTGGTATATTGTGACGCTTCTATTCAGGGTCTTGGATGCGTGCTGATGCAACGCAACAATGTGATAGCTTATGCTTCTCGACAGTTGAAGGTTCACGAGAAGAATTATACAACGCACGATTTGGAGTTGGGAGCCGTAGTGTTTGCGCTCAAAATCTGGAGGCATTACCTGTACGGTACTAAATGCACTATTTATACCGACCACAAGAGCCTTCAGCATATATTCGACCAGAAGGAATTAAACATGCAACAGCGTCAGTGGGTAGAACTTTTGGACGACTATGATTGTGCCATCAAGTACCATCCGGGTAAGGCTAACGTTCTGGCGGATGCCCTCAGTCAGAAAGAAACGAAACCAAAGTGTGTTCGCGCTCTGCAGCTCACCATTCATTCTAATCTACCTGATCAGATACGTTCTGCACAAAATGAAGCGGGCTGAAAGAGGAAAACATCGAAGCGGAATACTTAAGGGGCATGGGGAAGCAACTCGAGAAGAGATCAGATGGCATTTACTACTTCATGGAGCGTATATGGATTCCTGTATTCGGTAACCTTAGGGAACTTGTGATGGATAAAGCGCACAAGTCTCAATATTCTGTCCACCCAGGGTCAGATAAGATGTATCAGGATCTCAAAGTTATGTATTGGTGGCCGAAGATGAAAGCTCACATCGCGACTTATGTGAGTAAGTGTCTTACCTGCTTGAAAGTTAAAGTGGAATATCAGAAACCGTCTGGATTGCTGCAACAACCAGAAATACCCATGTGGAAATGGGAGCAAATCGCAATGGACTTTGTCACTGGGCTAACTTAAAGCAGAAACGATACCATCTGGGTGATTGTTGATTGTCTCACAAAGTCAGCGCACTTTCTGGCAATCAAGGAAACAGATAAGTTCTCACAACTAGTTGCTGTCTATCTCAAGGAAGTGGTTTCTAGGCACGGGGTGCCGACATCTATTATTTCCGACCGTGACCCGCGTTTTGTTTGATTTGTGGCAGTCGATGCACAAATCGTTTGGCTCACAACTCAGCATGAGTACTGCTTATCACCCACACACGGATGGTTAGAGTGAACGAACCATCCAGACACTAGAGGACATGCTGCGGGCGTGTGTTATCGATTTTGGCAAGGGTTGGGAGAAACACTTGCCTTTAGTGGAGTTTTCTTACAACAATAGCTACCATACCAGCATTCAGGCAGCTCCATTCGAAGCGTTGTATGGACGAAAGTGTCGTTCACCTCTCTGTTGGGCTGAGGTGGGTGATAGCCAGGTCACGGGCCCTGAACTTGTGTTGGAAACTTCAGAAAAGATTGTACAGATAAGGAACCGTATGGCAGCAGCGCGCGACCGTCAAAAAAGCTATGCTGATAAGCGTAGAAAACCTTTGGAATTCGAAGTTAATGATCGTGTCATGTTGAAGGTCTCACCCTGGAAGGGTGTGGTACGTTTTGGAAAACGCGGCAAGCTAAACCCTCGTTATGTAGGGCCATTCAAAATTCTAGAACGGATTGGTAAAGTGGCCTACAAGTTAGAGTTACCTGCTGAGTTGGTTAACGTTCATGATGTTTTCCATGTGTCGCAATTAAAGAAGTGTTTGTCTGATGAAACACTGGTCGTACCGTTGCAAGAGCTGAAAATCGATGACAAGTTGCAGTTTATCGAGGAACCAATAGAAATTATAGACCGGGAGGTTAAGGTCCGTAAGCACAGCCGCATTCCGATAGTGAGAGTTCGTTGGAACTCAAGACGTGGACCGGAGTTCACGTGGGAACGTGAAGATCAGATGAAGCTCAAGTATCCACATCTATTCCCAGCTGACAAATCTAAGCCTGGCACAACTAGTGAATTTCGGGACGAAATTCCCATTCAAGTTGGGGATGATGTGGCACCCGCGGATAACACTCAGTCAACCTGATTTAACGCCGTATTATTTTGGATTGCTTATCAAATTTCGGGAAGAAATTTCTTTCAAGTTGGGGATGATGTGACAACCCGAACTTTCAAGGTCCTTCCCTTACTGGTTTACACTACTGTCCTTGTATTATATTCGGTGTTATAACTTGTACATCTTGTACATGGTTTGGTGATATATGCTGGTATATAATTATTGTGTATGGATGTTATTAGATCTCGTAAATCATCATTAATCTGTGATTAACATAACAAAGAAATCAAACACTTAATCTTGACGAAACAAAGAGTTTCGCCGTCAACCTTACACACGAAACAAAGAGTTTCGCCGTCCACCTTACACGACGAAACTTGTGGTCAGCGGGCTTTCGTCAATCCGTGGGCTGAAGCCCAAGTGTGGCCCAGGAGTAATTTATATATTATAGTTTCACACTGTTACGTAAAAAGCAAACCCTAGTTCCCTTTGGCAACCGTCGGCAACACACGTCCCTACTTCTGAGTTTTTGTGCGTTTTCGTGATTACCCCATCAATAGGTTAGCATCGTATCGTACCTTTCAGTAATTGTTGTGTTCTTGTAACATCTGTAACCCACCGTGTGTAAAGGAATTAATGATGACCATGCTCGCACGTTACAGTGCCTAGGGTTGTTATATTATTGTTTAATATGATTGGCCAGAATTTAATGCCTAGTAATAGATTATGTTACGGTTCTGATGACCGCATTGCTGCATGTATAGTGTGCTGTTTGTGTGCATAGTATGAATACATTTGAACCGGGTTGATTAGGAAATTGATATTTGTATGAGATATTATCTGTGGTTTATGGCTTGGTGATACTAACACAGACATAATGATAACCTAGGATTCATGACCGAGTTTGCTACTGATGATTGATAGGGTTCATGGAACTATTGTCATTTAGATCGGTCGATGATATAAACTATCATGATTAGGGCTGAGAATGGTATAACTGTTATGACTGGGACGAAACTGCTCATCGACGAAACCCTTTTGATGTTTCGCCAACTCATTGATCGACGAAACCTTTTATGTTTCGTCACCCCACTTTTCCACGAAACCCATGGTTTCGCCACTTGCTATGTCGACGAAACTCAGTGGGGTTTCGCCGCGTGAGGTTTCGTCACTTAAAGGGTTGGCTCACAACAGACTGTAGTTAGCATGTACAGGAAACTTGAATGATTGATATCTGCTTGTAATAATGTTGAACATGATTGACGAAACATGTATTCGCATGAGAAACACACATAGGAACCGAGGATTAAGTGTATAACTGTTATGTGCTATTTGGGGAACCACTGTTTGGAATACACAGCATGACTTTTATTTACATAAGAACATTGAGAATGTGAAACTGATACGCATATATGAATACCATAGGCTGACTGATTAACTTGAACAAGTAACTAATCACACCGAGCAAACCAAGGTGAGTTCACTGCTCTTTTCCAAGCATGCATCCCGGGGAGGGATATCGGGTAACGTTCTAGGGAGGAATGCTAGGTTAATGGGATGTTTGTTATTACTCAGTTTCTATCATATAAGACCCCTTACATCTACTGATAGTTGCCGGGAAGGCAACGAGGTATTTAGTTGATAGCGCTATTAGGATTGGCACCCTCACACCGTACCGAGGAGGACAGGCGTGAACTATTTACCTTGACCACTTGATTAATGCTTTGATAGAGGCATTGGGGTTTTGGCAAACACATCTTGTAGCCACTTGCGGTAATCGAGTTAATAACAACATCAAAACAAAACATTGAACTGTATTAAACACACAACTAGTAACTAAACGCGTTAACAAAACTTTGAACTCACCAGCATCGTCTGACACACTTGTTTGCATGCTTGTAGGTCGTTTGATTCTGGACATGGACTTGCTATCTGGGAGTGCTGAAGTGGTCATGGATCGAGACTCTTGGATATGTTTGATACATTGGTTTTGAACATTTATCTTGAAACAGTTGTTTAACAATTTACTATATGCTTCCGCTGAACATCTCTTTTAGTTTAAACTTGTGACTCGGATTTATGATTGGCAATTAATGGAATGTTTTATTTAAATATTATGCGTAGTTCAATGTGATTGGTGGCTTGGATCCTGGTACGTCACACATCTCGCGGTGTTTCCGCATGTGGTAATTTGTGGGTGTGACATGTTTGGCAAGTGAAAAGAAAAATACTTTGTCATTTTATACACACACATACAAATTTCCCTCTTCCTATATACTAATAAATGAAAATATTTTTTTGACATGTGTCACTTTCTAGTGCTTTCTCACCTTATTTTTCTATTTGTCTCTTATGTTAAATAATAATAATTTTAAATTAAAATTAGATAAGAATAAATATTTGTTTTTCTATAAATAATTTTAAACAAAATTTATATAAGGATAAATGTTTGTTTTTTTATATAATCATAACTATATCCCGAGTATTATGAGTAGATATATATACTTTGGAATGCGGTGATTGAAATTATGGTAAATTAGGAATCAAAGATTCCCGTTTGATATATACTAATAATTGTATTATTGTTTGTTTTTTCACTAGAATAAATAATTAATCTAGGTCCGCGGTATACCCTTCTATCAAATGATACGTGTTTTTTGATGCATCACTATAATGGTTCGAACTGACCATTATAGTTGCACAATTCTTTCAAATGTCCAATCTAGACGACTTAGTTTCACATTTGTAATGATAGGTGTACTGTTATAATTGGTTTAAACTCATCATTTATCGCACATTGCATGAACATTTAGAAAGAGCACCATTTTAAATATAAGAATTCTCTACTACATTCAAAAAGAGAATTTAATTCTTGATTTTATAGTATAATTCATAAAAAATATGAAATATATAAAAATTTGGGGATCGATCTCCTCCACCTGTTTGTATTGTAAACTCTCTTATATACAAATTTGAGACGAGTGTTTTATCAATGAAATAAACAAATAAGCATGACAGTGCATAAAACTAACTAAAATAATTTATCTCATAATTTAATTTGAATGATCATAAAAACAACGGTATTCAACCCCATGTAACACATGTGTTTTTTACCTAATAATAAATAAAAAAACTAAAATATTATAATAAGTAAACATTATATCAAAGTTCATTTTTAAAAGATAAATCTTAATGATTGTAAGTGTTAACATATGACATTCTTTCTCACCTTATTTTCCTATTTATTTCTCATATTAAATAATAATTATTATTTTAAACAAAAATTATATAATCATAAAGTTATATCTCGAGTATTATGAGAAGATATATATACTTTAGAGTTCGGTGATTGAAATTATGGTAAATTAGGAATTAAAGATTCCCGTTTGATTTATACTTAATATAATATTATGTTTTTTTCCACTAAAATAAATAATTATTCTAGCTCGAGGCATATCCTTCCATCAAATTATACATGTTTTTAGATGCATCACTAAAATGGTTTGAATTCAGAATTATAGTCGCAAAATTCATTTAAATGTCAAATCTAGACAACTTAGTTTCACCTTTATGATGTTAGGCGTACTATTATAATTGGTTTAAACCCATCATTTGCCGCACATTGCATCAACATTTTGAAAGAGCACCATTTCTAAATATACAAATTCTATACTCCATTTAAATCGAGCCAGGAGTCTCACGGGAAGTTGCCTCTCTATTCCTACGGGGTAGAGGTAAGGCTGTCTACATCTACCCCTCTTAGACCCTACCCTTCTTAGACCCTACCTTAACTTTGCTATCGGTGGAATTTACTGAGTATGATGATGATATATTCCATTCAAAAAGAGAATTTAATTCTCGATTTTACGGTATAATTCATAAAAATGATGAAATATATAAGAATGTGGGGAGCGATTTCCACCTTTTCATACCGTAAACTCTCTTGAATACAAATTTGAGACGAGTGTTTTATGACTGAAATAAACAAATAAGCATGAATGTGCATAAAACTAACTAAAATTATTGTATCTAATGATTTAAATGTATCATAAAAACGGGATTCAACCACTTGTAATACATGTGTTTTTTACCTAATAATAAATGATATAACAAACTAAAATGCGTTTGTAACATGTTTTTACGTACGGGTGGCAAATGTAAAATTTTTTTGCGTACGGTGGAGAATGTAAACGCTTTGTTTTATAGATGTAGAAAAATGTTTTCATATTTGTAAATTTTTAGTTTTTACGTATGTTTGAAAAATGTTTTTACGTACGTTATCAAACGTAAAAGTTTTTTTGTGCACGATGTCGAATTAACATTTTTTACATACGGTAAAAAAATGTTGTTTACGCCTCTGATAGTCGGCCTAAGCTCCTCTAAACGTCACATGTAAATCTATTTTTACACACGTTTGTAAAAAATGTTTATTTTATATACGTTTGTAAAATGTTTTTTCGTAAGGTTGGCGAATATAAAGATCTTATTGCGTACGGTGGAGAATGTAAATGCACATTTTTTCTTTAATTTTCGTAGGTGTTGGGGCTTTTGTGTTCAAAAGACGAGGATAACGAACAAGAATGAAGGCGAGTTGAGTGTAAAAAATTCAAATTTGCATTAAAAAATATACTCACATTTATTATTTTTTTTTAAAAGGTATGTAAATTTGTAGATTTGAATGATTGTGTTTTTTGTCCAAAACAATTTTATGGATTTCACTTAATTTCATGGGACAGCCTGATAAAAAGAATTCTTACAAAAAGTATGGTATGTAAAAATGTCATATTTACCCTTTTATGTACTTGTAATGATTCTTTTATTAAAAATGAATGGTCCTCATATGTCATAGCCCAAATCAATTTTCAACCATACACCTTATCTTGATCAAAAGATGAGATTAGTTACTTTGATTCTTTCAACTAAGCATAGTTTTCATTTTAACCAAACCATATATATATATATATATAGGGGAAGGTTCAAATGAAAACCACTAGTTATTGTGAAAACTAGAAAACTAAATAAAACCCACTAAAAAGGAGGGAGGGAAGACTTTTAATGAAGGAGGGGTAAAATTGGAACAAAAAATATATAACTTTTCAAACATTTCTCATTGGGTAAATTACACTTTTCGTCCTTTATGTTTGTATCAGGTTGCAATAGATGACCTTTAACTTCAATAATTACAGTCACAATCCTTTATTTGAAAACTCGTTACACTTTCCGTCCTTTAACACTAACCAGGTTACAAATTAAAAGTTAAGTCAGATCATGAGGGCAACTATGTCTTTTCACACCATGTTCCCCCCCTTATAAAACCCCTCTTTTACCATCAACCATTACTGGAACATAAGTCAACCGTCATCGGAATTTGCTTAAGCATTCATAAGTAAAAATCAAGATCAGACATCATAACCAGGTATGAACTTTTTAATTTAATCAAGTAATCTCCTAAAAATGAAGAAAAATACATGGGTAACTTAAGAAACCTAAATATCAATTTGGGGGTTTTATTAAAAATGTAATCACCTTCTGCCATAATAGTCTTTGTTGTCATTTCCACATTATTTGCAGAATCCATATATACACCACTAGAAGCAGCATCCAAACGTATTGCACGAACCGGGTTGACCTACGACCAGAGAAATCGACAGCAAGTTCAGATTTTAAAGAGGAAAGAGGGGCGGAACTAGGGTTCCGGTGGTGGGGCCCAGCTGCGACGGTGGTGGGGATGGAGACAGGTGGTTTGGTTGTGGTGGGGGTTTGGTTGTGTGAGAGATAGAAAGTGGTGGTTACTAGGTGGTGGTGAGAATTTAGGTTGCAGGGGTTCTATAGAGAGAAGAAAGATTAAGAGGATAAGGGTTTGGGTTTGGGTTGTGTGTGACTGTGAAAGTGAAAGAAATAAAAAGATATAAAAGTAAAATTACTAATATATCCTCATGTGTATAGCATATGTCATAATTAACTGAAAATTTTAACCTGGTTTGTGTTAAAGGACCTAGTGTGTAACAGATTTTCTAAATAAAGGACTGCGACTGTAATTATTGAAGTTAAAGGTCATCCATTGCAACCTGATACAAATATAAAGGACGAAAAGTGTAATTTACCCTTTCTCATTTCTCCATACGTTATCATTTTAAAACAAAAATGGCACCATAAGATCACAAATTTTCTTATCTTTCATTCAAGTATATTCGAGCATATTTTTTATGACATAAAAAAAGATTTATGGTGTCATCTTGTTTTCAATACTATTATTATAGTAGTGCACATGTGCAATATAACATGTACTACAATGTGCATTACATGCTTAAAATTAGTTTTTTGATTCTAGTTTAGCTTTTAGGGTTAGTTTTTTTGGAGGTTTAGGATTAGGATTAGGTTTTTGGGTGTGGGGGGGGGGGGGTTTAGGTTTTTGGGGGGTGGGGGTGGGGGGGTTAGGTTTTTTTCGGGTTTATGTTTAGGGTTTAGTTTTAGGTTTTCGGGAGGGTGGGGGGTGGGGGGGTTAGGTTTTTTTTGGGGGGGGGGGGTTAGGCTTTTGGTGGTAGGGTGAATTTAGGTTTTGGGTGGGGGGGGTGGGGGGTTTAGGTTTTTGGGGGGTGTCGGTGGGGGGTGGGTTAAGTGGTTTAGGCTTTCCGTATTAGTGCACATGTGCAGTACAACCAAATTTTTTTTTTTTTTTGAAATTTTTTTTCCATATATAAAAAGTAGCGATTTTTCTAAAAAAAATTGTAAAAAAAAAAATTTGTATGTTTTTTTAGGCTTTTTTAGTTAGTTTTCGAGTTTTCACAATAAAAGTGGTTTTCATTTGAACCATCCCCTATATATATATATATATATATATATATATATATATATATATATATATATATATATATATATATATATATATCTATATATATACTAGTCGTTTACCCGCGCGATGCGGCGGGAAACATATCACTTAGGCTGGTGAGTTTAGAGCTATGTACGGGGATGTAGTTTCTGATGTGGCATGCGACGACGATGGTGACAATGTAGCGGAACGTGAGGGTCAGTTGCGGCCTTCTTCGGCGACGGAGAATCAGCGGTGTGCGGCAATTGGTGGTTTCGTGATGGCGTTTGGTGGTTATTGTGTGACGGTCGGTTACCGTCTTTAGGAGAAAACAAAGAAAATTGTGTGACGACATATTGAGATACTCGTTTGGTTTTCTTATTCGTAACATCTGTATGGTTTATCTATGCCATAAGTATTAAGTTGAATATCTATGTTTCATATAAGGCTAAGCAATTCTAAAATCTACTATCTAAAGATTAGATAACATAGATTTAAAGTGATTTATCTTCTGCTTGTTTTAAATTAAAGAGGAGACTTGTTGAATTTCATTTTCTCTTACAACTCTTCTTTTGTGCATTCTTTTAATAATATCAACTTTCTCTTTTCATAGAATCAGATTTTAGTAATTCGACAAGAACTTTTTGTACATTTTGAAAAAAAAAACACATGAAATTTTGAAGTACTCCAATTAAATTAGTTATATTTTAATGTATTAAATGAGTCCTATTTACCACATATCTGATTTAAACTTATTCATTTAAGTTTATATAATTAACACGAATATAGAAAAAGAAGAAAGTCTTACAAAGACATGTACAACAGATTCATAGAATTCAAATTTTCTTGTAAATTTATTATATGCTAGTTAAATATCCAAAATCAAGCACAATGGTTAGAGCTTTGGTACATGCCTTGTATAATATACTCAAATTCTCATTTCTAAAAAAGTTCTTAGAAAAGCTAATCAAATAGATAACTTAGAAGTATAAGCTTGCTACAGGATCTTGACACACTAATTATAGATAAGATAAAAATTTTGGACAAAAAGGGTTTCAAACAGATTTAATTACCCATAAGACTATGAGTAATAGACATTATAAGGGCATGAAGTGGATTGATAATGCCTCCAACACCATCCTCGTGGGCTTTATAAGGGCATGAAAAAGGAGGGGCATTTTTGGTATAATGCCCAACGGAGGAAACAAAATTGGAAAGTAATAATGAATGAGAGCATTAAGAAGCGTTAACCATTACATATTTTTAAAAGGGTATTATAATGTTGATGTAGCGGAAAACGCCATTTAGGGGGCATTAACCATTACAGATGGCCTAAAGGGTTTCAAACCGATGTTACAAGTTGATCAATGTTGTCAAACTTGTAAGCTAGTACCTCATATTACCATGAAGTCTAAGACTACAAAAAATGTTGAAACAAAACACAAAGCTAAAGATGTGCTCATGTGCAATATGTGTGAGTCTGAGACTGAGTTAAATGCAGCAAGCAAGCATACATTTTTTGTCAATTGCCAAAACACATATAGTGAGAGATTTATAAATTAATAATTTATTTGGAGTTTTAAACTTAAAACATATACCAGGAGAACCAGTAACATTATATTATCTAATACACACTACACAATTATTTTGCAGACCTACCCGGAACTCATAAACTACACAATTATTTCGAACACAAGAATGCACTGATGCTTTGAATCTTTAAAATAAGCAACGACCATTGAAGAAATTAGTTCAGCCAAAAACTAAAATGACGACTATCTTTGGTGTGTCAGCAGGCCATTGTATAAACTTTGAAGGGCCACAACTTGATGTCCTCCAACACATTGAAATCCCTGATTACTTCAGCTAAAACGCACGTAAAAAAGTCTACATCAGCCAAAAGTTTTTATTGCAATTTAAAACGTCAGTTGTTAACCGAGAGGTCCCGAAAGTCGGCTTAGAAACCCGTATGACGACGGGTGTAAGAAAAACTGTTCAAAATTGCTTATTAACGGCTATAAAGTCTACGTTATAACTATTTAAGATGTCCCGGGGGTCGGTTTAGAAGCATGTATGACCACAGGTGCATGAAAAACTGTTCAGATTTGTTTATTATTAACTATTATAAAGAAGATATACAGTTGATTAAAGACACAAGTAATTCAAGGGAGATAAATATTATGCCTATGTGCAAGAATTTGAACCACCTTCATAACGGGTCGAATGGTCCGCTTGTAAAGTTAAGTCTTTTACTTTTCTATAAGTTTCAAGCTGCAACAAACTGTCCCACATAAATTTTACAAAAACATACAGTAAATCTTCAAGCGTGTTTTAAAGCGTCTAAAATCTTTGGAACTCGTATTTGAACCGACTTATAAGCCGTTTTGGCCATTGACGTAAAAACACCCTTTGACAGAGAAAAGGAGCCAACCTGACCAGCCCTTTTCATGTTTCATCAGTTAGTAAAACAACTTTTTGACCCATTTACTGGCCTGTTTCGACATTTACTGAAAAATGACGTTATTTTCAACCTGAAATCAGGTTGATCCATTACCCAAACTACATGCGTCCATATGGTCACCCAAAGTCTATTTTAATGCATTTCAAAAATCTAAATGCTTTCTTCTTTTCAAATCCAACCCTACCTAACCAGTTTCTACCCATACTGAAATATAACCCGTTTCAACGTGAACCCATTACCCAACCTGCTGAACAGGACCAAATCAGATCTCACAAGTCACAACCAGATTAATAAAGATAGATTTATCTATTCCCAATTCCGTTGTAAGCGAAATATCAGATAACTAAATCACAAATAAAGGTGGTAATCTGGAATCGTTTTGAGTCTTGACCTATTACCCAACCCACCTAAGCGACCCACATTGCACTAAATGAACACAAAAGGCGATAAGTATATCACACTCTAACCAGCTAGCAATGTGATTAAAAGTCTCCCTCCTTCATTTTTAAATAGTTAAAAAATTATCTATATGTAAAAGAAAACTAAGGTATGTGCAATCGGTGGCTTAGGGCTGGAAAATATAGGATTATATGGCTGTACGATGGGGCTACTTCATCAAGTGGTTTTACACAATCAATGGCTTCAAGCTTAGTGAACTTATCCTTTTTCTCAGTAACCTATGCGTAACTAACTGAAAGCTTTAGAAAACAAACTGAGCCCAAATTTAGAATATCATCCAGAAAATCCTTACCTTTGCAGCAATGGCACGAAGATACTTTGCACGATGAGCCCCAGAAGCTGATGCCCATTCTTTTCCTTCATCACATTTAAAAGCTCTGCGTGCTGCTTTCACAGCAATATTAATATCCTCCGCGGTAGCTGCTGCTGGTATATCCCCTGCAACCATATTTTTCAACACATGCAAGTAATGTTAGCAAATCAAGACATGAACAGACCAAACAGTTAAGAATCAAGAACATCAGGTAGTAGATTGCATAATGCATACATGAGATTAACAATAATAATGAAAAATACATAAAGGACTCAAGTAAACGTTCAACTTCAACCCCACCAAATCAAGCACACCTGTAACCCCAAGCAATGCTGGAATTCCATCTTTACCATATCGAGTGGATCTCTATCGTGAAGAACATCGGACCGAGAGCACTAATCGAAACCCTAGCCGTCGCCCCCGCTTTCTGGCTTTGTCGA
This sequence comes from Helianthus annuus, assembly GCF_002127325.2. Classification (NCBI taxonomy): domain Eukaryota; kingdom Viridiplantae; phylum Streptophyta; class Magnoliopsida; order Asterales; family Asteraceae; genus Helianthus; species Helianthus annuus. The sequence goes on along the minus strand of NC_035435.2, from coordinate 130,245,402 downwards.
ACCAGCACAAACACGCCACCAGTTTCTAAACTATTGAAATCAGCAATACAAACCTCAAAATTACAAATTTTCAACATCAGTTTCTAGAACTAACGAAATCTGAAGCACATGACCTACAAAAATAAGAAAAAAAAAGATTGCTAGAATTACCTTCGTTGTCAGAAAACGTACATGCAGCCGATAAATAAGAACCGGGTTGTCGGAACCTACCTCAACCACCATCTACAGCCAGATGCTCGTCTCATTTGCCACCAATCTGCTCGACAATCCCACTGCCGGAACCCTAATCAGCGGATTTTAACACTGCACACCACACCGTCATAGGTTGGGGTCATGGAATTGAAATCGAATGGAAGTAAAACCCTAGATCTGGTGAAATCCTTACAGATCTGTTCATATCGCCAGAGAGAGAGAGAGAAAAGGTTGATAAAGTTTTGTGAGAGTAAATCAAATGGACAGACAGTCACCTGATTCCGGCCATTCTCCAGCAAATCTGTGGATCCCTTGTTCAAATCTGTGGATCCCTTGGTGCCTTCGACATCTGAAAAGGATATAGAAACTACCGTCAAACATCATAACTTGCCAGATATATTCATTAAACGGTATCAGTTCTTACCAAGTTGCCAGATAAAACTTGTGATAGATCTCATGAAACCCTAGATCTGCTCATCAAACGGATCTGGTGATAGATTCAAACGGATCTGGTGATAGATCTCATGAAACCCTAGATCGCCGAGAGAGAGAGAGAGAGAAGATCTGATGTTGTTTTGTGAGATGTGTGAGGAATGAGAGAGAAAGCAATTGGTGATCCGTGTGAAGTCAAATGGACGGTCCAGATGTAGATCCATGTGAAAAAGTTAAAAAAATGGACGGCAGATGTAGATCCGTGTAAAGGGTAAATGGTTTTGTGTTTTCTTGTGCCTTAACACTTGTACATTGTGCATTAAGTGTTTTTTCAACACCTTGTTGAATTACCATCTTGTCCTTCATATATGTTTATTAAAGTAGTATAGATATATATATATATATATATATATATATATATATATATATATATATATATATATATAATGTAAGTATCTATAGAAAACCCACTTTAATTTAGAAAACCCGGGAAACTCAAAGCTCCCGATGTTTTTTTTCCTTGAAAAAATTTACACATGTTATATACATGTTTTTAAGGGTTTTGGGCAAAAAAAATCAAAAAAGCGCCGAGTAGATATTTTAAAAAAAAATAAACAAGTTTTGGTGTAACACATGTTACAAATATGTCAGATGAATGTAACATGTGTTACACCAAAACTTGTTTATTTTTTTTTTTAAATATCTACTCGTCGCTTTTTTGATTTTTTTTGCCCAAAACCCTTAAAAACATGTATATAACATGTGTAAATTTTTTCAAGAAAAAAAAAACATTGGGAGCTTTGAGTTTCCTGGGTTTTCTAAATTAAAGTGGGTTTTCTATACATCATTCCCCTATATATATATATAGGGGACCGCTAAAATGAAAACCATCTCCAGTTGTAACAACCGAGAGAACCACTTTCTAACCACTAGATAAACAAGATGGATGGATGAGATTAAAAGTAGTTAATATTAATATTAAATAGTTTTTGTCTTATTATGTCTTTAATATTTTAAGTCAAAAGGGTAATTTAGTAAAATTACTTTTTTTGTCTTTTAGTCTTTTTTATTTTTTATTACTTTTTTGTTTTATTATATTACTTTTTATTTTTTAAACATAATTTTTTTTATTAAAAACCATTTTTAAATTCAGATTTTTTAACAAAACAATTTATTTTGCGTGCCGTTTTTTGCACGCCGTTTTTACGCCCGACTTTTTTACGCGCCGTTTTACACGCCATTTTTTACACTCAGCTTTTTCAAGCGGCGTTTTTTTAAAGCGCCATTTTTTACGTTCCGTTTTTTTCGCGGCGTTTTTATGCCTCGTATTCACGTCCCTTGTTTAGGCCCCATTTTATGACACGGTTTTTCACGTTAAGCTTTTTACGTGTTACGTTAAACTTTTTACGTTTCACGCATCGTTTTTTAACGCGTAGTTTTTGCACGCCGTTTTTTACGCTCCGCTTTTTCAAGCGTTGTTTTTTTAACGCGCAATTTTTTACGTCCCGTTTTTAACGCGGCGTTTTTTACGTCTCGTTTTTTTTGCGGTGTTTTTATACCCCGTATCCACGCACCTTGTTTAGGCACCGTTTTATCACACGGTTTTTTACGTTTTACAATTTATGTAGAAAAAGTTTTACGTTTTTACGTTATATAGTTTTTACATAAAAGTTTACGTTTTACGTTTTACATTAAACTTTTTAAACTTTTTACGTTTTACATTAAACTTTTTACGTTTTACGTAAAACATTTTACGTTTTACGTTAAACTTTTTACGTTTTACGTTTTAAGTTAAACTTTTTACGGTTTACGTTTTACGTTAAACTTTTTACGTCTTACGTTTTTACGTTTTACATTTTATGTTAAACTATTTACGTTTTACGTTTTTACGGAAAACGGACAAAGTTTCCTCTGTTTTTGGAATAAGCCGACTACTCAAGTTGTCGTTATCTTTTCAAAACTCAACAATATAAACACAAGAGTAGGAGTTGGGTGGAAAGTGTGTTTTTCCTAGAAAGTCTAGAAAGCAATAAGAACGCGACATGTGGCATTGAAGGATTTTATCTAAAAGGGGATTTATGTACTTTCACAATCTATTTTTATTTTAGGAAATTATCTTCAATAACTAACTATACATAAATTTCGGAATTTTTTGTTTTCGATTTCTGATCTCACGTATATCAATCATTCCTTCGTTTTCTTGCTGGAATCTATCAGCATGTTCTTGGTACTGTGTTTTAACAGTCTGTTCTTGGTGATGTGTTTTAACAGCAAGCAGATTCATACAGCTGTGTTTTATTATTCAGATTCATACAGTTGTGTTTTAACAGCAAGCAGATGCATACAGTTGTGTTTTAGCATTCAGATTCATACAGTTGTGTTTTAACAGCAAGCAGATTCATACAGTTGTGTTTTAGCATTCAGATTCATAGAGGTGTGTTTTAACAGCAAGCAGATTCATACAAATGTGTTTTAACAGCAAGCAAATTCATACAGTTGTGTTTTAGCATTCAGATTCATACAACTGTGTTTTAACAGCAAGCAGATTCATACAAATGTGTTTTATCATTCAGATTCATACAGCTGTGTTTTAACAGCAAGCAGATTCATACAAATGTGTTTTATCATTCAGATTCATACAGCTGTGTTTTAACAGCAATTCAGATTCATACAGCTGTGTTTTAACAGCAAGCAGATTCATAAAAATGTGTTTTACATCAGCAGATTTCGCCCCAGCTTTCGATCGGCTTCCGGTAACTGTTTCGCTGCTATCTATCCTTTCCAAAGTTTCCTTCTTTTTGAATCTCTTCCCTGCAACCAGCAAAATACCGTCAATTACAAACAAGAATCACCCGTAATCGCTTTGTTAAACACGCAGTACATTGAAAGCTTGATCTTACGTATATGGAACAAGGAAAATCTCTTATCTTCATCCATGATATTTGGTATTTTTGGTATGATTTTGGGGGTTTCCGAATTTGGGTTTAGAGAGAGAAAGAGAGAGAGAGGGAAATTGGCGTGTATTAAGGAGATGTGATATCTCTGACGGTTATTTTTTATTGGTTTAAAACACACATAAGGACGAAATTGCCCCTACTCATTTAAAACAATCTATTAAATATAGTTAGTTATTACAAGATTGCCATTGATTTAATCTCAACCCTTAAACACACCAATCAGATGGACAAGATCGCTTCCTAGACTTTCTAGGAAAAACACACTTTCCGTAGGAACCCTACTCTAAACACAATATATAAAATTTCTATTAAAATGCCAAACGTAACAAGGCACTAAAGTATCGGTTCGAGCTCGGTGCATGTTAACTAAATAAAATCTAAACTAACGTAATAGTAACTCGCTACCGAACCGCAAGACCCGAACTGAGACCGAGCCGATGCTTGACCCGAACAACTCTGAATCTAACCCGGTTTGACTGAGACGCCGACCTGAAGCTTCCGAACCGGGTTGAACCAAACCCGCACCCACTGACCCGAAACTCGACCCACGGCTGACCCGAACAAAAACTCGAACCATACTTGAGTTTGGCCCGAAACCTGATGACCCTCAACCTGAAATCTGACTGAGACTCCCGCTTAGATCCCGAAAGACCCGAACTGAAAACCCGAGTAGAACCAAAACTGAATCTGTGGTTGACCCGAGTAGAACCTGAAAGACCCGAACTGAAAATCCGAAACAAAACTCGAACCAAAACAAACCTGAATGACATAAAACACCACCATCATCATTGTTCACAGCGGGACTTCATCACCATCCATAATCATCATCGACGATGCCGTCGGCCGGCCGCACCCCCGCCGGCGGCGGCTCTGTTTCCGTCACCAGCCGTTGCTGCTCCTTCTCTTCTGATCATGTCGCTGCAATCGAGGGAACGAGAGTGTGAGTGTGGCTATGCCGTCGCTCAGGCTCACCACCGCCCTCCGCGGCTCCTCCGCCAACGGCGATCCGTCGCCGGTCGCCGTCGAAGTCAGCGGCTGCTTCTCCTTCTCTTCTGATCTTGGGCTTTGAGGTAATTTAATGATTTAAAGGAGACTTTAGAAATGGGTGATTTTACGGAATTTAGAAGACATATGGGAATGAGATTGGAATTTAGAAGATGTATGGGAATCCGATTGGGATATTTGGGTTTCTTTCATTTAGATTGAAGAGAGAGAGAGAGAGAGGTAAGAGATTTTAAAGAGAGTGAAAGGTGAGAGATTTTCTGATGTCTGATAGCATTAAATGAGGAGAGAGGGGGATTTGACATTGGAAGTAAATGACCAAAATGCCCTTTAGTTTGGTATATTCTGATTAGTTGAGAGTGGTTCTCGCGGTTCTTACAACTGGGGGTGGTTTCTATTTTAGCGGCTCCCTATATATATATATATAGGGGATGGTTCAAATGAAAACCACTTTTATTGTGAAAACTCGAAAACTAACTAAAAAAAGCCTAAAAAACACACAAATTTTTTTTTTTTTTTCAATTTTTTTTATAAAAATCGCTAGTTTTTATATATAAAAAAAAAATTTTCAAAAAAAAAAAAAATTTGTGTAGTGCACATGTGTAATAATACACATATGTAGTACACATACATATGTGCAGTATTACACATGTGCACTACACAAAATTTTTTTTTTTTTTTGAAATTTTTTTTATATATAAAAAAAACCTGTGAAATTTGGTTTGCAAAAAAAAATAAATAATAAAAATTTTTTGTATGTTTTTTTGGCTTTTTTTAATTAGTTTTCGAGTTTTCACAATAACTAGTGGTTTTCATTTGAACCTTCCCCTATAATATATATATATATATATATATATAATATATATATATATATATTATAGGGGAAGGTTCAAATGAAAACCAATAGTTATTGTGAAAACTCGAAAACTAATTAAAAAAGCCAAAAAAACATACAAATTTTTTTTATTATTTATTTTTTTTTTTTGCAAACCAAATTTCACAGGTTTTTTTATATATAAAAAAAATTTCAAAAAAAAAAAAATTTGTGTAGTGCACATGTGTAATACTACACATGTGTATATGTACTACACATGTGTACTACAATTTTTTTTTTTTTGAAAAAAAGTTTTTTTATATATAAAAACCAACGATTTTATAAAAAAAATTGAAAAAAAAATTTGTGTGTTTTTTAGGCTTTTTTTAGTTAGTTTTCGAGTTTTCATCATAAAAGTGGTTTTCATTTGAACCATCCCCTATATATATGTATATATATATATATATATATATATATATATAACAACTGAAGTGATAATAATATGAACTGTTGATTTGTTTTTTTTTTAATAGCGGAAGATTCTATGATTATAGAACAGTGCCAGGATAGCTGTAAAAACCCAATAGAGTACAAGACAACAAAGAAAACAAATACAGCTACAACGGCACAAAAAAAAATTATTTGATTACATCTTTTATGTTGAAATCTCGACACCTCTCCCATACGAAGTTCTTAATCTTTGATCTTTCTCTTAACCACAAAAACGAACTTTCCATGATTTCTTCCACTATTTTACTGATTTAAGAATTACGATCATTAAACTCTAGATTATTCTGTGCCTTCCAAACATGCCGCATTGTTGTGATATATACCATGCTGATAGTTTTCTTCCACAATTTTGATCCATTATATGTATTTGCTGCTTCCAAAACCTTCCTGCAATTGCTAATGTTTTGCACCGCAGGAACTTTTAACCATAACCACACAGACTCCCATATGCTTCTTGCAACCTGACATTGTACCAATAAATGGTCTGTTGATTTGTTCTCGATCCCGCATAGTACCCTTATGTTCACCAAACCTCTTTTTAGAGCACTACTTTTGCTAGAATTTTATTCAGCACTGCTCGCCAACAAAGGTGATTTACCTTTGGTGGCACCTAATAGTTCCACATGCTCCACTCCTCATCCTCTTCTCCCATTAATTCCTTACTACTATCCATTCTATCTCCCCACTTGTGGCCTAGTGGTAGTAGACTTGGATTTTCCAATGGAGACTCAAGTTCAATTCTCACTTGTGTCATATTGGGGTGGATATTGGGCAATGATGGTGACAAACCTACCGAGGGGGGTTCGATCCTGAGCCGCACCCCGGTTTTCATCTGGCTGTTACTTCAGCGAGGCATCTTGTGTGAAGGCAGTACGGTTTCCGGGGAACGCCGTAACCAAGTCTGACCAACCCAGTGCGGGCCCGGGTAAGACAACGTAGTCTGGGCAGATCTTCTCTAGGGTCGCCGTTTAGGCGGTGTGACATTGGGTCACTCAAAAAGAAAGTCACCGTTCAAAAAAAAAAACTAATATCCATTCTTATTCCAGCAACATCGAACCTTATACAAACCGGATTCCTATACGGGTGGGTATTAGGGTCAGATTTATTAATGCGTCAAAGCATTTATTGAAAAGGGAAACTGTTAGGTAAATGGGAGCTGAAGGGCCAGTTATTACTACTATTATTGCTTATTTATATCTGTAACACCCATCTTTTATTCGATGTAAATATGCGACATATATGTATAAAAGGATCATTTTATACCATAAAATCCAAAAGTAGAGTATTAAAGTAACAAACATTAGTTTTCTACTGACTAATTTAAACATCCAAAAGTTGTTTAGCTGACAAGTTACATCATAAACATTGTTTAAACCGAGTTAATTTATGCGGAAGCTTCAAAAGTATGTGTTCGGTTCTTCAAAAGCTTGCTTGATCGTCATCCGTGATCCTTGAGTACCTAAAACTGAAATGTTTACATAAAACATTTATATTAGAATGCTTAGAAATAATACTTGATCGAAACTACGATCGAAGTGAATTTGAATATTTACAATTATACAAAGTTCATAAAAATTCAGGCTCTACCGTAACTTACGGTTCCACCGTAAGTTACGGTAGTCGATTTACAACAATGGTCCACCGTAAACCAGTAGACTCCCACCGTAAGCCTCCTGACCTCCACCGTAAGTTACGGTGACACCGTAACTTACGGTAGATCCTGCACATATGAGTTTTGGCTTTTTGTTTGTTTTGCCCACATACTTTCCTCGAATCCTTGTTCTAACAAACCAACATATTAATTCTTGTGTTTTAATATTTCAATATTTAATAGATAACAATAAACAATTCAATCATATTACGAAGCAAAATCCATGCTTTATTTGATTATTCGACCCGCTTGGCTCGTCTAAGGAATCCTCCCATATGACGACTACCAACGAGTTCCAACCAAATTTGACCAATCATTCAATATAGCGACATCACCGCTTTTATTCAAAACAACCCTTATTCTAAAATTCAACTACACATATTATAATCATCAACATTTACTTAATGTAACGGGTCAAGTTACATACCTTAGTGCACGCCCTTCAACCGCAAATCACCACCGGCTTGTCCACTTGACGTTCCGGTATCCTTCCCTATAGAGTTCATTTATGATATGTTTAGAACTCTCTTTTAAATCATAATTCGCATAATACACCGAAATACTCTAATTATGCGTTTAAACTTGGAATTTCAGTTTTAAGCCTTCTTAGAGGCATTTCAACAAACACTTCAAGGGCAGATTTTTACATGATTGAACATCAAATCCCTAGTTTATTACTTAGCCCAAATTACACATCAATCAACCATTTTACATGATTGTTAGCTTCTAAATTTCTGAAATCACTTCAAAATTGTCAAATTACACTAGAACAACACCCAATATCCTAGTGTTCATCAATTTACACATAACCCGTTAATCACCTACAATGGTGTTCATAATCTTCACTAAAATTTAACATAATTTCAACTTGTATTTGCCTGGAGTTTGTCCCTAGACACTATAGTTGTTCCTAGATCATCATAAGACACACATGCAACTAACAATTCAGATTTTCCCAATTACATGAGAAATTCAAGTTGAGGGTTTTCATGAAATTTTACATACCTTGTAATCCTCTTGTGATGAGGATCAGTAACTATGCTTTAATTTCGATTTCAACTTGGATTAAGCCTTCAATTTGCAAGTTTAATGAAGTTTGAGGGTTTTGGAAGAGTGGGGATCACCCCTGGTGTGCTTGTTCGACCAGACACCTCCTTTTGGGGGTGTTTGGTTTGTTTTATTTACTTAATTAAAATTAAGTTTCAATTTTTACAACTTAAGCCCCTCCACTTTGTTCAACATTAAATTTAGTTGCATTTAACCCTACTATAAGTTATTTCTAGACTTGTAACTAACTAGGTTAAAATTTCTAGTTAGTAAATTCTTGTTTATTTATACTTTATAATTCTAATATAAAGTTTTATATTTTCGGGGTGTTACAAGTCCACCCCTCTTAAAAAGGGTTTCATCCCCGAAACCGAAGTACGTACCAAATAATGTAGGGTGGAGACGTCGCATCTCCTCTTCAGACTCCCACGTAGTGTCTGAACCTTTCCTATGCTCCCATTTGATTTTGACTTGATCGATTTGTTTATTTCGTAAGTGTTTGACCTTTCGACCTAAAATCTCCACCGGTCTCACATCATAATTCAGACTATTATCCACTTCGATATCATCGTAATGGATATAGGCTGTTTCGTCCGCTAGGAACTTTCGTAATTGTGACACGTGAAACGTTCTATGAATTCCACTTAGTTCCTCCGGTAGCTCAAGGCGGTAAGCTACCTTGTCGACCCTTCCAATGATTTTAAATGGTCCAATAAACCTCGGGCTTAGCTTTCCCCTTTTTTCTGAATCTAATAACGCCCTTCCATGGGGAAACTTTTAGCATAACCATGTCGCCAACCTGGAATTCGATTGGCTTATTCCTTTTATCAGCATACGCCTTTTGCCTGTCTTGAGCCGCTTTCAAATGTGCCCGAACCACATCAATCTTTTCATTAGTGGCTTGTACTATATCTTGGTGAGCAAGTTCATGTGGACCCACTTCACCCCAACATACCGGGGTTTGGCACTTTCTACCGTAGAGCATTTCGTGCGGTGCCATCTTAATACTAGATTGGTAGCTATTATTATACGAAAACTCGACTAACGGTAGGTGAACATCCCAACTTCCTCCAAAGTCGATTATACACGCCCGTAGCATGTCCTCCAGTGTTTGTATTGTTCTTTCACTCTGTCCATCTGTTTGAGGATGGTACGCAGTGCTAATGAACAATTTGGTTCCCATTTGCTCTTGGAAATCTCGCCAGAAATTTGAAGTAAACCGGGTATCTCTATCAGACACAATGGATACCGGCACCCCATGACATGCTATTATTTCATTAGTGTAAACTTCTGACATCTTTTCTGACGTATAAGTCTCACGGATCGGAATGAAGTGAGCACTTTTTGTCAATCTATCCACCACTACCTATATGGCATCGAAACCACGATTTGTCTTAGGCAACTTGGTTAATAGGTCCATTGTAATATGTTCCCATTTCCAAACTGGAATTTCTAACGGTTGGAGTTTGCCGTATGGTTTCTGGTGCTCCGCTTTGACTTGTAAACATGTCAAGCATTTTTCCACATACTTCGCCACATCCATCTTTATTCCAGGCCACCAATAATTTTGTTTCAGATCATTGTACATCTTGGTCGCACCCGGATGAATTGAATATCGGGATTTATGAGCTTCATCAAGTAGAAGCGCCTTCACCTCACAAGTATTTGGAACCCATATCCTTCCGGATCGACTCTTCAACCCGTTATTCCCATCCGACAAATCTTTCAACTGACCGATTATTCTTTCCTTCTTCCAATTCTCTTCTTTCACTACTTCTAATTGCGTCTTCGAATACGTTCAAGTATACCCGAGGTCACCACGAGCTGCATCGACCTTACTCTTATTGGGACATAGTCCGCTTTTCTGCTCATAGCATCCGCCACCACATTTGCCTTTCCGGGGTGGTAGTATATTTCACAGTCAAAATCCTTCACCGTTTCTAGCCATCGCCTTTGTCGCATATTTAACTCCTTCTGATCGAAGAAGTATTTCAAGCTCTTGTGGTCGGTGAATATGGTGCACTTTACCCCCACACAAGTAGTGCCTCCATATTTTTAATGCAAATACCACCGCAGCCAACCTGAGATCGTGCGTGGGATATTTCTTCTCGTGTATCTTCAATTGCCTAGTGGCATAGGCTATTACCTTGCCCCGTTGCATCAACATGCATCCGAGCCCCGATAGTGAAGCATCCGAATAAACCACCATGTCTTCGACTCCGTCCGGCAATGTCAGTATCGGAGCTTGAGTTAACCTTTCTATTAGCGTTTGAAACGCTCTTTCTTGATCGATACCCCAAATGAACCTTTCTTTCTTCCGGGTTAGCTTTGATAGCGGTGACGCAATCTTGGAGAAATCTTGAATGAATCTCCTATAGTATCCCGCGAGCCCCAAAAAGCTTCTAATTTCCGAAAGGTTCTTCGGGGGATTCCATTTTGACACGTCCTCGATCTTTGACGGATCCACCAATACCCCGTCGGCACTTATGACGTGGCCAAGGAATTGTACCTCTCGTAACCAAAAGGCACACTTAGAGAATTTCGCATACAGCCTTTCTCGTCTAAGTGTCTCTAACACTTCTTGCAAATGGTGTGCGTGTTCAGCTTCACTTTTTGAATATACCAAAATATCATCGATAAACACAATGACCGACTTATCCAACATTGGCTTGCAAACCCGGTTCATGAGGTCCATGAAAGCCGCGGGTGCATTTGTTAGCCCAAATGACATCACGAGGAATTCGTAATGTCCGTATCTCGTGCGGAAAGCCGTCTTCGGCACATCTTCTTCCTTGACCCTTAGTTGGTGATACCCCGATCTAAGGTCAATTTTTGAAAACCAATTCGCACCTTGTAATTGGTCAAATAAATCATCTATCCTCGGAAGCGGGTATCGGTTCTTTACCGTGAGTTTGTTTAACTCCCGGTAATCGATACACATGCGCATGCTTCTGTCTTTCTTTCTCACGAACAATACCGGTGCACCCCAAGGAGACACACTCGGCCTTATGAATCCCTTGTCAAGCAGGTCTTGAATTTGGGACATCAACTCTTGCAATTCCGACGGTGCGAGTCGGTACGGAGCTTTTGCTACTGGTTTGGCGCCCGGAGTCAATTCGATCCCGAACTCTACTTCCCGTTCAGGCGGTATCCCCGGTAAATCCTCCGGAAACACATCTTCATAGTCTCGTACTACCGGTACATCTTCAATCTTCCGTGATTCTTTCTCGGGCTCATTTGCGTATATCATGAATGCCTTGCATCCTTTCTTCATAAGCTTGTGAGCTTTCAACATTGAACATACTATAGGGTTACCTCCTTTTTCGCCATAGATGGTGACGTGTTTCCCGCTCGGAGATGTTAGTTTTATCTCTTTACGAAAACACACGACTTTTGCATGATGCTGAGATAGCCAATCCATACCAATGACTACTTGAAATTCCCCCATTGACATCGGGATTAAGTCTATCAAGTATTCTTTATTGTCGATGCTTAATTTGCAGCCTCGACAAACATCACAAACTATAAAACTTTTGTTGTCCCCTATTTCAACTTCTAAGGGCACATATAATTTCGTCAATACAAATGAAGGATGTCGAATAAATCCATGCGAAATGAAGGATTTATTCGCACCCGTATCAAACAATACACGTGATGGAATTGAGTTAATTGTGAATATACCTGAAACCACATCGGGTTCTGTCTTCGCTTTAGCCGCGGTAAGTTGGAAGGATCTAGCCTTCGCTTTAGGAGCTTCTGTTGGGGACTCTTTTGTGTCTCACTTTCCCACCAACTCGGGGCATTCAGATTTCTTGTGACCGGGTTGATAACACTTGTAACAAACAGAAACTTTTCCGGGACATAGTGATGCGGTGTGCCCCGTCTTCCCACATACTGGGCACGGCTTGTCTTTGAAGCGGCACTCACCTTTGTGCCCCTTTCCACATACTTTGCAACTCGGCGACCCGCCTTTAGCATCCACTTTCTTTCCCGATTCAGCAGTTCTAGCTTTCTTTGTAGGGCTTGGATTCACATCCTGTGCCCTTCCTTCACCTCTTTCCACTTGTTTCTTTAACTCGATTTCCCGTTCCCGGGCGGTGTTGATAATCTCCGTGAGGGTTTCGTATTTTGACGGAGTCATAAATTCCCGGTACTTAGCACTCAGCATGTTGTAATAGTAATATATCTTTTGTTCTTCAGTGGTGACTAACTCGTCACAAAATCTGAGCTTATCCATGAAGATGCCCGTGATCTTATCGGTTGTTTCACCCTTTTGTCTCAGCTGGATGAATTCTTCTTTGATTCTGTTAATAACCGCTTTGGGACTGTGGTGTTTAAGGAATGGTACCTTAAACTCGTCCCAAGTCATAACCCTCACCGCTTCGGCTCCCATTTCCTTCTTTTTGTTATCCCACCAATCCTTGGCTTGATTTCTCAATTGACCCGTTCCGTAAGCAACAAAGTCACCTACGTCACAATGGGTTCGTTCAAACACTCCTTCAACATCACTTATCCATCTTTGGCAAATTATCGGGACAACCTCCCCGTTATAGATTGGCGGTTTACACGCCATGAATTCTTTGTACGAACATCCTTTGCGTTCTCCCGTTTTCTCCTTCATAAGGTTGACAATATCCTCCAACCTTTTAACTAGTTCTTCAACAAGTGACAACACCGTGTTTTGAATTTTGTCTATAAACCCGAATAGGCTTCCTTCAATTGCCTTTCCTACCTCTTCGGCAATTGTCTCTTTCATTTGTTTGGTGCTTGTTTGCACCGGATTATCATCATTCCCATCAGACATCTTGAAGCTGAAATGTTTACATTTAAACGTTAAACATTTCATTTATAATATTGCTTCATTTATTTTGGTTTAGCCAAGTTCCCAACTTGCTTTAACCGTTCACATTCAATGCACTTTCCGGGTTTGAGTGTGTTAACACACTCTTCCCATGCATCTCAATTTATTTCTCATACTTACATAAGATATAATCTACTAACATAATTAAGTTAATTCTTACCAGATGATCGATCAAGCTTAAACCAAACACTTTGTTGACAATCTTAAGCTCTGATTACCAACATGTAACACCCATCTTTTATTCGATGTAAATATGCGACATATATGTATAAAAGGATCATTTTATACCATAAAATCCAAAAGTAGAGTATTAAAGTAACAAACATTAGTTTTCTACTGACTAATTTAAACATCCAAAAGTTGTTTAGCTAACAAGTTACATCATAAACATTGTTTAAACCGAGTTAATTTATGCGGAAGCTTCAAAAGTATGTGTTCGGTTCTTCAAAAGCTTGTTTGATCGTCATCCGTGATCCTTGAGTACCTAAAACTGAAATGTTTACATAAAACATTTGTATTAGAATGCTTAGAAATAATACTTGATCGAAACTACGATCGAAGTGAATTTGAATATTTACAATTATACAAAGTTCATAAAAATTCAGGCTCTACCGTAACTTACGGTTCCACCGTAAGTTACGGTAGTCGATTTACAACAATGGTCCACCGTAAACCAGTAGACTCCCACCGTAAGCCTCCTGACCTCCACCGTAAGTTACGGTGACACCGTAACTTACGGTAGATCCTGCACATATGAGTTTTGGCTTTTTGTTTGTTTTGCCCACATACTTTCCTCGAATCCTTGTTCTAACAAACCAACATATTAATTCTTGTGTTTTAATATTTCAATATTTAATAGATAACAATAAACAATTCAATCATATTACGAAGCAAAATCCATGCTTTATTTGATTATTCGACCCGCTTGGCTCGTCTAAGGAATCCTCCCATATGACGACTACCAACGAGTTCCAACCAAATTTGACCAATCATTCAATATAGCGACATCACCGCTTTTATTCAAAACAACCCTTATTCTAAAATTCAACTACACATATTATAATCATCAACATTTACTTAATGTAACGGGTCAAGTTACATACCTTAGTGCACGCCCTTCAACCGCAAATCACCACCGGCTTGTCCACTTGACGTTCCGGTATCCTTCCCTATAGAGTTCATTTATGATATGTTTAGAACTCTCTTTTAAATCATAATTCGCATAATACACCGAAATACTCTAATTATGCGTTTAAACTTGGAATTTCAGTTTTAAGCCTTCTTAGAGGCATTTCAACAAACACTTCAAGGGCAGATTTTTACATGATTGAACATCAAATCCCTAGTTTATTACTTAGCCCAAATTACACATCAATCAACCATTTTACATGATTGTTAGCTTCTAAATTTCTGAAATCACTTCAAAATTGTCAAATTACACTAGAACAACACCCAATATCCTAGTGTTCATCAATTTACACATAACCCGTTAATCACCTACAATGGTGTTCATAATCTTCACTAAAATTTAACATAATTTCAACTTGTATTTGCCTGGAGTTTGTCCCTAGACACTATAGTTGTTCCTAGATCATCATAAGACACACATGCAACTAACAATTCAGATTTTCCCAATTACATGAGAAATTCAAGTTGAGGGTTTTCATGAAATTTTACATACCTTGTAATCCTCTTGTGATGAGGATCAGTAACTATGCTTTAATTTCGATTTCAACTTGGATTAAGCCTTCAATTTGCAAGTTTAATGAAGTTTGAGGGTTTTGGAAGAGTGGGGATCGCCCCTGGTGTGCTTGTTCGACCAGACACCTCCTTTTGGGGGTGTTTGGTTTGTTTTATTTACTTAATTAAAATTAAGTTTCAATTTTTACAACTTAAGCCCCTCCACTTTGTTCAACATTAAATTTAGTTGCATTTAACCCTACTATAAGTTATTTCTAGACTTGTAACTAACTAGGTTAAAATTTCTAGTTAGTAAATTCTTGTTTATTTATACTTTATAATTCTAATATAAAGTTTTATATTTTTGGGGTGTTACAATATCTTTGTTTCAGTTTTTGGGGATCATGTCGATGATTATTATCTAATTGGGTATCTATACCTTTGTTCTTGGAGATTAACCCATCTCGAATCGAGTCTTCTATCTTGTAGTATTTCAGTTTACAATTATAAAATCTATCAGTTAGTTTTGTTTGATTTTAGGTTCTTCTATCATTTGGTTCCATTGCCAGGAAACGAACCCGGGTCTCTTGGGTGAAAGCCAGATTTCCTAACTGTTGGACAGCAATGGATCAAGAATATGAAGAGATAAAGGGGCAAAGATGGTGTAATGTCTGGTGATTATGAGGGAGATAGTAGGGTGGGGAAGCTGAAAAGCTCGATGAAAATAAATGCTTCATTAGAGTTTGCCTTTAAATTTTTTGTTCCTGTTTCTAGTTTTGTTGTCTTGTTGAATATTGGTTTTTGAACGTTTGTATTGGAGACCGCCTATCTCGAATCAGGCCTTTTTATTCCTAAATCCAGCAAATTAATCTTTTTCATCCTTAAAATTTATCAAATCTCTTTTTTAAAGCTCTACTTTTGCTAGAATTTTATTCATACCAACAAAGGTAATTTATCTTTAGTGGCACCCAACCACAAGCTCCACTCCTCATCCTATTCTCCCATTAATGCCTAACTAATATCCATTCTTATTCCAGCAACAACGAACCTTTCACCTGTTTGGTTTTTCCATCTCCATCTATCCTTACCAGGTGCAAAGCTATACTCCTTTAACTCTTTCATCAAATCCGTCAACTGCATCCATTCTAGTGTACTCCTCGGCCCACGTTTCCAGTCCCACGCCCACACACTTTCGTTTCCCAGCCTATTTACACAGTCCTTCACGTCACAATTTTTGTTATTTGCAATCGCAAACAGCGTGGCATATCTCTCCTTTAAAGGCCCCTCCCCTAAGCATAAACAAGTATATCAGATAGATAATATCAAATAAAAGTATAAAAATCAACAAATCTAATTACTTAATACTAATACTACAAGCAGGTGCATAGGTAGTGAATTGATGGATCAATTCACACATACCATCACTATGAAAAGAGCGTACTTTTTTATATCTGGATTAAGTTTTGTCTTGTGAGATTTTCTTAGTCACATTTAAACGAAACAGTATAACTAATCTGATATGTGCCATTCGTGGGTTACATGACACGTCCACCTCACCTATGACAACATGCATCCACAAAGAAAATCGTGAAGACTGCTGCATTATTTCTTTGAGTTATTGTTTAATTACATTTTAGTGGAGTCCATCTTTTGGTGGCTTAGTGGGTTTTGTCGGTTACATGCCTTGTTAGTTTTCTTTGTTTTGTAAGCCTTTTAAATGGAGTTGATGGTTTCACAATTAGTATGAAAGAAGAATATGAAAATCTAATTACTTTTCTAAAGTTCTTTTTGGCTTCGTCTAATTTCTTTGGATCATTCAATTCCAACTTGGTTCGTATTAATTGGTATCAGAGTGGTCTTGGTCTTGATCCACATCAATGGACGCTCAAACTGGAAACGAAGAGGAGAATTACAGCTGATGTGTCTTGCCCACCTCATAGAAGTGTTATGGAGAATAAAGTTGATAAACTCATGGTGCATGTTTCTACTAATGCACCTACTGTTATTAAGGAGCCACTAGAGAACAAAACTAAGGAACTTGTGGTGCCAGTTTCCATTAATGCCCCTACCTTGATTAAAGAAATAGAGGGTAAAATCAAGGCATACGTAGTCCATGTTTCTCGTCATGACCATTATGTGGCTACGGAGGCTAAAACCAAGAAACGGTGGTGTTTTGGCGAGTATTCTCTGGATGCCTCCAAGGTAACCGAGTGGCAACCGCCATGGTGTCTTGATACTACTGTATAGATTTAACATCATACTACATATGTTATTAATGGTGTATAAGGAGTAGTAACTTGTCAAAGCGAGAGTATTGTAAGAAAAAAAACAAGGAAGTTTGGGTTTTATTTCTTTTTCTGCTTTTCAATACATCAAGGAAGTTAGTAAGAAAAAAACACAGCCAAATAGCCAATGAAAGCTAGAAAAATGTTAAATTGTTGGGACAATTTATAGTTGAACTATGAACTCGTTCTTTGCATAAAACCTTATGCATTTGTGTTTAATTTTTCCCTTGATGCTTCCATATTGACAAGATCAGTATTGTTGGTCAGAAAATTCTTGTACCATTTTGCAGAAAGCTTTGGCGTTCGAGTTAAGGTTTGTCGATCCACATAGTGTAATCCGTACTTTACGTCATAACCCTGCAACCATTCATAACTATCCATAAATGACCATGCGAAATATCCACGTACATCTGCTCCCTCTCTGTTATTTCAAACAACAATGCTTCATATCAGTGCCACACTTTGGCTTTTCAAGTCAAATATGCATCTTTAAGAATATATATGACATAAACCAAGATTTAAGCCGACCTAATTGACTTGGCTAATGAAGCAAGGTAACTGGCATGATATTCAATTCGCTTGACGTCATTAATTAGTTCATCAACTCTCTGTTCGTGCACGTCCGGTGAAGAATACCCTAAAAAAAACGTATATACTGAAACGAGTCCATATGTTGTTAAACATGAAAATGGTGATACTAACCATTTTCAGTAATGAACATGGGCTTGTTATTATATCGAATCTTGATAAGGTTAACAATCTCTTCCATGCCTCTAGGAACAACATACGATCCTTCTACAGCCGTCTGTTTTTTGCAATCAACAAAAATGTCATTATATCAACTAAACAGTGTTAATAAAAGATTGCAACTTCCTACATGTTCACCAATTAGCACACCATCACGCTCTCCAACCGTCCCCACAAAACCTTGGATTGCACAATTCTCAGTTGCAGAGCAACTAGAATTAGTACAATCCTTGGCGTATGTAGTCGAATAATGGTTGATGCCAATAAAATCTATGCTATTCTTCATAAAATTCTTTTCATCGTGGGAGAAGCTTGGTAATTCATAACCAAGGTATTCCTTAACTTCTTCCGGGTAGTCTCCAAATATCAAGGGATCAAGTGTCCTGTTTGATGATAACAAGTTGAACAAAGATCAAATATTTTCTCGTGTTTCTTTATTTATCTATGGCGAATATATATATCGAGAAAGGTTACCAGCCAGACTGAAAAACAAATGCCCTTCTGGCAGCTTGGTGATCGAGTTCACTATTCGTTAGTGGTTCATACATTTTACTGTTAACAGTGAGACCAATTGAGCCACCTTGTTTAGGCTGCACATACACACCAACAAGTCAAATAAACAAATCCGAAAAAGTTCAATTAAAAACTTGAAATTGACTCAAAGTTAGTTGATTGCCTGGAAGTATTCATGATATAGCTTGGCTGCCTTGCCATGGGCCAACAACATATTGTGCATAGCGATAATAGGCTTGACATCTGAATTCCCATCAAGACAGTTTCCAAAAGGCCCGGAACAATGGAATGGTGGAAAAACCCCCAATTCGTAAGCCATTTCTGCGAGTAATAGAGGTTCGTTTATGGTGATCCAATACTTCACTCGGTCTCCAAAAAACTTGAAACAGGCATCTGCAAAATATATAAACTCTTCCCTACCAGTAAAACAAATATTACACATTATAAGCCGTCAAACATCTAAAGAAGTGTTGAAACAATGCTGTTTTAGACATACTGCATTTCAGGGTTTAGCCAAGAACCATATATGTCTTCAAGTTCTTGAGGAAATTCTACATGGTGAATTGTCACAAATGGTTCAATTCCTGTTCATATTAATCAAGATCCATAAAAAATGGTTCTAGTGTTAACCATCAAT
Organism: Helianthus annuus; assembly: GCF_002127325.2. NCBI lineage: Eukaryota > Viridiplantae > Streptophyta > Magnoliopsida > Asterales > Asteraceae > Helianthus > Helianthus annuus. The sequence goes on along the minus strand of NC_035435.2, from coordinate 130,226,074 downwards.
CAATCAAATTTAACTTTTATATTTATTTTAATTCATAGCACCTTTGAGAATCAGATTGTCTATGATCTTGTTGTAGAACATGATGCCAGCAGGATTGACTTTACCAAACCTTCCTCCTGGTCAACAAAACACAAACAGTTAGATAAAGTTGAGAAGATAATGAAAGTATGGTAAGACTGGACGAAATACTTGGAAGAATTCTAGCCCAAGATACCGAAAATCTGTATGCTTGTATCCCAAGGGAATGCATCAACTCAATGTCTTTCTGGATTACATAAATCAAATTTTCAAATAAAGAAACTGGTATAAGAAAAATCAACGAGGTTGATCAAAGATAAACAACAATTAATGAACCAAGAACATATACCAAGAACATATACCAAGAACATGTGATAATGATCATCTGCAATATCTCCATTCTCCCCATTTTCTCCACAACCTAATAACAATGATAGTGGAATCAATATTCAGTAATCAATATATATATATATATATATATATATATATATATATATATAGGTAGAGGATCCTGTAAAAAGTGCTCAAAGTGTAAGAAGTGTGAGAAGTGTATTATAACACTATATATAATACTATATAACACCATATAAACACCGTATAACAATATGTAACACCATATAATACCATATAACACTATGTAACACTATATATCATTATATAAAAAATATAACACTATATGTTGTCTGATAGCATGTCTATGATAGATGTATAGTGTTATATTTGTTATATAATGATATATAGTGTTACATAGTGTTATATGGTATTATATGGTGTTACATATTGTTATACGGTGTTTATATGGTGTTATATAGTATTATATATAGTGTTATAATACACTTCTTACACTTCTCACACTTTAGGCCCTTTTTACACTATCCTTACCCTATATAGATATATATATATATATATATATATATATATATATATATTCATAACTGGAAATATAAATGGATTTGTGGTATACTATTACTAACCCAAAGAGTGACAAAATACATCCCAGTTGCTTAAGGATTTTGCATCTTCAAGATAGGCTCCTTCAACCTGTAAAACTTCATTGGTTAATAAGTGATAAAAAGCTATAATAATGATGAGGGAATGATAAAAGATTGACTTGGTATGCAGAAGTGCCGGTTCCAAAGAGAAACCCGGATGGAAAATCGGATCTTTTGATTCGGGTCTTTTCATTTTCTTCAAGTATGAATCCTCCATCGCTATTGGTGGAGGCTTCAAGAAGTGTTGCAAGAGCATAAATGAGAAAGAAGAGAAGAATGAAAAATATATTCGGTTTCATAATAGAACATGAATCTTTCTAAATTTGTTGACCAATCAATATATGCTTATTGAAGAGGTAACATTTCCGAAACAACCGGACCAACAGAAAAGAGTTAACAAGATCCAGCAGGATCTTGGAAAACAACTCTGGAACAAGAAGAAAGACAAATCAAGACGGCTGCCAGCCGGACCATGTCACCATCTATGTTACACAAAACTACAATACTTGTTTCTGTTTTTTTAACATATTATCACCTAACTTTGTTTTTTTAACATAAAGAATTAACTACTAAAGTAAATTACAATATGAGGTGTGGAGGAGGGTAGTCATAAAAAGATGATCTGCCACGTAAATGTCTATGTAAGCGGATATGGGGATAAGCCTAAGACTATGGGATATGGGGCGTGGGTTGGGTACAAACGCCCAAGTCACCACCCCGGGTGGGCTTGGGTTTCAGCGTGGCCCCTTGGGCGGGGGTTTCAGCCCGGGCGTTGGGCGGGCCTAGCGGTCTTCCGTGGCCGGCTCTCATTGGCTGGGTTGGCTAGGCTATAGATGGCTAGGCTTTTTTTTTTTTTTATTTTGTGTGTATTTTCATAATAATTGAAAAAAACTAGTTGATTTTATGTCCGCGCGTTGCGACGGGGATCCAATGACTGCAAAACGCGTGTCAGCAACGGCAAGCAGCTACCGAATATCAAAAAATAAATAAAAATGACATGGTAAGGATAGTCACTCCGTTCTAAAAAAGATTTTAAATAACCTAATATATAATAATAGGACCCCACACGTCCTACACGTTGGAAATTCGGTTGTTTTCAGTTCAGTTATTTCGGTGCTAACACGTTAAAATATGGATGAGCTCGGTACCGATAACGGCACCGAAAGTACCGATCCGGAAAATCATCGAAATTAGGTACCTGCATCGAAAATGCTCGGTATTGATACGGTATGGTATTTGACGGTAAAAATCAATAAATACAGGTATGGTGCTAGACCGGTGTTGAACCGAAAGTAACGATTCTGAAAAGGCCAAAAGGTGGGTACCAAACTGGTGTCGAAAATGATTTGGTATAGTAAATTTGGTACCGATACGATACCGGTTTGATTACAGGATTTGATACGATTTGCTCATCAATAATCTAAATATCCAAGTTAATTTTACATGCTATAATTCATTCATTACAGAAAAAGACAAAAAAATGAAGCGAAATAAGTTGTTGTGTATATAAAATCTCATTCAAATGGAATACAATTTACTTACTGTGTGTATGAAAAGTAATCTAAACGGTGCAATTACTTGCATTGTTACGTTGCTACAGGATTTGATGAGCTCGGTACCAACCGGTACTGAAAATACCGTTACCGAAATCCCCAAAAGTGGGTACCGGTACTGAATATACCTGGTACGGTACGGTTCGGTACCGGTCGATACTGGTACGACACCGGTATTTGAGGGTAAAAACCGGTGAATACCGGTGCCAAATCGGTACCGAAAATACAACCGGTTTATTAAATTTGATACTGGTACCGGTACCCGATACCATTTGCTCATCACTTAGTGATGTTACTATTGATTTAATTATATTTTTAATATATAGGCCCAAAAGTGGGTACCTGTATCAAATATACATGGTACGGTACGGTTTGGTAACGGTCGGTACTGGTACGACACCAGTAATTGAGGGTAAAAACCGGTGAATATCGGTGTCGAACAGGTACCGAAAAACACCCGATTTGATAAATTTGATACCGGTACTCGATACCATTTGCTCATAATTATTATTATTGTATTAATTGGTTATTATAATATTATAAAACAACTGTTCATTCATTTGTATTATTATCATATAGTAATTATAACATAGGGCCAACCCACGCGGGCTAGCCACGCCCCGCCATACCGACTGAACATGCAACTGACCAGCGGTGCCCCTCGAAGTCCACGTGTCAACCTATGCCCCAAACCCCCCACCCCACCATACCCCACAGTCTAAAAGGGATGGACTTAGGGTGTGGGGATGGGCTTCCATATATATATATATATATATATATATATATATATATATATAATGTAAGTATCTATATAAAACCCACTTTACTTTAGAAAACCCGGGAAACTCAAAGCTCCCGATGTTTTTTTTTCTTGAAAAAATTTACACATGTTATATACATGTTTTTAAAGGTTTTGGGCAAAAAAAAATCAAAAAAGCGCCGAGTAGATATTTTAAAAAAAAATAAACAAGTTTTGGTGTAACATATGTTACAAATATGTTAGATGAATGTAACATGTGTTACACCAAAACTTGTTTATTTTTTTATAAATATCTACTCGGCGCTTTTTTGATTGTTTTTTTGCCCAAAACCCTTAAAAACATGTATATAACATGTGTAAATTTTTTCAAGAAAAAAAAACATCGGGAGCTTTGAGTTTCCCGGGTTTTCTAAATTAAAGTGGGTTTTCTATACATCCTTCCCCTATATATATATATATATATATATATATATATATATATATATATATATTCAGATACGTGTCTTCTTTTGCCTTTTTCTTAGCTAGGTGTCTTCTTTCCTTAAAAAAGAAATATCGGTGGCTTTGATACCATTTAGGGTAGTAGTAGCCGAAATATTTTGTCGGTTCAAAATCGTTACTTCATGTAAGAAATTATCAAATTAGTTTAAAAACATATCAAAAGTTCCTATAGTTGTTATTTTTATTATCCACATATTGTATATTTAATTTATATCTTATAAAAACCTAAAGACATAGCACATAGTATATCTAATTTGAGATCAAATTTTATACTATCATCAAAGAAGATCATAAATTTTAATTAAGGTTTACTTTTGTTTGTAAAATATTTCCTTACAAAAACTAAGAGTAACAGCTATTTAGTGATATTTCAAAATTAAAAAGAAAAAGGGTCCAATATGCTTCCGTACCTCTTTCCCGTTTTGACCAAGATATCGTCGGGTTATACCAAGAGTCTTTTTACTAGGCTCTTTCAGACCAAACCTAAGTGATCTTAGCTAACTCCTCTTTGGCTCCTTCAGCAATATTCAGCACAACCTGGTTTCGTTTCCTAACTCCGGTGTAAAGAAAAAAGAAACAGTTTGATGTTGGAGGATTTTTCTTATTAAGAGAAAAATATCTCTAAATAAGGATGAATACTCTCAGAATTTATAAGGAAATCAAAGATTTTTATTTCATGATCGAAATTTTACAAAGGGGAAATATCTTACAAAAAGAAAAATAAAACACTCTTGAAAATACAAAGACTTTTAGTACATAAGGGAAGACTTTCTAAGACTTGAGTAAAGACCGATGCCTCTCCTTCTTCCCCTTTTTCCCTTTTTATAGGCTTTATTTATGATGAGTCTTCACGTTGCAAGATATGTGTCTTCTTTTGCCTTTTTCTTAGCTAGGTGTCTTCTTGCCTTGAAGTGTCCCATCTCTTTTTTTCAAAGTTGCCTTGGGAAGACATTTAAATCTGCATCTTTTGTCTTTATGGTCATGTGAATCTTATCTTCTCCTTTTCCAAGGCCAAATATCAAAATTTTGTACATATCGTTTATAAGTTTAGAAGAGAATCTTTCTTGATAATTAGGTGTTTAAACTCACATGTTTAAACCTTTTAATCTATCCTTAACGCCTATTCATTTGAATTTAGGCTATCTCTTGATGAGTTGGTACTCATATTGTTTTTATTATGAGAACATGACGGGCAGGTTCCAGGAGGGTGTTTCCTATATTGACAAATCTTATACTGTGCCTCTAGACTTGATCTGACTGAACTAGTTTCTAACAAATTTATCTTGCTATTTAAAAATTTTATCGCTGCATCTGGTGATTTTCGGGCCAGAGCAATCATAACCGGAGAATTTTTATATTCTCCTCCATAAGTTCTAAATAGTTTTTTAAGAGTAGATTCCATTCCCTGAATTACTACTCTTATCCCAATAGCTCTTTTGTAGTGAATATCATTTTCATTAAAGTTTGTAAATTCTCTTCTTTTGGAATCGATTTTGCAGGAGAATGCTTGACATTTTTCAAGATGTAAAAAATGATAAGCAGGGTAATAATAATCATTGTAAAAATCTGGTCCTACAGATAAAAACTTTAGGACTAAAGTATCTCTAGGGGTCATAGTTGGGTTGTTCTGATAATAATTTTTTACTGAAGTTGTTACCCATCTTGGTAAATCTAATAATTCAGGAAAATCAGGTGATGTAAGATAAATAATGTTGATGGCACCAAAATCGTACCAATATCTTATCTCATCTGCTGGTGAACCTTGTAGATAATTTAATCTAGGGTATACCCCTGTGAAATCAACATACCTTGACTCAGTTTGAGCAAGGCTGTATAGCTCTATCATTTTATTTCTTTGTCTAGAAACATGATCTAATAATAAAGGTTGTTGTAGGGTAGGAATTTGTGGTTGGAGAGGAATCTGTTGGAGGACTTTTTCAAATGTGGTTGTTTTATCTGAATGAGGTTTAAAAGAAAATTTTTCTCTTACCTCCTCTTCAAGGTCAGGGTCTGGAGCAGTTTCCATAACATGATCACCAGAAGAAGTAGATGGAATATCTATTTTTTCTAAAATAAATGACATATCTACTTTTTCTATCATTTGATGTTTTATCATAAACTTCATCTTCATACTATCGAACTCATACATGGTAACTTTGTTACTTATCATCCTGAAGTGGCTTTTCACCAAATTTTTTATCTCTGCAATGTGTTCGGGAATAGTTTCAATTATATCTATCAGTTCTCCCATATCAGTTGCAATTTCTTTAATTGCTTGTATCTGTTCGTCTATCATCTTTAGACGGCTATCAAGTTGTTGTCCTAATTCTTCCATCTCTAGTCAAGAAATCTACCAAAATATTTTTATCAGATTTTATTATTTCAATATCAAAATTATATTCAGATAAAAGAGTTTGCCATCTTATGAGTCTTTTATACTCAGATTTAGAAGGCAAACTATTTTTTATAAAAGCTTTTACCTGGGTATTATCAGTTCTTAACAGAAATTTGTTAGGTAGTAAGAAATAATAAAACTTTTGGGAGCTTCTAATAACTGCTAGTAATTCTTTTTCATTAATATGATATCTTGTTTCAGTGTCACTAAAAGTCCCTGAACAGTATCTGCAAATGCTTTCACCAATTTTTTTCTTCTTCATAGTTATAATCTATCCTTTTAAGTATCCTACTCCAATAATATTCTGAAGCATCAGTTTCTAAAATTAAAGCATCATTTTCCTTGGGTAATTGTAATTTTGGTAACCTTTTACAATATTCTTTTATCTTTTTTTACTTGTTCTTCTAGACCTTTGTCAAAATTAAATTCTTTATCCTTTTTAAGAAGAACTTGAAAGGGTTTTCTTAGAGCTGCAAGATTCTCTATGAAATCAGAAGCATAATTTAATATTTCAAGAAAACTTTGAACTTGTTTTTTATCACTCAATTTATTTGGGAAGTCAGTTATTTTTTTCCAAAATATGGCTTTGAAGTTCTATCCCCTTGCCATCTATCTTCACTCCCAAAAAATTTATAGTTTCTTGTAACAAACTAGTTTTTCTTTCCGAAAGAGCTAATCCATGTTTTATACATAAATCTGTAAAAGTGTCAAGATGTTTTAAATGTGAATTAATATCAACTGATAGGATTAGAATATCATCTATATATACAAAAATAAAGTTATAATTTCTAAATATAATATTCATTTTTCTTTGAAATATTTGAGGAGCATTTTTCAATCCAAAAGGCATTACAAGCCATTCATATTGCCCTTGAGGAGTACAAAATGTTGTGTATGCAATACTATCAGGATGCATTTTTATTTGCCAAAATCCACTTTTGCAATCAAATTTTGAAAATATCTTTTTGTTTCTAGTCGAATTTATTAAACTTTCTTTATGAGGTAAAAAATATCCATCAAAAACAGTATTATCATTTAGTTTCTTATAGTTCATTACCATTCTAGGTTTACCTCTTGTAATCTCAGCGTGTTTTCTTACCAAGAAGGCAGGAGAGCTGTGTGGGCTATGACTAGCTCTGATCAACTTTAAATCTAGGAGTTCTTTTATCTGGGACCTAAATTCTTTTTGGTCTTCTGGATTGTATCTCATTGGTTTTACTCTAATCTCCTTATCTTTATCTTTGATTTCTAATTTTGCTGTTATCTGATTTTTATCCCAAAATTATAACGGGTTACTTGTATAACATTGTTTTAACTTATCTTTTATGTTTTCTATATGGTTAACCAATCTTCTTAGATTTACTTGATAATCTAAGGGTTCTTTTAAGTAATATTCCAAGACTGGTATCCCTTTTTCTAATTTTGGATTTTGTTTGTATCCAATATCACCATGCTGGCTTGCGCGTGTTGGAAAGTTGATTGGAAATTTTCTTCCATATGCATTTTTTATTCTTTTAACTACTATCAAGTGATGACATGGTGTTTTTAGTATAATTTAGTAGGCTACTATATCAAAAGTAATTTTGTTAAATCTTTCTAAAAAATCATTTCCTATCAATACATCTGATCCAGAATTATAAAAGTAAAATGGTGGACATTTAACCATATATGATCCGATTATTATTATTGGATTTTTTATTCCTCTTTTTAGGGGAACTATAGTTTTTGAAAAGCTAACTCCATTACATGGTGTTAAATTCTCATGATATTCCTTTGGAAAGTAATCTGGTTTACAAATACATAATCCTGAGCCACTATCTATATAAGCAGCAAAGTATTCAGCTTTGTAATCTTTATAAGTAATACCTACTGGAATATATATGCTTTTAGGGCTTGTCATTTTGGTGTATAAATCATTTTGCCATTGTATGTAATTTTTAATCCGTAGGAGGTTATTTGATATGGTTTTACATTTTCTAAGAAAGTTAATCCTAACATGATTTCTAATGAATCGTTATTACCTATTAAGAGTCTTAAAGGAATTTTTTTCTTCTCCAAACTTTATTATGGTTTCCACAACTTCGTTACTTTCATGTAGTTCACCATTAAAGTTTGTATATTGATGGGGTTCTTTTAATGGATATTTTTGTAAATATTTACAAATTTTATGGTTTATATAATTCCCATTAGCACCTGTATCTATTAGCATGTTTACTGCCGAAAATCTTTTTCCATTGAAATATTCTCCTTGAATTTTGTAATTTCTTACATTATCTTCTTTTTCGCTAATTATATCATTATATCTACTTGAATTAGTCATTCTCAGAGGATGACTTATTACCTCTTTGTTTGAGAAAAATAATTTAAGGGTTATCTGGTTAGATGACATCATTGGTTAATCTTGTAGATCAAGACTTAAAGGTCTTGAATCTATTTCTTCTATTTTGGGTAAGGTTGGTATTTGTATTTGACAAACATCGTTGAATAAATAAGGAAAATCAATAGTGTCTTTTATACTAAAACATTCAGAATGATGAGTATTTGACACTGCATAAGATATAGCATATATAATAGAGTAAGGTTTATTTTGTTGTTTAAAGAAATCTTTTCTCTTAAAGTCTTGTAATAGACTTAGAGTTTTGTCAAAATCTTTATCTTGAATATTGTAGGAAATTCTAGGATAGATATTAAATTTCAGTTTTCCATATTGTAAATTTCCTCTTAATATTCCAAGGCATGCTTCTACTCTATTTTGTATTCTATTATCCATGACAGCTAATTCTATAGGGGTATCTATACCTTCTTTAAAGGTGGATTTTATTATTATTTGAATAGCTCCTACATGTATCTATCCCAAAGTGTTTCTTATTTCTGGTTTTATCTTTTGTAATTTTTCTTGGATATCTTTTTTAGATAATAAAGGTATCATAACTTTGTTAGATGTTATGTTGATTTTCTAAAGCTCTTTCTTGAATATTTAGCCCATAATATAGATGATGATCTCTAGGTTTTATTCCTACTTTTTGTAAAGTATTCATTTTGAATCCGAATGATTTGATAATGAGAAATTTTCATGTTGTATTTGTTTAAGCTTTTTCTTATCTATTAATACTTGTTTAAATTCTCCAAATTGTTCAGTTTGGCAATCAATTATATCATCGTCTATCTTACTAGTGGAGGCTATATCAAATTTATTCATCTTCAGATGTTCTGTATTCTGTTTTAGTTAATATAAATATGCTTTCATCAGAATCTTCATTATGAAAATCATTAATTTGTATAAATTCTCCTTCATTCGTCATTTTTTCAATGTCGACATCTATTTCAAATATTTTGAGATTTTTATTAAATTTCTTAGGACATTTATTTGCATAATGTCCTTCTTCATGACAAAGAAAACATCTACACTTTTTAGGACTTTGTTTTCTTTTATACGTAGGTTTGAAAGTCTTTTTATATCATTTTCTTTTATAAAATTTTGTTTTACGCTTTTTGAAAAATCTTTTTCTAAAATGAGTTCTTTTCTTATATTTTCTTTTTATCTTTCCGTAATAGTAAGAACTATCACAACCTATCATTAAAGGCATTTTTGGGTTACTACAACATAAAGATATTTTTCTTTTTAATCCTTTGCTTAATTTAGCTAATATGGCATCCCCACACCACTCGCTTAATTTGTCTCTGACGTGTGTTATCCTTTTTCCTAAGGTATCTGATGTTCCTGGGTTATAAGTACTTATTAGTTTTTGTCCCCAACGATAAGGTATTTTTGCAAAAAAATAAGGGTAAATAATTACCCGTATCAGGTAATTGATTATATATATGGTAATAATAACCTTGAAAAACACAAATATACCTATCAATTTCACAAATATCACATAGTTGTAATCTTAGTAAAGCTGTTAAATATTTTTTGTATAGTTGCTGGGTCTCTTATTATATTACCCTCTCCACAAAATTCTATTCTAAAAGCCTCTACAGCTCTTGTTATTATGTTGGCCAAGTCTTCATCTGAATTAAATATATATTGTTTAGCATCAGGACTTATATTTTGCCAATATCTTAAAGCACTATTTAATAGAGTTCTTTCTAAAAATCCTTTTATTGTTTCAATATCCATTTTATTAACAGAAACGGCTATTAGCGGTTTCCCATTTATCAATCACTTCTTCCATGTTATTAACACGATCTAAATCTAAATATATTCTGAAAGGATTTATTGGTTCATTTTTCATTGCAGGATAAGGCCTATAGTTATCTTCCGGTCTCATAGTTGATTTTATAGCGGCGTATCTGACGGGTGGTCCGTTGGACAACCCTTAATCATGTTAAAAGACGAATTAATCCTTCACTTAATCGCGTAATTATCTTGAATTAGATGACTACGGTTGCTTATGTTTCAGGTGCGGTTCGGGAGCTTAAAAGGGATAAAACGCAGCTTTGGAAGGTTTGGAGATGAACGGGTCGTGCGTGGGAGGAATGAAGAAACAAAACACACAAGTCAGGGCTCCACCGTAAATTACGGTGGCCCTAAAAATCATGCATGCCTGCCGTAACTCAGTCTTTTCCCACCGTAACACCTTGAAGACCACCGTAACTTACGGTAGCACCGTAAGTTACGGTGGAGGCTGCGAGGAATTTCGTAACTGCCTTCATTAAAACCGTTTTTGGGTGTCTTTTCACATTATCTCATCATTGGACGTTTCTCTGGCATCTTAGGGGCGATTTTAGCTGATTGTACTTGGTTCCAAACAATTTCTAACATTCGGTTTATGTTTTTGATTGATATGAACATTAAACTTGTTGCTATGATGATTCACCAAGCTATGTGCGGCTAAGCTTATGGTGATCATCCTAAATTGAAGGTTTGTCTAAGACTTTTGTGTTTGGATTAGTATTTCTAGAATAATAGACTTGCAACATTGTTTGTTTATTATGATGTGTGAATGCTTGTTTGTAAATTGTTGATTGATGTTAAGATCATATTCTAAACTGTACGTTCTTGGTGTCGCTGACAATCGAGATATCACGGGAGGGATTAGGGTTGGATATTAGTCAATTGGTTATCGGGTAACAACCTCGTGTTTTCATAATCCGAGTACTTAGTTCCCTTTTATCACGAACAAACAATCATACATGAATCATGTCTATGTGATTCTTTCTAGTTAATTTAAACACAATTGTCAAAAGCAAACCAGAAGTTTAGGATGGTCGCTTTCTCCTAATCTGTTTACAACCAACCTTTGATTTGAGTTATTTAGTTAATTTTAGTTTTAAAACCAACAATCCAAATTATTGATTTTTACTTTCTACAATTAGGTTAATTTTAGTTAAAGTGCAACGCTATAAAATAAACGCATTTTCCACATACTCCCTGAGTTCGATACCCATTTACCACTATCTATAGTTGTTATTTGGATTAAATTTGATTGTGACCACGACATCACGTCAAATTTTGGCGCCGTTGCCGGGGAGTAGTGCGCAACGTGTGTTAATTTAGTAGTTTTGTTTTGTTATTTTCGGGTTTACGCTGGTTGTGTTTAGTGTGCAGATACTTTCAGGTGTATGCATACTAGAGGCTCTCACAAGTCGTCACCACTATCGTTCGATCTGGAAATTGAAAGGACATTGAGGCAAAACAGAGTTCTATTACGAGAAAACAGAATTGTTAGTTCACCTACTTCACCCATTACACCAAGAAACATCATGCAAGAATCTCAAGTACCACCCACAACGGGTCAAACGACCTCAATTTTCACACCTACTGCCACACAACCATCACCAAACACCACTATACCTAACACCATTACCGAAGTCACACCAACCAATGCCACGCAACCAATCACTACCCAAGTTGAACCCACTATTACCTTTAATCCTTCTACCACAATCCCACCACTTTCCCATTTCTTTCCCCCAACTACGGGTCAATCATCCTCTAACTTCACAATAGCACCAAATTCAACTATTGTGCATGCTACTTCATCCTTTAGACCACAAAACCAATCGGGTTTTCAATATTCAACTCTTCCCTTTGGGCAATCTTCGGGAATTCAAGGGGATGGATATGACAATGGGTATGAAGAGGAATTTAGGGGATACGAAGAAGAAGGCTTTTACTATGGGGGTGATGGAGGATATTTGGGGTTACAAGGCGAAGCGGGTCAACAAAGTCAACCCATTCAACAAGTTCAAAATATGGGTAGACTACCGGTTGGAGTGCAACACATTAGACCGCAAGGGCCACAATTGGTACGCCCTACACCGCTACATCAAGTGCAGCCTCAAAACATGCAACCTCAATTTCAAGGGCCGATTCCACAACAACCAATGCATCAACATCAATATCAACCACCGTTTGCTCCTCAAGGACCTATGCAAGGGCAAATGGGTCAACCAAGAGCACCATTGGGCGCCCCTCAAAGACATCAACAGGAAGTAGTATGGGGAATTGAAGCTCACTTCCGGCCCATTATTACTAACAATCCTTCGCCGGTAGTGATCCCTCATCGTGCGGATGGAAGAACCTTTGAAGTTAGAACAACAGCTCTCCAAAGTTTACCAAAGTTCGAGGGGTTGGCAACGCAAGAACCCTACTTTCATTTGGAGACATACGACTCCATTTGCAACACTATTGGAGGTCAAGGGTTTTCTGCGGATGATGTCAAGTTGGTTCTTTTCCAGTTTTCCCTTGAAGATAAAGCAAAGAGATAGTTTCACACATTGCCCTCCTTGTCCATTTTTACATGGGCCGACATGCAACAAATATTCTTGGATGAATATTACACTTCTCAAAAGACCAACGATGCTAGAAGAGGTTTGAGAAGTTTTCAACAACAATCGGGGGAAATGTTTCACGAAGCTTTTGAAAGGTTCAACATGATGTTACGGAATTGCCCTCATCACGGGATTCAACTTTGGGAATTGTTGAATGCATTTCATGAAGGGTTGAGTTCGGAGGATGCACGGGAGCTAATGTCAATCACTAATGGTACATTCGGTACCAATTATGAACATGTTGATTGGGCATTCTTAGAATAAATGGCGGTGAATTCGAAGAGAAAAGCTCAATCGCCAAGGCGGGCAAGGCATGTGACACAAAGGCCACAAGGGCATGGAGTAGAGAGTGGCAATGTTCAAACCACAAACCAAGTGTACAACGTGTGTACCAATTGCAATGAAATAGGCCATACGGCGGAAGTTTGTGTAGTGGGAGTGGTTGATGAGCAAATAGAAGAGGTTAATGCAATTCAAGGAGGGGGTGGTCGAAATTTCAACATGAACTCCAACACATACCACCCCGGGTTACGAAATCATCCTAATTTCCGCTATGGGAACGCGACGAACCAAGCTAACCCAAATTTTCAAGGAGCTCAAGGTAACTTTGCACCTCGCCAGCAATACAATCAAGGCAACTATAGAGGTGGAAACAATTATGGGTACCAAGGGAAATTTCAACAAACGGGTCAAAGTGGTTCGGGTCAACCCTCGTCAAGCGGGAATGAAGTTATGGATATGCTTCGGGCTATGCAACAAGATATGCAAAAGCGAAATCAACTTGATGAAGTTCGAATGCAAAAGGATGAAGTTCGTGACAAGAGCATTCAATCACTAACAACCCAAATGGGTCAATTGGCAACCGATGTGGCGGAATTGAAGAAAAGCAAGGGTCAACTTCCTAGTGACACTAAGGTAAATCCTTCACATGGTTCGTCACGAGGTAATGTTAATATTAGTCATGTTAGTGTTTTGAGAAGTGGCAAAGAATTTAAGGCCAATTTGTCACCGGGTGTGGTCGAGGGGGTAGTTGAGGATATCACGGGTAATGAAAGTGATGATGAAGTTTCACCGGTTAAACCTAAAGAATCAAATGTTAACAAACCGGTGTTGGGTGAAAACGAGAAAAGTGAAAAAGTTGAGGGTGAACCGAGTCAAGTCCCATTTCCATCGGCCTTGCTTGACCCGGGTAGAAAAAATTTTATTGCATCAAGAGGTCCCCACAAAGAAGAATTATGGGACATGTTTAAACAAGTGAAAATAAATCTTCCATTACTTGATGCAATAAAACAAGTACCCGCTTATGCTAAATTCCTTAAGGAATTATGTACACAAAAAAGGCAACAAAAGAAAAAGATGCCGAAGCGGGTAGACTTGACCGAGCAAGTGAGTGCAGTTTTGAATGGGGAGCTTCCTCCTAAGCTCCAAGATCCGGGCACGCCATTAATTAACATTCAAGTGGCTAATTTTCAAATGGCGAAGGCGTTACTAGATCTTGAAGCCGAGGTTAGCATTTTACCGGGGGGCTTATATGACCAATACGATTTTGGTCCGTTAGCAAGGGTGGAGACAACGGTTGTTTTGGCCGATTTGTCTCATAAGTTACCCCGGGGATGGTTCAAAATGTAATTGTTAAAATTGATGAGTTTTATTACCCGGTTGACTTTCTAGTTTTGGACTACTCGTCCGCGGACCCAAAACAACAACAAAACGTAATTTTGGGTCGGCCATTTTTGAGCACCGCGCATGCTGTGATCGATTGTAGATTTGGTACAGTCGATATGACTTTTGGAAATCGAAAAATGTGCTTGAATGTTTTTACTAACAATTCTAATGCTAATGGTGTTGATGAGTGTTTCATGGCAGATTTAGTTGATGGATGCAACCCGCATGAGTATGAGGAGGATGGTATGGAAGTTTGTTTGTGTGATTTTTCTGAACAGGTACATGCTTCTGCACTACGGGTTGAAGAGGAAAAACAGGATGCCATGGCTTTGAAGGAAGGTCGACTGCCATGGACTCACCAATTTGAAAGCTTGCCGGTGGAAATAAATTCGGGTACTAAACCGTCATTGGAACAGCCGCCAAGGTTGGAGCTCAAAGACTTGACAAGCCACTTGAAGTATGCGTTTTTAGGGGATAATGATACATTGCCGGTCATTATTGCCTCTTATTTAGAGTTGGTGCAAGAGCAAGCGTTGTTGGAAGTTTTGAAAGAAAACAAGGGAGCTATTGGATGGACGATTGCCGATCTCAAAGGTATTAGTCCATCAATTGTCATGCACAAAATTATTACCACCGAAGATGCAAAGACAACACAAGAAGCTCAAAGGAGATTGAATCCAAACCTACGGGAGGTAGTAAAAAAAGAGGTAATCAAATGGTTGGATGCGGGAATTATCTATCCGATTTCGGATAGTGCTTGGGTGAGTCCCACCCAAGTGGTGCCTAAGAAGGCCGGTATTCAAGTAGTCAAGGATGAGAACGGTGAACAAATTGCCACCCGACCGGTCACCGGGTGGTGTGTATGCATTGACTACCGAAAATTGAGTGCCGCCACTTCTAAGGACCATTTCCCGTTACCTTTTATTGACCAAATCATTGAAAAATTATCGGGTCAAAAATATTACTGCTTTTTGGACGGGTATTCGGGTTACAATCAAATAGCAATACACCCGGATGACCAACACAAGACCACCTTCACTTGTCCATATGGCACTTTTGCTTTTCGGCGAATGCCTTTTGGCTTGTGCAATGCACCGGCAACTTTCCAACGATGTATGATGAGTATCTTCTCGGGCATGGTTGGAGAGTCGCTCGAAGTATTTATGGATGACTTTTCCATTTTCGGCACTAGTTTTGAAGCCTGTCTCAACGAATTACAAAAAGTTTTAAAAAGATGTGTTGAGAAAAAATTAGTGCTAAGTTGGGAAAAAAGTCATTTCATGGTGCAAGAAGGCATTGTGTTGGGTCATGTAATTTCGGAAAGGGGAATTGAGGTGGATAATGCAAAAATACGGGTAATAGCATCTTTGCCACCTCCGAAAAATGTTTAGGGTGTAAGATCATTTTTGGGGCATGCAGGATTCTATAGGCGTTTCATAAAAGGTTTTAGTGTTATTACAAAACCTTTATGCAACTGGTTATTAAAAGATGTCCCATTTGATTTTACAAATGAGTGTATGCAAGCTTTTACTGTTTTGAAGGAGCACTTGGTCAAAGCTCCTATTTTGCAACCGTCGGATTAGTCAAAGCCATTTGAGATCATGTGTGATGCAAGCAACACTACTATTGGTGCAGTTTCGGGTCAACGGGTTGATAAGAAGCCGGTGGTGATTTATTATGCGAGTAAAACTTTATCCGAAGCGCAACTGAATTACACCACAACCGAGAAGGAATTATTAGCGGTGGTGTATGCTTTGGATAAGTTTCGCTCGTATATTTGGGGGAGTAAAGTTGTGGTATATTCGGATCATAGTGCAGTCCGATATTTGATGGAGAAAAAGGACGCGAAGCCTCGGTTGATTCGATGGGTATTATTGCTACAAGAATTCGATTTAGAGATCCGAGACAAAAAGGGAAGTGAGAATGTAGTGGCGGATCACTTGTCCGGGATCCCGGTGGAAGGAATCGATGATATAAGTGAAATAAACGAGAGGTTTGGGGATGAGCAACTCTTAGCCGTGTCTACCTTTGTTGCACCATGGTACGCTTACTATGTAAATTACTTAGCCACGGGTGCCATCCCAAATCATTGGACCAAGAAATGAAGACAACAATTTATGGTCCAAGTGAAGTAATACATTTGGGATGAACCGGATCTTTTCAAGATCGGGCCGGATCAAGTTATACGGAGGTGTGTGCCCAAGACAGAAGTGTTGAAAATTTTGACCCATGCTCATTCATCCGCATGTGGAGGTCATTTTAGTGGGCACAAAACGGGCTATCGGGTTCTCTCATGTGGGTTTTATTGGCCCATAATTTTCAAAGATGCGTGCGAGTTTGCAAGAAATTGTATAAATTGTCAAAAGATGGGAAGCATCTCGAAGAGGGATGAGATGCCATTACAACCGATCTTGGTAGTAGAGATATTTGATGTATGGGGTATTGACTTTATGGGTCCTTTCCCAAATTCGAATGGCTTCCTATATATTTTGGTAGCGGTGGATTACGTCTCAAAGTGGATTGAAGCTATTGCAACAAGAACAAATGACCATTCGGTTGTTTGTAAGTTTGTTCAATCCAATATCTTTGCCCGTTTCGGCATTCCGATGGTTATCATAAGTGATCGTGGTTCGCACTTCAAGAACTTTAATTTCGGGAAATTGTTGAAGAGGTATAGCGTGAATCACCGGATTGCCACACCTTACCATCCGCAAACGAGTGGACAAGTCGAGGTGTCCAACCGTTAAATCAAGAAAATTCTCATGAAGACGGTAAGAACGGATAGGAAGGATTGGTCGAGTAAATTGGATGATGCGTTGTGGGTATACCGAATGGCCTACAAGACTCCTATTAGCACAACACCTTACCGGATGGTTTATGGAAAGGGTTGTCACTTGCCAATGGAGTTAGCGCATCGGGCATATTGGGCGATCACTACGGTCAATGCGGACTACAATGAAGCGGGAAAGATGAGGAAGTTACAATTGTGTGAAATCGAAGAGCTTAGAGACGAAGCGTATGACTGTGCATCAGCGTATAAAGATAAACTCAAGAAAGTACATGATGCAAAATTAAGGAAGAAAACGTTTGAAGTGGGTCAAAAAGTTTGGTTGTACAATTCAAGACTCAAGATGTTTGTGGGCAAGCTTAAAAGCAAATGGATGGGCCCGTATGTCGTTCGGCGAGTTGGGAGGTTTGGTGATGTAGATATCCAAGATGAGCAAACACTAAAACAACAAATGGTGAATGGTCATCGGTTGAAGCCATACTTGGAGGGGAACGACATAAACAACTTGGAGCTTGACAAAGTGGGCTACATTCTACGCCCGGTCGTTGAGGAACAACCATGAGAGGCCCAGGTTTGGTAGGGTAAATAGTAGCATTTCATTTTGTTTGTTTTGTATAGTTTGCACAATTACCATATTTCCTTGAAATCCATGTTTGAAACAAGTGTGGGGATATTCGGGTCACGAATTACTCTAACATTGTGTTGAGGACAACACGGGACTTTCGAGGGGGTAGGGTGATTTTTACATGTTTTTGAAAAGTTTTTGAAAAAAATAAAAAAAAAATTGAAAAAACTGAAAAAAATATAAAAAATAACACTTAAAATCACAATTTTCAACGAAACAGAGATGCCCAGGTGCCACCGTAATTTACGATGGCACCGTAATTTACGGTGGCCAGTGAAGTTTTTTGGTCTTTACGGTGTAACCCTACTGAGTTACGGTAAGGATTTTGTTCCAGGATCCACCGTAAGTTACGGTGGTACCGTAATTTACGGTAGACCTGGAACACTGATGGGTCGTTCCGGATTCAGCATATATATAAAAAAATAACAATAAACAATCAGGTCACGTGAATTACACCCCAGTCACTCCTTTTCCTTCATCCTTCTCCACCAAACATTCTTGCATCACTTTCACAAGACCCACAAACTCCATAACCTTCTTCAAGCTTCCAACTCTCATATCTCCTTCAATCCTTAGCCGGATCAAGTGAAATTGAGGTCTAACTTGACTACTTTTTCACGTATTTTTTGATTTTGCTAAGAGATTTGTGAAAAAACGAAGTTTTCGGGTCTGAATCATAAACCCTATGTAACACCTCGAATTTTTGTGTCCAATGATGTGTTAACACGTGTCATTTGTTTACACGTGGCATCTATAATAAATAAAGGACTAATTTTGACAAACCTTGAAAGTATATAAATTCGAGGGTTATAAATGTCAACAAGGGTAAATATACTGTATAGTATCCCTAAATAACGCTTAAACCTTCAAACGAATAAATTATAGATCGTACATATATAAAACGCGGAAGAAAGTGAGAGATTACAAACTACAGGGGTTAACTGTGTCAACATGTTTAATAATACCTCTGAGTGACCCTTTAACGTTCCCAAGACTTTGTAACGGTATTATACCCTCACTAAAATAAAATACATGAATTACGCGAAGTTTCGATATGAAACGAGAAAGTTACGATCAAATACGTAGAAGAAGGGTTAAAAGCGTCAACAGTGAAAGTTAAGGCTTTCCAATATAATTAATAAATAAACCAGGGGACTTATTAATGCGGGTAATTAACACGAGGCCCCTATCGGTAAATAACCGAGGGCCAAACCGCAAAGTTACCCCTTCAGAACCGAAAGGCCAGGTGAATCATTACGAAAGATTTCGTTATTAATGGCCCGATTCTGTAATGATTATAAAAGATATGAAAAATTCTGAAAATATAACCTCACGCGACCCGCGTAAGGTTTAAACCTAAGTCGAGGCGGGCCGCGAGCTCCCTCTATTACGCGTCTGATCTTCTGATCCCAGGCGACCCGCGTAAAGGTTGCATGGAATGTCCATGCGGGTCGCGTACGACGCCCAGATGCAGAATAGTTGTGGTTTCTTGACTTTTGAGCTCTTGTACGATCATTTGATCAATTATGGCAGCATGGGTGACCCCTACACGACCCATACACCTCAGGGGACATCTACCCATCATCATGGTCAGTATAGATTGTTGTGTAGTGAACTAGAGGGCATGGTTGCACTATAAATAGCACCATTGTGCTCATAACCTTCATCACACTCAAAACACACTATCTGATCATTCTAAGGAGCTCTCTAGCTTTTCTTCTGCTCTATAGTCAAGAACACAACCTCTGTAAGTAATCTCACCCTTTGTGGTGTCACATTTCCATAGTTATAGCCTATAAACGCAACCGTCGTAACTAACGGTTGTCATTGCAATATCTTGCAAATGATTCAGTCTTATGACGAATCAAAAATGGTTATGAGTTGGTATTTATGTGGGTATTAAACCTCTAAAAGGGTTCCCCCTGATCACCACTCTAACTATGTCAAATATCGGGTCAAACGCGCGGTTAAAAAGTCAACAGAAAGCTATTTTAGCAATTTAAGCATAATCTGTGATATATATGTTATGGAACCTGTTTGACAATCATAAAATATGATAATAAGTATATAAACATGTTTGCGCTCGTTTGAATCGATCACTTACTATATTGAACCGGTTCGGAGCCGAAAGTCGCAAAAGTTTGACTTTTGCTTTGACTTCAGTTCTGACCCGTTTTAGTGAGGTATAAATATACCTTAGGACTCTCTTAGGACCAGGTCACATGTTGGTATACGCCTCTGTGGTCGGTTCATGAGTTACCCGAGTCTTTTACGTATTTCCGTCATTCGCCTAAAAGTTGACCGTAACGGCCTTTTAAAATTAAAACGAGTATTTCGGACACGTGAACGGACCAAAACCTTGCTTGTTAAATTATAAGCATGTCCCTAAAGTTTCACGTCAATCCGAGGTCTAGAATGAGAGTTATGCTAAAAGGCGCACTTTTAAGAAAGTTTTACAATTAACGGCGCACTTAGCATAACGCCCATCTAACCCAAGTTTTCGTCACCAAAACTTTCACCCACTGTGGTAAAATAATATTTTGGGAATTTTAAAGATTTTTAATAATTTTTACCTTGCTCATAACCTGCGGTTATGGCTACGGTTCGGTAAATACCGAATATACCCTTTTTGGCCAAAACGGGAGTTCTACAAGGTCTTTTGACCCGATTCCAATTACCACTGGTTTTAAATAATAAATAAAGTATTTTAAGCTTTATAAGCTGTTCGGGAAACTCAGATTTCCTGTAGAACTCGAAAATCCATTTTAAAGTCTTTAAAATGACCGAAAAGCCCCTACGGGGCATAATATAAACTTAAACTCGTTACGGGCATTACGGAAGGTACCCTACTGATACCAAAATACTTTTAAGGCATATTGACTTAGGAAATAAGCGTACGACTCTTTTGGTTAACCGTTCGCCTATTTGCGCACACGGTACGGCCCACGGAACTAGTTTTCGTGCAATAGCCGATATGGGTCAAATTATATTATTTGAACCCCAAAATCCAGAGTATGCACTATAAACCTATATAACACAAGTCTCTGAACTTGTTGGGTCCAAATCATACTCCATTCTCGGTTTTCGCCTTTTCGTGCGAATTAACCATATCTATATATATCGGAATCAACCGGTTTAAGCTACGGCTAATATAAGGACCGTTAGGATTCTAAGAGGTTAATTAAAACCTTCGTTCCAGATTAGGAGCCCCAGTAAAAGCTATCGGTGACTTGATCTAAATTAAGGATTAATACTTGCAAAGGTAAATACTTTTGACTTATTTCCCCTATATGGGCTTGGGTTACGGTATATTAATACCGCTTGATTGAGCATTATATAATTCCATCGCTTAGGTGGTTAATTGATTAAATATGATCGGCTCATTTAAACAGTTTTGTTGCTTATAAGCCTTTGGGAGGTTTAATGACCGTTGTCCCGGATATCCTTGGCATCATTTTACGAAATGGCCACGACCATCGACATCCCGGTGTAGGCGTACACCCGGTATAAAGTGTCGACATTAAAATTAAAAGACGTAGCCGTTGGTTTTTATACTACGGTTTTACGCAAACGTGGTGTGTCTATAAATCTTTAACCCGGCACGACCCGGGCTACTGAACGCATAAAAGAACATGTAAAACGTTCACAAGATCATTATGAATTTTCCCAAGTTATAAAAGAGTTTGTGCCTTGTGCATTCAAATCAATTTTAATAAACATTTTCAAATGTGTCAGTTGAATGTATTTACCAGTGTAAACTGACGTATTTTCCCCAAAAAGATTAAGTGCAGGTACCTAAACGTAATTGGCTGGTATTAGCTCCCTAGCGTCGGGATAAGCCTCGCAAGCTTGATTGCAGTATCTAATGGAACAATACTTTACTTTTATTTACGATCCACTGTGGATATATCCAACCCCTGTAACACATTTTGATATTACATTCAGAGGTTGAAATTTATATTTTTATCTTATGCTTCCGCTGTGCATTATATAATTGTGTGGTTTGACTATATTGTTGCCAACATCGTCACGGTAATCCCCCACCGGGCCCACCGGTGAGACACGTGGAAATCGGGGTGTGACAGGTTGGTATCAGAGCCAACATTGAGTGAATTAAACACAATAGGCATTATGTTTAATCTCAGTGACACAATTGCACATACTTGAGTCTAGACAAGAACTTAGGACAAATTCGGATTACTACTCCATTTTTGTCTTTATTATTCGATTTGATTTTTAATAAGTTTTGGAGCAGGAAAATGCCACCTGTAATATTCCGAGGAAGAGGAAGGGGACGAAGAGGCCGAGGAGAAATCGTGACACATCACGATAGCGAGGCTGGACCATCTGGTACAAGACATCCTTCGATGACACGAAGCGAAGAGCCACAACGACGAAGAGATCTTTACGAACCAGCGAGGCATTCCACTTCGCACAGCTCAACGCCATCCTACCGGCACTCCTTTGGGCCAGATTCAGAAAATAATCCCAACAACCCACAACCTTCCTTCATACCTCTGCAACGTTCGGTTTCGCACCGGAATTATGACGACCCTAGTCCATACTACGTAGCTCAGTTTAATCCGGCTGACTACATACAGGAACCTTCAGGATTTGTTCCGCTAGGACCACAAGACCATTTTTCTGAAGATCCCATGGAGGAAGATGAGGATCCAACTGAACCAGCTCGTGGTACGCCCACGCATCCGATAGAAGTATCTGATGGATCTTCATATCATGGCCCACAATATCAAGGCCCAGATAGCTTTATGGCCTTGTTCGACCGACATGAGTGGTACAACACACCATCTCATCAGACATCGCAACCGAGACATCCACAGGATCCCTCTGAGGATTCACGCTTTGAGGCAGTTACGCCACCACCTCCGCCACCGGCACAACCAGTTATACCTGATCCGCCGAGGCGTAGGAGGACCAATGCTCGTATGTCTACACGAGGAGGAGGGGGTAACCACTTCAGCACTCCTCGACATTCTAGTAGTAGCCACTATCCGCCACTACATGAAGAAGGACCTTCAAGTCCTATACAAGAAGCGAACTCCGCACCTACTGCACGAAATTCGCCACCATTTGGGTATGACCAACCCATACCAGCTTACACAGGTCCAACGGCTTACAACCCGTTTGAACCGTCACAAGCACAATACAACTACGGCTATGAGCGCGACCCATATGTGGTGTCGGCTAGGTATAATGCGCGCTACCCTGACGGAGCACATGGAAACATGGGACCACCGGACTACTCAGCTCATGGGTATCCAATACCTCCCAGACCTCCAGTTCCGCATCAAGCGCCACAACCACGGTTTTCTCCTCCTGAACAGGAAGAAATACTCCATCGACTAGATCGTGTGGAGAGAGAGTTCGAGGAAGAGAAGAAAAGCCACCGAGGATTTCTCAAGGGCTTGGCGAACCTACTAAAGGGCAAAAAGAAGAAACGTGACCACTAGCCCTTAATAGTAGTACTACTGTAATTTCTACTTTGAAATAAGTCCCTGCGTGGACAACTTATCGTATTTCAGTCCCTACGTGGACTTATTTTTAGTCCTTGCATGGACACTTATCTTATATTAGTCCCTGCGTGGACTTATCACTTATTTTAAAACCTCTATGGAGGTATGTATTATTTGAAAGACCCGTTTAGGGCAATATGTAATTGTATTTGAAATTTCGGAATGTATGTTATGAGTTTTGTTTTAATATATATAAAAATAAAACAAAACCATTCCTTTTATATTGATCTGCCTAAATAAAGAATCTTAAGGGGGTGAAACCTAGCTTGGGGTCTTTTAAGATCAGTCAAGATGGTACGACCTAGCTGAAAAGATTCTGATTCCCTGTTAACCTCTGTACGCATGTTAACATTCATGGCAGATGTGATTCGTTAAAATCACGCACGTCATTCTTATACAATAATCCTTTGAGGATTTCAAAACCCAACTAAATGATATATAGATCGTGGGTTAAATCACCAATGAAGGTGATCAATATTATAAAGACATCCATTTAGTGATGCAATGCCTACGGGCCAGTACTATAAAGACATCCATTTAGTGATGCAATGCCTACGGGCCAGTACTATAAAGACATCCATTTAGTGATGCAATGCCTACGGGCCAGTATTATAAAGACATCCATTTAGTGATGCAGTGCCTACGGGCCAATATTATAAAAACATCCATTAGTGATGCAGTGCCTACGGGCCAGTATTATTAAAACATCCATTAGTGATGCAGTGCCTACGGGCCAGAATTATTAAAACATCCATTAGTGATGTAGTGCCTACGGGCCAATATTATCAAAACATCCATTAGTGATGTAGTGCCTACGGGCCAACCATATTAAGACATCCATTAGAGGTGTAGTGCCTATGGGCCATAATAATTGTCTTATAAGACAAAAGGCAGTAGTAGTCTATGACTCTCTGTCAGAAAGAGATAAAAGAACTACGGTTCAACTCTCTATGCCTTTGATTCTCTGGAATCTCGGCTAATATTATAAAACATCATCGTAATTAGGCTTTATGCCGCCCATACTATTTATATAGTTAAAATAGGATATATTCAAATCCTAATATTTAATGATATAATAAGTTAACCAAATATGGTCTCTGTACCATGGTTGACAAATTGTCATAAAAGACAATCATATAATAATCTCCTAAATTAAAATTTTGTTATCTTCTGTAACAGATTCAAGTTACAATGGCGGATCCCAACGGAGAGAACAGCCACACAAACGAAGATGACTATGACAATGCGTCAGTACATTTGACAGGCGCACAGCTAAAGGCTCTGATCAACAATGCTGTCCAGGCAGCTATTGATCGTCAAAATACTGAGTCTCAAGGCAGATCTGTGTCAAAACCACCCTCTAAACCAAAGACACACTCCAAACCACCCTCTGAACCCAAGAAAGATGACGACAAGCATTCGTCTACTGAGCACAGCGTTCACCGCGATAGAGAATATACCGATGCGTCCAGTGCTAAGGGTTGCACCTACAAATACTTTGTATCATGTAAGCCCCGTGAATTTACAGGGGAGAAAGGTGCGGTTGACTGTATCACCTGGCTGGACGAGATGGACACGATTGTGGACATCAGCGGGTGCGCTGAGAGGGACGTGGTTAAGTTTGTGTCCCAGTCATTCAAGGGCGAGGCCCTGGCGTGGTGGAGAGCTCTGGTGCAGGCTTCAGGTAAGTCTGCCTTGTACAAAATGTCATGGGGGGAGTTTATTACCCTCATAAAAGAAAACTACTGCCCTCAGCACGAGGTTGAGAAGATTGAGGCTGATTTTGTCTCACTGGTGATGACAAACCTGGATTGTCAAGCTTATCTGACAAGCTTTAACACTATGTCACGACTGGTGCCATATCTTGTGACACCAGAACCAAGAAGAATTGCCCGATTCATTGGGGGCTTAGAGCCGGCGATCAAGGCTAGCGTAAAGGCCTCTAGGCCAACGACCTTCAGGTCAGTTACTGACCTCTCCTTGTCTCTTACACTTGATGCTGTCCGTCTGAGGGCACAAAGGAGCAAGGAGGCTGAAAAGCGAAAGCGTGAGGATGATACCTCACGAAAGTCCGGTAAAAAGCACCGTGGAAACGGTGAGGGCAAGAAAGGGTCGGAGGCAAGGAAGGAGGGGCAAGCTGATGGAAGACCTTACTGCAAGGTCTGCAAGAAACCTCACTCCGGGAAGTGTAGGTTTGCGTCTGGTTCACAGTCGCAACAAAAGACTCCATCCTGTGGGCTATGCAAGTCCAAGGAGCATAAGACAGTGGAGTGCAAAAAGATAAAGGACGCAACCTGCTTTAATTGCAATGAAAAGGGGCACATAAAGAGTAATTGCCCGAAGTATGCCAAGAAGGCGGAAGAGACTAAGAAGACAAATGCGAGAGTTTTTCGCTTGGATGCAAAGGAAGCGGTCAAGGACGACAATGTGCTTACAGGTACTTTTCTCGTAAATAATATATTTGCAAGAGTACTGTTCGATTCTGGCGCTGACAAGTCCTTTGTAGACCAGAAATTTTGCCAACTACTAAATATGCCAATCAAAACCCTAGACGTAAAATACGAAGTAGAGTTGGCAGACGGAACGATAGAAACCGTCTCTACCGTTCTAGAGGGATGTGAAATATCCATTAGGAACCATTCTTTTCCTTTATCTCTGCTTCCCTTCAATTTGGCGGGTTTTGATATCGTGCTAGGCATGGACTGGTTATCCCATAACCAGGCCCAAATCATTTGCGGTAAAAGGCAAATAGTTTTAAAAACTCCGAGTGGTGAATCTCTTACCATTCGAGGTGATACGCATTACGGATTGCCCGAAGACGTATCTATGCTGAAAGCTTCAAGGTGTTTGAACAGAGGCTGTGTAATTTACATGGCTCAAGTGATAATTGAAGAACCAAAGCCGAAGATCGAGGATCTTCCTGTCATTTCTGAATACCCCGAGGTCTTTCCTGAAGAACTACCTGGTTTGCCACCAGATAGACAAGTGGAGTTCAGAATTGACATCATTCCTGGAGCAGCTCCGATAGCAAGAGCACCTTACAGATTAGCGCCAACGGAAATGAAAGAACTGAGGACCCAGTTGGATGAACTGCTGGCGAAAGGTTTTATCAGACCTAGTTCATCTCCCTGGGGAGCTCCTGTCCTATTTGTAAAGAAGAAGGACGGATCGATGCGGTTGTGCATCGACTATAGAGAGCTGAATAAAGTTACCGTAAAGAACAGATATCCTTTACCAAGGATCGATGATCTGTTCGACCAGCTGCAAGGTGCAAGCTACTTCTCCAAGATCGACTTAAGGTCGGGTTATCATCAACTAAGGGTCAGAGATGAAGATGTACACAAGACTGCATTTAGGACTCGCTATGGTCATTACGAGTTCCTAGTGATGCCTTTTGGGCTCACAAATGCACCGGCTGCGTTCATGGATCTCATGAATCGCGTTTGCAAGCCGTATCTAGATAAATTCGTCACAGTCTTCATCGACGATATCCTTATCTATTCCAAGAATCAAGATGACCACGAGAAGCACCTTCGTTGCATTCTCGAATTACTACAACGTGAGAAACTCTACGCCAAATTCTCGAAATGTGAATTCTGGCTACGAGAAGTTCAGTTTTTAGGACACGTTGTGAGTGAGCGTGGTATCCAAGTGGATCCCGCTAAGGTAGAGGCAGTTATGAACTGGCAAGAGCCAAAGACGCCTACCGAAATCCGTAGCTTCCTGGGTTTAGCAGGATACTACCGAAGATTTATTGAAAATTTTTCGAGGATTGCTGCGCCCTTGACTTCCTTGACCAAGAAGAAAGAAAAGTATATTTGGGGCCCGAAGCAGCAAGAGTCCTTTGAAATACTGAAGCAGAAGCTAAGCAACGCACCTGTGTTGACCTTACCCGAGGGTACAGATGAATTCGTAGTTTACTGCGATGCATCACATACAGGCATGGGGTGTGTGCTTATGCAGAAGGGCAAGGTGATTGCCTATGCTTCAAGGCAATTAAAGGTGCATGAAAAGAATTACACCACCCATGATTTGGAGTTGGGTGCCGTTGTATTTGCACTTAAGTTGTGGAGGCACTACCTTTACGGTATTAAATTTGTGATTTATTCAGATCACAAAAGCCTTCAGCACTTGTTCAACCAGAAGGAGTTGAACATGAGACAACGCCGTTGGATGGAAACCCTGAATGATTTTGACTGCGAAATCAGGTACCATCCCGGCAAGGCGAATGTAGTCGCCGATGCATTGAGCAGAAAAGAAAGGGTAAAACCCATTCGAATCAATGCCAAGAGCATTGAAGTTAAAAATAATTTGATTGAAAGGATATTGACTGCACAGCGAGAGGCTGTGTTGGAAGCTAATTATCCTAATGAAAAGCTGGGAGTAACTGAGGAGCAGTTGACTCTTAGCAAGGATGGAATTCTTAGACTGAATGGACGTATATGGGTTCCGATTCATGGGGGACTACGAGATGTTGTTCTCCAGGAAGCCCATAGTTCCAGATACTCAGTCCATCCTGGTGCTGATAAAATGTACCAAGACTTAAAGGCAAATTATTGGTGGATAGGCTTGAAAAGGTCTGTAGCCGCCCATGTAGCAAAGTGCTTGACTTGTGCTCAAGTCAAAGCCGAGCACCAAAAGCCGTCTGGTTTGCTACAACAGCCTGAACTTCCCGAGTGGAAGTGGGAATGCGTAACTATGGACTTCATAACCAAGTTACCCAAGACCAGGAAAGGAAATGATACAATATGGGTCATAGTCGATAGGCTGACTAAATCAGCTCATTTTCTACCCATCAAGGAGACGTATAGCTCCGATATGTTAGCCCAACTTTATGTTGATAAGATTGTAGCCTTACACGGCATACCTGTGTCTATTATTTCCGACAGGGATACTAGATACACATCTCACTTCTGGAAGAGTTTCCAGCAATCTTTGGGCACACGTTTAAATTTTAGTACGGCTTACCATCCACAGACGGACGGTCAAAGTGAGCGTACTATCCAAACGCTAGAAGACATGCTTCGTGCATGTGCGATCGATCTAGGTGGTAACTGGGATAAAAACCTACCCCTGATCGAATTCTCCTACAATAATAGCTACCACACCAGCATAAAGGCTGCGCCTTTTGAGGCATTATATGGTAGGAAATGCAGATCGCCTGTTTGTTGGGCGGAAGTAGGAGAGGTCCAATTATCGGGACCAGAGATTGTTTTCCAGACGACGGACAAGATTGTCCAGATCCGGGAACGTCTCAAGGCTGCCCGCGATAGGCAGAAGAGCTACGCTGATCCAAAGCGTAAGGATTTTCACTTCGAAGTAGGTGAAAAGGTATTACTTAAGGTGTCACCCTGGAAGGGGGTGATGCGTTTCGGCAAGAAGGGCAAGCTGAGTCCGAGATACATAGGGCCTTTTGAGGTCATTGAACGGGTCGGATCAGTTGCCTATAAACTAAACTTGCCTGAAGAGCTCAATGGAATTCACAATGTGTTCCACATCTGCAATCTCAAGAAGTGCTTCGCCGACGAATCGTTGGTGATTCCACACACAGATGTGCATATAGATGAGAGCTTAAAGTTCATAGAAAAACCTTTGTCGATTGAAGATCGACAGGTGAAGAAGCTTCGCAGAAAGCACGTACCGATTGTAAAGGTCAAATGGGATGCTCGTAGAGGTCCTGAGTATACGTGGGAAGTCGAAGCTACAATGAAAGAAAAATACCCCTATTTATTTGAGTAAATCTCGGGTCGAGATTTATTTTAAGGGGGTGAGGATGTAACACCTCGAATTTTTGTGTCCAATGATGTGTTAACACGTGTCATTTGTTTACACGTGGCATCTATAATAAATAAAGGACTAATTTTGACAAACCTTGAAAGTATATAAATTCGAGGGTTATAAATGTCAACAAGGGTAAATATACTGTATAGTATCCCTAAATAACGCTTAAACCTTCAAACGAATAAATTATAGATCGTACATATATAAAACGCGGAAGAAAGTGAGAGATTACAAACTACAGGGGTTAACTGTGTCAACATGTTTAATAATACCTCTGAGTGACCCTTTAACGTTCCCAAGACTTTGTAACGGTATTATACCCTCACTAAAATAAAATACATGAATTACGCGAAGTTTCGATATGAAACGAGAAAGTTACGATCAAATACGTAGAAGAAGGGTTAAAAGCGTCAACAGTGAAAGTTAAGGCTTTCCAATATAATTAATAAATAAACCAGGGGACTTATTAATGCGGGTAATTAACACGAGGCCCCTATCGGTAAATAACCGAGGGCCAAACCGCAAAGTTACCCCTTCAGAACCGAAAGGCCAGGTGAATCATTACGAAAGATTTCGTTATTAATGGCCCGATTCTGTAATGATTATAAAAGATATGAAAAATTCTGAAAATATAACCTCACGCGACCCGCGTAAGGTTTAAACCTAAGTCGAGGCGGGCCGCGAGCTCCCTCTATTACGCGTCTGATCTTCTGATCCCAGGCGACCCGCGTAAAGGTTGCATGGAATGTCCATGCGGGTCGCGTACGACGCCCAGATGCAGAATAGTTGTGGTTTCTTGACTTTTGAGCTCTTGTACGATCATTTGATCAATTATGGCAGCATGGGTGACCCCTACACGACCCATACACCTCAGGGGACATCTACCCATCATCATGGTCAGTATAGATTGTTGTGTAGTGAACTAGAGGGCATGGTTGCACTATAAATAGCACCATTGTGCTCATAACCTTCATCACACTCAAAACACACTATCTGATCATTCTAAGGAGCTCTCTAGCTTTTCTTCTGCTCTATAGTCAAGAACACAACCTCTGTAAGTAATCTCACCCTTTGTGGTGTCACATTTCCATAGTTATAGCCTATAAACGCAACCGTCGTAACTAACGGTTGTCATTGCAATATCTTGCAAATGATTCAGTCTTATGACGAATCAAAAATGGTTATGAGTTGGTATTTATGTGGGTATTAAACCTCTAAAAGGGTTCCCCCTGATCACCACTCTAACTATGTCAAATATCGGGTCAAACGCGCGGTTAAAAAGTCAACAGAAAGCTATTTTAGCAATTTAAGCATAATCTGTGATATATATGTTATGGAACCTGTTTGACAATCATAAAATATGATAATAAGTATATAAACATGTTTGCGCTCGTTTGAATCGATCACTTACTATATTGAACCGGTTCGGAGCCGAAAGTCGCAAAAGTTTGACTTTTGCTTTGACTTCAGTTCTGACCCGTTTTAGTGAGGTATAAATATACCTTAGGACTCTCTTAGGACCAGGTCACATGTTGGTATACGCCTCTGTGGTCGGTTCATGAGTTATCCGAGTCTTTTACGTATTTCCGTCATTCGCCTAAAAGTTGACCGTAACGGCCTTTTAAAATTAAAACGAGTATTTCGGACACGTGAACGGACCAAAACCTTGCTTGTTAAATTATAAGCATGTCCCTAAAGTTTCACGTCAATCCGAGGTCTAGAATGAGAGTTATGCTAAAAGGCGCACTTTTAAGAAAGTTTTACAATTAACGGCGCACTTAGCATAACGCCCATCTAACCCAAGTTTTCGTCACCAAAACTTTTACCCACTGTGGTAAAATAATATTTTGGGAATTTTAAAGATTTTTAATAATTTTTACCTTGCTCATAACCTGCGGTTATGGCTACGGTTCGGTAAATACCGAATATACCCTTTTTGGCCAAAACGGGAGTTCTACAAGGTCTTTTGACCCGATTCCAATTACCACTGGTTTTAAATAATAAATAAAGTATTTTAAGCTTTATAAGCTGTTCGGGAAACTCAGATTTCCTGTAGAACTCGAAAATCCATTTTAAAGTCTTTAAAATGACCGAAAAGCCCCTACGGGGCATAATATAAACTTAAACTCGTTACGGGCATTACGGAAGGTACCCTACTGATACCAAAATACTTTTAAGGCATATTGACTTAGGAAATAAGCGTACGACTCTTTTGGTTAACCGTTCGCCTATTTGCGCACACGGTACGGCCCACGGAACTAGTTTTCGTGCAATAGCCGATATGGGTCAAATTATATTATTTGAACCCCAAAATCCAGAGTATGCACTATAAACCTATATAACACAAGTCTCTGAACTTGTTGGGTCCAAATCATACTCCATTCTCGGTTTTCGCCTTTTCGTGCGAATTAACCATATCTATATATATCGGAATCAACCGGTTTAAGCTACGGCTAATATAAGGACCGTTAGGATTCTAAGAGGTTAATTAAAACCTTCGTTCCAGATTAGGAGCCCCAGTAAAAGCTATCGGTGACTTGATCTAAATTAAGGATTAATACTTGCAAAGGTAAATACTTTTGACTTATTTCCCCTATATGGGCTTGGGTTACGGTATATTAATACCGCTTGATTGAGCATTATATAATTCCATCGCTTAGGTGGTTAATTGATTAAATATGATCGGCTCATTTAAACAGTTTTGTTGCTTATAAGCCTTTGGGAGGTTTAATGACCGTTGTCCCGGATATCCTTGGCATCATTTTACGAAATGGCCACGACCATCGACATCCCGGTGTAGGCGTACACCCGGTATAAAGTGTCGACATTAAAATTAAAAGACGTAGCCGTTGGTTTTTATACTACGGTTTTACGCAAACGTGGTGTGTCTATAAATCTTTAACCCGGCACGACCCGGGCTACTGAACGCATAAAAGAACATGTAAAACGTTCACAAGATCATTATGAATTTTCCCAAGTTATAAAAGAGTTTGTGCCTTGTGCATTCAAATCAATTTTAATAAACATTTTCAAATGTGTCAGTTGAATGTATTTACCAGTGTAAACTGACGTATTTTCCCCAAAAAGATTAAGTGCAGGTACCTAAACGTAATTGGCTGGTATTAGCTCCCTAGCGTCGGGATAAGCCTCGCAAGCTTGATTGCAGTATCTAATGGAACAATACTTTACTTTTATTTACGATCCACTGTGGATATATCCAACCCCTGTAACACATTTTGATATTACATTCAGAGGTTGAAATTTATATTTTTATCTTATGCTTCCGCTGTGCATTATATAATTGTGTGGTTTGACTATATTGTTGCCAACATCGTCACGGTAATCCCCCACCGGGCCCACCGGTGAGACACGTGGAAATCGGGGTGTGACCCTTACGTCCGAGGGTTTTTGAGTTCTGCTTTACTGTTTACTTGCATCTTCAACAAGGTAGATTATTTCTATGTTTGTGATGCATTGTGAAAAGAAGGTTATTGTCATGTTCAAGGCTTAGAGTCATGAACTTGATGGTTTTTGTAGATGTTTGTCAAAGTAGTAAAAGAATCTCTACTTGAACACCATGATTTTGATTTTTGACGTTTACTGGAATTACATCCCGAAGCAATGTTATAATTTTCCCATTCGAATCAATGCCAAGAGCATTGAAGTTAAAAATAATTTGATTGAAAGGATATTGACTGCACAGCGAGAGGCTGTGTTGGAAGCTAATTATCCTAATGAAAAAGCTGGGAGTAACTGAGGAGCAGTTGACTCTTAGCAAGGATGGGAATTCTTAGACTGAATGGACGTATATGGGTTCCGATTCATGGGGGACTACGAGATGTTGTTCTCCAGGAAGCCCATAGTTCCAGATACTCAGTCCATCCTGGTGCTGATAAAATGTACCAAGACTTAAAGGCAAATTATTGGTGGATAGGCTTGAAAAGGTCTGTAGCCGCCCATGTAGCAAAGTGCTTGACTTGTGCTCAAGTCAAAGCCGAGCACCAAAAGCCGTCTGGTTTGCTACAACAGCCTGAACTTCCCGAGTGGAAGTGGGAATGCGTAACTATGGACTTCATAACCAAGTTACCCAAGACCAGGAAAGGAAATGATACAATATGGGTCATAGTCGATAGGCTGACTAAATCAGCTCATTTTCTACCCATCAAGGAGACGTATAGCTCCGATATGTTAGCCCAACTTTATGTTGATAAGATTGTAGCCTTACACGGCATACCTGTGTCTATTATTTCCGACAGGGATACTAGATACACATCTCACTTCTGGAGAGTTTCCAGCAATCTTTGGGCACACGTTTAAATTTTAGTACGGCTTACCATCCACAGACGGACGGTCAAAGTGAGCGTACTATCCAAACGCTAGAAGACATGCTTCGTGCATGTGCGATCGATCTAGGTGGTAACTGGGATAAAAACCTACCCCTGATCGAATTCTCCTACAATAATAGCTACCACACCAGCATAAAGGCTGCGCCTTTTGAGGCATTATATGGTAGGAAATGCAGATCGCCTGTTTGTTGGGCGGAAGTAGGAGAGGTCCAATTATCGGGACCAGAGATTGTTTTCCAGACGACGGACAAGATTGTCCAGATCCGGGAACGTCTCAAGGCTGCCCGCGATAGGCAGAAGAGCTACGCTGATCCAAAGCGTAAGGATTTTCACTTCGAAGTAGGTGAAAAGGTATTACTTAAGGTGTCACCCTGGAAGGGGGTGATGCGTTTCGGCAAGAAGGGCAAGCTGAGTCCGAGATACATAGGGCCTTTTGAGGTCATTGAACGGGTCGGATCAGTTGCCTATAAACTAAACTTGCCTGAAGAGCTCAATGGAATTCACAATGTGTTCCACATCTGCAATCTCAAGAAGTGCTTCGCCGACGAATCGTTGGTGATTCCACACACAGATGTGCATATAGATGAGAGCTTAAAGTTCATAGAAAAACCTTTGTCGATTGAAGATCGACAGGTGAAGAAGCTTCGCAGAAAGCACGTACCGATTGTAAAGGTCAAATGGATGCTCGTAGAGGTCCTGAGTATACGTGGGAAGTCGAAGCTACAATGAAAGAAAAATACCCCTATTTATTTGAGTAAATCTCGGGTCGAGATTTATTTTAAGGGGGTGAGGATGTAACACCTCGAATTTTTGTGTCCAATGATGTGTTAACACGTGTCATTTGTTTACACGTGGCATCTATAATAAATAAAGGACTAATTTTGACAAACCTTGAAAGTATATAAATTCGAGGGTTATAAATGTCAACAAGGGTAAATATACTGTATAGTATCCCTAAATAACGCTTAAACCTTCAAACGAATAAATTATAGATCGTACATATATAAAACGCGGAAGAAAGTGAGAGATTACAAACTACAGGGGTTAACTGTGTCAACATGTTTAATAATACCTCTGAGTGACCCTTTAACGTTCCCAAGACTTTGTAACGGTATTATACCCTCACTAAAATAAAATACATGAATTACGCGAAGTTTCGATATGAAACGAGAAAGTTACGATCAAATACGTAGAAGAAGGGTTAAAAGCGTCAACAGTGAAAGTTAAGGCTTTCCAATATAATTAATAAATAAACCAGGGGACTTATTAATGCGGGTAATTAACACGAGGCCCCTATCGGTAAATAACCGAGGGCCAAACCGCAAAGTTACCCCTTCAGAACCGAAAGGCCAGGTGAATCATTACGAAAGATTTCGTTATTAATGGCCCGATTCTGTAATGATTATAAAAGATATGAAAAATTCTGAAAATATAACCTCACGCGACCCGCGTAAGGTTTAAACCTAAGTCGAGGCGGGCCGCGAGCTCCCTCTATTACGCGTCTGATCTTCTGATCCCAGGCGACCCGCGTAAAGGTTGCATGGAATGTCCATGCGGGTCGCGTACGACGCCCAGATGCAGAATAGTTGTGGTTTCTTGACTTTTGAGCTCTTGTACGATCATTTGATCAATTATGGCAGCATGGGTGACCCCTACACGACCCATACACCTCAGGGGACATCTACCCATCATCATGGTCAGTATAGATTGTTGTGTAGTGAACTAGAGGGCATGGTTGCACTATAAATAGCACCATTGTGCTCATAACCTTCATCACACTCAAAACACACTATCTGATCATTCTAAGGAGCTCTCTAGCTTTTCTTCTGCTCTATAGTCAAGAACACAACCTCTGTAAGTAATCTCACCCTTTGTGGTGTCACATTTCCATAGTTATAGCCTATAAACGCAACCGTCGTAACTAACGGTTGTCATTGCAATATCTTGCAAATGATTCAGTCTTATGACGAATCAAAAATGGTTATGAGTTGGTATTTATGTGGGTATTAAACCTCTAAAAGGGTTCCCCCTGATCACCACTCTAACTATGTCAAATATCGGGTCAAACGCGCGGTTAAAAAGTCAACAGAAAGCTATTTTAGCAATTTAAGCATAATCTGTGATATATATGTTATGGAACCTGTTTGACAATCATAAAATATGATAATAAGTATATAAACATGTTTGCGCTCGTTTGAATCGATCACTTACTATATTGAACCGGTTCGGAGCCGAAAGTCGCAAAAGTTTGACTTTTGCTTTGACTTCAGTTCTGACCCGTTTTAGTGAGGTATAAATATACCTTAGGACTCTCTTAGGACCAGGTCACATGTTGGTATACGCCTCTGTGGTCGGTTCATGAGTTATCCGAGTCTTTTACGTATTTCCGTCATTCGCCTAAAAGTTGACCGTAACGGCCTTTTAAAATTAAAACGAGTATTTCGGACACGTGAACGGACCAAAACCTTGCTTGTTAAATTATAAGCATGTCCCTAAAGTTTCACGTCAATCCGAGGTCTAGAATGAGAGTTATGCTAAAAGGCGCACTTTTAAGAAAGTTTTACAATTAACGGCGCACTTAGCATAACGCCCATCTAACCCAAGTTTTCGTCACCAAAACTTTTACCCACTGTGGTAAAATAATATTTTGGGAATTTTAAAGATTTTTAATAATTTTTACCTTGCTCATAACCTGCGGTTATGGCTACGGTTCGGTAAATACCGAATATACCCTTTTTGGCCAAAACGGGAGTTCTACAAGGTCTTTTGACCCGATTCCAATTACCACTGGTTTTAAATAATAAATAAAGTATTTTAAGCTTTATAAGCTGTTCGGGAAACTCAGATTTCCTGTAGAACTCGAAAATCCATTTTAAAGTCTTTAAAATGACCGAAAAGCCCCTACGGGGCATAATATAAACTTAAACTCGTTACGGGCATTACGGAAGGTACCCTACTGATACCAAAATACTTTTAAGGCATATTGACTTAGGAAATAAGCGTACGACTCTTTTGGTTAACCGTTCGCCTATTTGCGCACACGGTACGGCCCACGGAACTAGTTTTCGTGCAATAGCCGATATGGGTCAAATTATATTATTTGAACCCCAAAATCCAGAGTATGCACTATAAACCTATATAACACAAGTCTCTGAACTTGTTGGGTCCAAATCATACTCCATTCTCGGTTTTCGCCTTTTCGTGCGAATTAACCATATCTATATATATCGGAATCAACCGGTTTAAGCTACGGCTAATATAAGGACCGTTAGGATTCTAAGAGGTTAATTAAAACCTTCGTTCCAGATTAGGAGCCCCAGTAAAAGCTATCGGTGACTTGATCTAAATTAAGGATTAATACTTGCAAAGGTAAATACTTTTGACTTATTTCCCCTATATGGGCTTGGGTTACGGTATATTAATACCGCTTGATTGAGCATTATATAATTCCATCGCTTAGGTGGTTAATTGATTAAATATGATCGGCTCATTTAAACAGTTTTGTTGCTTATAAGCCTTTGGGAGGTTTAATGACCGTTGTCCCGGATATCCTTGGCATCATTTTACGAAATGGCCACGACCATCGACATCCCGGTGTAGGCGTACACCCGGTATAAAGTGTCGACATTAAAATTAAAAGACGTAGCCGTTGGTTTTTATACTACGGTTTTACGCAAACGTGGTGTGTCTATAAATCTTTAACCCGGCACGACCCGGGCTACTGAACGCATAAAAGAACATGTAAAACGTTCACAAGATCATTATGAATTTTCCCAAGTTATAAAAGAGTTTGTGCCTTGTGCATTCAAATCAATTTTAATAAACATTTTCAAATGTGTCAGTTGAATGTATTTACCAGTGTAAACTGACGTATTTTCCCCAAAAAGATTAAGTGCAGGTACCTAAACGTAATTGGCTGGTATTAGCTCCCTAGCGTCGGGATAAGCCTCGCAAGCTTGATTGCAGTATCTAATGGAACAATACTTTACTTTTATTTACGATCCACTGTGGATATATCCAACCCCTGTAACACATTTTGATATTACATTCAGAGGTTGAAATTTATATTTTTATCTTATGCTTCCGCTGTGCATTATATAATTGTGTGGTTTGACTATATTGTTGCCAACATCGTCACGGTAATCCCCCACCGGGCCCACCGGTGAGACACGTGGAAATCGGGGTGTGACACCCTAGGTCCGAAAATTTTGGGGGTTTTTGAAGTTCTTGCTTTACGTGTGTTACTTGCATCTTCAAACAAAGGTATGATGTTTATTTACTATGTTTTGTTGATGCATTGTGAGAAAGAAGGTTATTTTTGTCACTTGTTCATACCCACTTGCTTGTTCTTAGATGTTGTCATGAAAATGGTTACTTGAACATGGTTATGGTTTGTAGATGTAGGATTGATGGTAAAGTAGTGAATTTTTTTGGGAATCTCTACATTGTAGAGACACCATGCCCGATTTTTGAAAAATTTTTGACGAATTTTTGGTTCACTAACATCTACAACCATAGTAACAAGCAAGTGTGGGGATATTTTGGGAGAAAGGACTAATTTTTTGTGTTTGGTTGTGTTGTTTGCTTTATGTGTGTAGGAAAATGGTCAAAACGAAAGAGAGAGCGGGAGCTAGTTCATCCTCTTCGTCGAAAGGAGAGGGCAAACAGTCGGAAGTGCAACCAAAGAAGAGGCAATATTTGGGTCGAGTTGATGAGAGTGAAAGCGAGGAAGAAATGGAGTTGGACCCGGCTGAAAAGCCAAAATGGGAGTCGGGTCCATTGGATGACCAACCGGAGCATTGGCAACCAACACTCTTTCACGTCAGTATGAACCGATTGAAAAATAAGGCAGCTGCATTCATCTATGAAAAGGAGGTGATAGAAGTTGAATTTGGTCCGTTTGGTGTGTTTGCCAAATTCCGCGCTCTAGGATGGGAGTCGGCACTTAGTTGTTATGATAAGGATAAAAACAACTTGTTCATAACCGAAATTCAAGAATGGATGGCAACCCTTAAGTGTAATAAATATGATAAGCCGTCACAAATGAAGTTAACGGGTGAAGTGCATGGGATTCCGGTGGAGATGTCTTTTGACACGCTAAAGAAATTGGGGAAGTATGACAGTTTACATGCTCATGACTACATGATTCCTGACCTTGATAACCTTTTGATAAAGCCGGAGAAGCACCCTCGTTGGAATGATATGTTAGCGACGTTGTTTTTGCACGGTACTTATCATGGAGTCTTGTATCGGAAGAATTTGAGAATCGAAGCAAAGTTGTTGTTGGCGATTTGCCTCTTAAATGTCATACCGCGAATGGGGGATAAGGAGCAAGTGAGGTACCCGGAAGTACCCGTCCTCTATTCGCTACTTAATGGGTCTCCGCGTTTTCCAATCCGATATCTGATCATGAACCACCTCTGGATTTGCCGAAACAAGTTGGGAAGAGATATTATCCCGTATTGCCGAATTATCACGGGATTGATGAAGCAGCAAAAGGCAATCACGTCAGAGGATAGAGGGGCGGGGGTTTGGACATTTAGTTGCCCAATTTTGTGCCTAAAAGCCTATCGTTTGTTTCCCCCTAGCTAGTGACCTAAAAATTTACCCAACTTGACCCGGTCTTAGAGTATTAGTAGTAGTTGAGTAGTTTGTAGATAGTTTTGATGTTATTTTAAATGTTTGTTTAAAAAAAACCAGAAAACAGAAGAAAACAAAAGAGAAAAATCAATGAAAAAAAAAAGAAGTGATGTTTAGTTGTCTTGTTTATTGATTGTGTAATAAAAAGACCGGGTTAAGTTTTCGCTACCTCATATATTCCATTTCCTACCCATACACCTAACCACGTTACAACTTTGAAAGTCCCTTTGATTTGCATTCATGTTTGGCACGTTTTAGGAGAAGAATTGATTTAGGTGCAAGCTTATAGTTGTGCAACCGCCTGGTAGCCTTTGTGTGTCTAGCTCATATTGCTGGTGCGTACTTGTTACCGAGAGGAGAGACATAGCGATGGGTGCATTATTTTGGGTGTTAATAAGGGGTTAGTAAAAGGACTACATGTTTATGCTTCGTTTACATTGATCACTTGTTTTGAAAACGGTTTGATGAGTTGCTTGGGACAAGCAATGGTTAAGTGTGGGGATGTGACGGGTGGTCCGTTGGACAACCCTTAATCATGTTAAAAGACGCATTAATCCTTCACTTAATTGTGTAATTATCTTGAATTAGATGGCTACGGTTGCTTATGTTTCAGGTGCGGTTCGGGAGCTTAAAAGGGATAAAACGCAGCTTTGGAAGGTTTGGAGATGAACGGGTCGTGCGTGGGAGGAATGAAGAAACAAAACACACAAGTCAGGGCTACATCGTAAATTACGGTGGCCCTGAAAATCATGCATGCCTGCCGTAACTCAGTCTCTTCCCACCGTAACACCTTGAAGACCACCGTAACTTACGGTGGCACCGTAAGTTACGGTGGAGGCTGCGAGGAATTTCGTAACTGCCTTCATTAAAACCGTTTTTGGGTGTCTTTTCACATTATCTCATCATTGGACGTTTCTCTGGCATCTTAGGGGCGATTTTGGCGGATTGCACTTGGTTCCAAACAATTTCTAACATTCGGTTTATGTTTTTGATTGGTATGAACATTAAACTTGTTGCTATGATGATTCACCAAGCTATGTGCGGCTAAGCTTATGGTGATCATCCTAAATTGAAGGTTTGTCTAAGACTTTTGTGTTTGGATTAGTATTTCTAGTATAATAGACTTGCAACATTGTTTGTTTATTATGATGTGTGAATGCTTGTTTGTAAATTGTTGATTGATGTTATGATCATATTCTAAACCGTACGTTCTTGGTGTCGCTGACAATCGAGATATCACGGGAGGGATTAGGGTTGGATATTAGTCAATTGGTTATCGGGTAACAACCTCGCGTTTTCATAATCCGAGTACTTAGTTCCCTTTTATCACGAACAAACAATCATACATGAATCATGTCTATGTGATTCTTTCTAGTTAAAAGCAAACTGGAAGTTTAGGATGGTCGCTTTCTCCTAATCTGTTTACAACCAACCTTTGATTTGAGTTATTTAGTTAATTTTAGTTTTAAAACCAACAATCCAAATTATTGAGTTTTACTTTCTACAATTAGGTTAATTTTAGTTAAAGTGCAACGCTATAAAATAAACGCATTTTCCACATACTCCCTGAGTTCGATACCCATTTACCACTATCTATAGTTGTTATTTGGATTAAATTTGATTGTGACCACGACATCACGTCAGTATCCTAGGGATGGTCTTTGAAATTCATTTCTTATTGGTAATCTTTTATCAGTACTTGTACTAGTTGTATCATTTATATTAAAATTTTCTTAAGTTTTAATATTGATAAAATTATCATTTAATTCAATATCCCCAATTTTTGTTATTAAATTTTCTACTTCAGAATCGTCTATCTTAGGAATTATATTATTTTCACATTCCGTATCTGAATTCATTTTAATTATTTTTATAACCTTTAGGTATTTTCATATTTTGCAAAAGTTGAACCAAATGGTCCTGTAATTTAGTTATTGTTTCATTATCTTTCCTACTAGGATAGGCAGATTCTAGTAATTCTATAATTTTATCTAATATAAATATTATTTTATCTCCATAAAAAATAATTGTTTTTTGTATTTCTATTATATCTTTATCTATTTGTAAAGAATTTTCACTTTGTTTTAGTTTATTAAAATTTTTGTTTTCCATTAAGGAAAACTATACTGCCAATCAGTATCATCATATGTAAAATCAGAACTTGTCCGTTCATAATTGCTAAAATTAAAATCTTCATCAGAAATACAATCATCATCAAAATCAGTATTTGTACCCAAAACTTCATTTTCAATAAAATTAGTCTGGTTATTTAGCTTAATCAATCTAATTTCATTATCTATAAATTTTATGTTTAAGTATATTAAGTTATCAAAATCAGATTAACGCATTTTTTATATTATGGACTTAGGATGTGGGGATGGGCTTCCATATATATATATATATATATATATATATATATATATATATATATATATATATATGTATATATATATATATGTATATATATATATAGGGTAGGGATCATAAGAGAAGTCCACCCTATATGAGAAACTTGAGAAGCATTTTGGACCACACATTTTTCTAAGCCTTTCGTAATATACACATATGTATAGTTTAAAATTGACTATATACATATATGTATATTGAGTTATACACATATGTATATAGTCAATTTTAAACTATACATATGTGTATATTACGAAAGGCTTAGAAAAATGTGTGGTCCAGAATGCTTCTCAAGTTTCTCAACTAGCATATCACTTCTCACATGATCCTTTTCCTATATATATATATATATATATATATATAGGGGGCTGCTAGAATGAGAACCACCTCGAGTTGTAAGAACCGCGAGAACTACACCCCACGGAGCGCCGTTCGCCATGATTTTTTTTTACAAGTAGATGTGTATATTATAAACACAGCCGTAAAAAATCATGGCGAACGGCGCTCCGTGGGGTGTAGTTTTTTACATCACAAGTTTGGTGTTTTTTAATTTTTTTTCTTTTTTCTTTTTTTTTCACCAAACTTGTGGTGTAAAAAACTACACCCCACGGAGCGCCGTTCGCCATGATTTTTTACGGCTGTGTTTATAATATACACATCTACTTGTAAAAAAAAATCATGGCGAACGGCGCTTCGTGGGGTGTAGTTCTCGCGGTTCTTACAACTCGAGCTGGTTCTCATTCTAGCGGCTCCCTATATATATATATATATATATATATATATATATATATATATATATAGAAAACCCTATATATATATATAGAAAACCCTATATATATAAAAAAACCCTAGAAAACCCAAGCTCCCGACATTTTTTTTTTGAAAAAAATAACACATGTAATATACATGTTTTTAAGACTTTTGGGCCAAAAAAATCAAAAAAGCGCCGAAGGGATAATTTAAAAAAAAGAAAAAAGTTTCAGCAAATTTCAGCAAATTTATGTCTTTTTTGCCTAACACATGTTAGGCACTGAAATTTGTTTATTTTTTTTTAAAAAATCCCTTCGGCGCTTTTTTGTTTTTTTTGGCCCAAAACACTCTAAAACATGTATATTACATGTGTAATTTTTTTCAAAAAAAAAATGTCGGGAGGTTGGGTAAAAATGGGTTCCCATTTGGGTTTCCAGAGTTTTCTAAGAATTTTAGGGTTTTTTGTCTAGCATTACCCTATATATATATATATATATATATATATATATATATATAGGGGCCGCTAAAATAGAAACCACCTCCAGTTGTAAGAACCGCGAGAACCACTTTCAACCAATCAGATCATGCCAACTAAAAGGGTGTTTTGGTCTTTTACCCCAAATGTCTAATCCCCCTCCTTCTCTCTTCATTAAATACCCCCTGACATTCACCACACACCCCCAAATGTTTCTATTTAAATCATACATGTTCCATTTTCATTCTCTCTCTCTCTCTCTGATATTTCAAAAACCCAAATTGTAACCATTCTCTCTAAAAATACCCAGAACACAGATTCAATCCACCACATACACTCATCTCTCTCTCTTGAAAAATGATTCGACAGATTCAATCCACCACACACCCTTATCTCCGGCCCCATCCCCCTTGTACAGT
Source organism: Helianthus annuus (assembly GCF_002127325.2). NCBI lineage: Eukaryota > Viridiplantae > Streptophyta > Magnoliopsida > Asterales > Asteraceae > Helianthus > Helianthus annuus. The sequence goes on along the minus strand of NC_035435.2, from coordinate 130,182,649 downwards.
TGTACCCCTTGCTCATCGCCGACAAGGCCGGAGAATAGAAACGGAAGCTCCGTGAGATCACCACCGCCGCCATCATCGCCGCTCCGATTGGGGGGTAGTGAGCTCCGATTTGATGTTGTGGTTGTTGGTGTCCCGATCTATGGTTGTTGGTGTCCCGATCTATGATGTTGCTGCCCCGATCTATGATATTGTGATTGTGTGTGTCCCGATCTATGATGTTACGGTGGTGGTTGGTCGGCAGCGGTGGTTCTAACAGCGGGTTAGTGGTGGCGGTTCGACGGTGGGTGGTGGCGGTTCGACGGTGGATGGTGGCGGTTCGACGGCTGGGTGGTGGTGGGTCGACGACAGGTGGGTGGTGTGTGATCTAGCATCCATTTTTATGGGTTTAGTTGATTTTTCTGATGATTCTTGGTTCGATGGTATTTTTGGTATATGTTCTTGATTTTTGGAAAGTTTTGCTGATGATTCTTGATTTTTCTGTTTTGTTGGTGCTTTTGAAAGTTTTGATCTGTTGATTATGTTTGATATGGGATGATTTGTGTTCTTGAATCTGGTGCTTTTTTGAGGGGTTGATTTGTGTTCTTGAATATGGTGCCTTTTTTTGATGAACTTTTGATTTTTGATATGTGGGTTTTGATGAACTTCCGGTGATTTTGCTTTCTCTAGTAATGAACTGTTGATAGTTTGATTCTGTTTTGATGAACTTTGAAAATTTTTGATATGCGGGTTTGATCTGTTTTGATATAGTCGATTTTGGGGCGGCGATGATGCAAAAAAAAAAAAAAAAAAAAAAAAAAAAAAAAAAAACCCGCAGATTTTGATGACGATGGCGCGGCATGGACGGCGGATGGTAGGTCTTTTAAACCTGCAACCCCAATTTTGCAGCCTTTTGATTATCGGATAATCTGAGCCAAACCCCGTTTTTTTTTCGAGATACACTTTGTGTTGATGTTGTTGGCTTTTTATTCCCCCCCCCTAGTCGAGGATGAAAACAATATATCTGAGACGCTTAACCGAGTTTGCGATTTTCTAGGTGCGTTCGTTTTTGCGTAAAAAAGTTTTTTGTAAAAAAAAATCAAACCGTAAAATTTTTAACGTAAACCGTAAACTTTTTTAACCTAAAACGTAAAAACGTGAAGCGTAAAACATAAAAAGTTTTACGTAAAATGTAAAACGTAAAAAGTTTAACGTAAACTTTTAAACGTAAAATGTAAACTTTTTAACATACTCTTCTCTGGAATTTGATTAGAAATTTGTTATGTTTTGACATTTTGACGAAAACTATGTATATTGATAATTGTGATTGGTTTATTGTTGTATTAAAAAAAATCGACACTTAGTTGTCGGGATTGTCCAAAAACAGAGGGAACTCTGCCCCGATTTTCGAAAAATCCGTTATACGTAAACTTAAAACGTAAAACATAGAAATTTTAACGTAAAACGTAAAACTATAAAAATTTTACGTAAAACGTAAACTTTTATCTAAAAACTTTTTAATGTAAAACGTAAACTTAAATCGTAAAACGTAAACTTTTTAACGTAAAACATAAAACGTAAACGTTTTAACGTAAAACGTAAAACGTAGACTTTTTGACATAAAACGTAAAACGTAAACCGTAAACTTTTTAAAGTAAAACGTAAAATCTAACCTTTTTAACGTAAAATGAAAACTTTTATGTAAAAACTTTTTAACGTAAAACGTAAAAAAAATTGATGTACCTTGTAGAACGTAAAACGTAATCTTTAAACGTAAAACGTAAAACGTAAAAATGTAAACTTCTATGTAAAACGTAAAACGACGCGCGACAACGGGGCGTAAAAAATGGTTCTTTAAAAACCAGTTGATAAAACGGCGCGTAAATAAGGGGCGTGAATACGGGGCGTAAAAATGGCTCGTTAAACGTAAAAACGTGAAGCGTAAAAAGTGTTATGTAAATTTTTTCGTAAGTTTTACGTAAAACGTAAAACGTAAAAAGTTTTTCGTAAGTTTTACGTAAACTTTTTCGTAAGTTTTTCGTAAATTTTTTTCGTAAGTTTTACGTAAACTATTTTCGTAAGTTTTTCGTAAAACGTAAAAAGTTTTACGTAAAACGTAAAACGTAAAAAGTTTAACGTAAAACGTGAAAATTTTAACGTAAAGTGTAAAAACTTTTACGTAAAACGTAAAAAGTTTAAAGTTTTAACGTAAAATGTAAAAAGTTTTACGTACATGTAAAAAGTTTTACGTCAAACGTAAAAGGTAAAAAGTTTTACGTAAAACGTAAAAAGTTTTACGTAAAACGTAAAAAGTTTAACGTAAAACGTAAGTGATTTTAGGAACCAACAAAAGTTTAAATTTTTAACGCAAAACGTAAAAAGTGTACAAAAAGAGGCGCGTTGAAAAAAGTGAAAAAAACGGCGCGTTCAAAACGGCGTGTAAAAAAACAACGCATTAAAAAACGTGGAGAAACGGCGCGTTTTAAAAAAACGACGCTTGAAAAAACGGCGCGTTAAAAAACTTCAAAAAACGGCGCATAAAAAAACTTCGGAAAACGGCGCGTTAAAACGGCGTGTAAAAAATTTGGCGCGTTAAAAACGTGGAAAACGGCGCGTTAAAAAACTTCAGAAAAACGGCGCGTAAAAAATGTGTAAAAAACCGCGCGTTAAAAAAACGCCGATTGAGAAAAACGACGACTTAAAAAAACGGCGCGTAAAAACGGCGCGTAAAAACGGCGCGTAAAAACGGCGTTAAAAACGGTGCGTTAAAAAAACGCCGATTGAGAAAAACGACGCTTTTAAAAAACGGCGCGTTAAAACAGCGCGAAAAAACGGCGCGTGAAAAACGGCGCGTGAAAAACGGGACGTAAAAAACGGCGCGTGAAAAACGGCGCGTAAAAAACGGCGTTAAAAAACGGCGCGTTAAAAAACGGCGTTAAAAAACGGCGCGTTAAAAAATCGATGCGTTAAAAACGGCGCGTTTAAAAAAACGCCGATTGAGAACGGCGCGTTAAAAACGGCGCGTTAAAAACGGCGTTAAAAACGGCGCGTTAAAAAACGGCGCGTTAAAAAACGGCGTTAAAAAACGGCGCGTTAAAAACGGCGCGTTAAAAACGGCGCGTTAGAAACGGCGTGTTAAAAAAATGCCGATTGAGAAAAACGACGCCTTAAAAAAACGCCGCGTAAAAACGGCGCGTAAAAAACGGCGCGTGAAAAACGGCGCGTAAAAAACGGCGTTAAAAACGGCGCGTTAAAAAACGGCGTTAAAAAACAGCGTTAAAACCGCATGTTACGCTTGAAAAACGGCGCGTCAAAAAAACGGCGCGTTAAAAAACGGCGTTAAAAACGGCGCATCAAAAAAACGTAAAAGTTTAACGTAAAACTTAAATTGTAAAAAGTATAAAAATCTTTTAAAAAAAATCTGAATTTAAAAATGTTTTTAATAAATAAATTATGTTTAAAAAATAAAAGTAATAAAAAGTAATTAATGAATAGGACAAAAAAGGTAATTTAAAATTAATATATATAAAAAGACAAAATAGAGTTATTTTACTTAAATACCCTTTTGGATTATAATATTAAAGACATAATAAGACAAAAACCTTTTAATATTAATATTAACTACTTTTAATCACATCCATCCATCTAGTTGATCTAAGGGCCATAAAGTGGTTCTCATGGTTTTTACAACTAGAGGTGGTTTTCATTTTAGCGATCCCCTATATATATATATATATATATATATATATATATATATATATATATATATATATATATATATATATATATATATATGGGAAGGTTCAAATGAAAACCACTAGTTATTGTTAAAACTCGAAAACTAATTAAAAAAACCAAAAAAAATACCAATTTTTTTTTTTGCATACCAATTTTCGCAACTTTATGTATATAAAAAAAATTTCAAAAAAGAAACTGTAGTGCACATGTGTATAATAAAAAAAAAATTTTTGAAAAAAAGTTTTTTTATATATAAAAACTGCGATTTTTATAAAAAATTGAAAAAAAATTGGTGTGTTTTTAAGGCTTTTTTTAGTTAGTTTTCAAGTTTTCACAATAAAAGTGGTTTTCATTTGAACCATCCCCTATATATATATAATATATATATATATAGGGTGAGGTTCTAGAGTGAACACTAGTGTATTTGCGAACTGAGTGAACAAATCTTTGCCATTGATTTATATCATCAAATCGTAAAATACACTAGTGTATTTTCATCATCAAATCCTAGCCATTAATTTACACTTATGTATACACTTGTATATTGATAATCAAGTGCTAAGATTAGTTCACTAGTGTTCACTATCAAGGGGGTTGTTCATTAATGAACCTAACCCTATATATATATATATATATATATATATATATATATATATATATATATATATATATATATAGTGGAGGGTTCAAATGAGAAGAATTTTTTTGTAAGAAGAAAAAAGAAGAAGTTTCAACCAATAAGAATGCTTCATTTCATTTAATATTTGTATTTAATTTTAATATAAGGGTATATTGGTAAAATTACATAAATCATTAATTTATGTTCTTCCCATTTAATAACTAGCTAAATTAAATTTGTAACTAATTTTTCAAAATATATAGTTTTGCCAAATTAAAAAATAACTTAATTTAAAGTGTAGAATAAATTACTAGTTGTGTAGGATAAGTTACGAGTTGTGTAGGATATATTTCGAGGTGTATAGGATAAATTTCGACTGTGTAGGATAAAATTCTATAATGTGTAAGGTATATGTAGGAATTTTGATATGTGTAGGTTTTGTAGATTATATGTAGGATAATTAATGTTTAGTTGACTAATTAATTAAAGAGAGAAAAATTAATGATATAAGTTATAAATGAAATAGCATTTTACTAATATGCCCTTTCTTCTTTTTCTTCTTACTAAAAATTTATTCTCAAATGAACCTTCCCATATATATATATATATATATATATATATATATCACCTTAATTTTGAGACATAAACAAATATCTCAATCAAGTTCCCGTGGTATTTTAATAACATTATTTAATAACATATAGTTAAATAAGTAATATATTTTATGAAAATGAATCCTAGAGTTTCAATAAAGACCCATGGTGAAGGTGAACAGAGCATTCCTCACATATGTATAATATTGGTTCTAAATTTATTAAATTAAATAACTAGTCAAGGAAAATTCGCCATAACCATATTTCTTCGTATTCGGCATCACGTATACTATCTTATAAAATAAGTATCAAGTATTGCCATAACATATATCCCGTTATACTCCATTTATAAGATATTTATTTTTTGTCGATTAAACATTTAACAATTCGTAAACAAGGATAGAATCATAATGTAGTTTAGTATGCGAGTTGACTACGGAATATAACAAAATGAAAAGTAACCTATAGAACTTACCATGAAGGTAGGTTAATAAATACCACTCATGAAATTGAAGCGTAACAAAATCGATAGCCTTCCAATAATATTGAATAAAAGATTTACAAAGAATTAGTATTTAATTTGTAATTGGTTTTCATAAAAGAATATTAATTTGATTGAATATATGACTTCCAATAAGGTGAGTCTGTTAGACCAGTGAGACATTTAACATACTAACTAATTGTACCAAGCTTACTACCATGGCCATAAACCCAATCCCAAACCAAAACCAACTTGACAAAATTCCATAACCCAAAACAAATATCAATTCTCGGTTGCTACAGTTGACATAAAATCAATAGTGGGGTTTGGTTTTACCTGGCGTCACCACCGATTCGATCCTTACAGCTGAGTTGATAAACGAGTTTGTTGGAACTCGGTAACACGTTTGATTTCTTTGTGATCAATCATAGCTTAAAAGTCATCGTACATAAACTTTCTTGAAGAAAAGAAAATATTAACTTCAAACCCTAAAACATTTCAAAGTTATCCGAATATAGAACGTAAAAAAAAAAATATTGATCTTTATTAATAATCAACGAAATCCTTCCTTTATACTTTTAGACATATGTGGAAAATAGTATTATATTATTAATAAACTATTTGTTGAAAATACCAAGCAAATAAATTGTTAGTTTTGATTGAAACTTACCTTGACTGGAAGACTGACTTTTTGATTGATGTTGAGATAGTTTTGATCTGTGCAAAAAATTAAATACATACACAGATTAAATACGAACATACCATATTACAATGGCAAATCGGTATTTACTCCGCTCGAACAAAGTGAGATGGCAGGAAACTGAGGTCGGAGAGGAATAGGCAACATGTAGATGGGTTTACACTAGTGGCATGGATGACGACACCTCTAGAATCTATAAAGCACTTTCGTGTTGATAAGGTATTGTGAAACAACAAACCTAATAGCTAAACAATATGAGAAAGAGATGTACGGAGAAAGAGATGTACGGAGAAAGATATTTAAATTATTTATGGTGTGTGTTTACAGTAAAATACAAGAAATATATATAGGAGAGAGAAACTTGGTAAAAAAGATAAATCTACATATGGAGTTGATAACCATAATAATATTTATTTATAACAATTGTAAAAAGTTGTAATGATTTTTTTTCTCATTTCGAATGAAACTGTATTATTATTATTATTATTATTATTATTATTATTATTATTATTATTGTTGTTGTTGTTGTTGTTGTTGTTGTTGTTGTTGTTGTTGTTGTTGTTGTTGTTGTTGTTATTATTATTATTATGTCTTTTTTGATGTGCAATAGTTATTTATTTTTATTATGATATTGTATTTTATTGTTCCTCGGTCTGCCCAAACCTGAAAATTTTACGATTTGTTTGTAATAAATTTCAACATCAAAAAATGAGACCCCATTGAAAGAAAATCTTAAGTCCGCCACTAGACGATCACAGTCATTTTGTTGGTGTCACCATTGTTTCTGTTGGTGGATTTGACTCGTACATAAAGTGAGTCCTTCCTACGTCATTACCTTTCACGTGCCTGGGTATGACCTTTAGGGTTTGTGATTTAGGCCGGTGGGTATGGGGTGCGTCCCCAGGTCGTAATGACCCGTCGAGGCCCGTCAACACCGTCCCCTAAGGGTTGTGTGTTTGAGCGTTGTGATGTGAATATTAAAAGGAGAGGCTCATCACCAACACCCAGGCCCATCACTTGGGTAAGGTGATGGCCCCCTGATGATGTGTCCGCTTACGTATCGGTTCATCACCAAGAGATGGACTCACCAACCTTACTCTTCATTGGACTAGCTATGCTAGGCCTTGGTTTTAAAACATAGGTGTGGGCCCAAACCTCTTCAAGGGAGTTGGTATAAAATAATAGACATGTTTTCTAATTTAATTATTTATTAATGATTTGACAGTTATCCTTCTTATTGTAAGATCCAATATAGGTAATTCACATTAGGCTAATCGGTGTGGAGGAGGTAAGTCCTTGTAGGATACCCTTTCACGTCAACATCCAAGGAGGATACCCCTCCAATGATGGACAAAGAAAAATTAAGGATGAGCCTCCCCTACTTATTTAATTTTTTTCTTAAAAATTCAATTGGTTTTTTAACATTAATAAGTTATAAAAAAAACATAACTTAAAAAAACAAACATTACATAACTTAAAAAAAAACATAACGTAAAAAAACTACTAGATTGGTAAAAATTAAAAATCCTAAGAATACCATTTTTAGCGATCTTTTCTTTCATTTAAGCAAAACTGGACGGTCATCTTCTGGATACGAGTTTATATTGTCATTGTCTCCCATTCTTTTAGTTCTACCACTTCTTGCTTCAACCGAACCCGTTCGTCCATTTCACATTGCTTCGTTTGTACCTTTTGGACTGTGACCTCGGTGTATGCTTTGAACTGCCCCCCGATGAGGCTTATTTTTTTGCAGCCGCTGCCCTTTTGGCTTTGTCCCTGCCCAGTGGACGTGCCTCCTATCGAACTACGTGCACTTCTTCATCAAATTTCGGCTCGTCGTTTATATTTATTTGGCATCGTGCGTCCGAGCCCCCTGCACTATAACTTCCGGTCTCCGAGGTTTTTATTCGTTTAGCGCTTGCAACCTCGTTTGGAACCGGCGCCCACTTTTTATTGGTTCGCATAACCTCCCATGCTCGGACGTGTGGGAAAACAACCCGATGCTCATCTTCGTATCTACGATGATTAACATATGAATTATTATATATCTCGGCAAATCGGTTCATGTCCGGATGCATTTTTCGCCACTTCGAAGCAATGGAATCGAGATCACGATAATGACCTTTTTCCATGATCGCAAGGAACTTTGATAATATTTCTTTCCAAAAACCATCGTGGTTTGGTTGTTACCTATATTTTTAGAATATAACAAAAGCTATATATTAAAAATGAAAAATTTATTATTTTTAGTATAAAATTTATATATTTACATACCAACAATGGGGCATTTTGACATGCTAATCTACGCCTTAGCTAACGCCCCCTCCTTGATCTTTGACCAAGGTTGTGACTTGGCTCTCGAAGGTTGATCACCGGTTAGACGCACCGCTTGCTTCCCTGTTTCCGTTTCGAGGTTTCAGGTTGCGTCTCCGGAACACATTCTTCAACTTCATCTTCTACGGGTGGTGGTTGGGGAGACGATTCTACCGGTGGCGGTGAAGGTTGTGGTTGCGATTGAAATTGTGAGTTGAACGGGTTTTGCATTAGCATTTGTTGCAAGGATTGCATTTGTTGCATGTATTGGATTTGGCTCATTTGAGAGAAAGCGTTGGGGGTTTGTTGGAAACCCGAGAAAGAAAACTGCGATGCCGACCAACTCGAATCCATCGTAGGATAGTAGTCGGGTACCGAGAAAACGTTTGGGTTTGGGTTCGGGTTGTTTGGATTGTATGGATCCATGGCAAAATTTATAAAAAAAAAGTGAAGAATTTTATAAAGTTGAGAGAGAGCTTGGGTTGAAATTGTTTAAAACTGGGGTGTTTGATGTGTATTTAAAGATAAAATAATTAATTTAAAAAAAATAGCCGTTTGGCATTTAATTGGAAATTTAATTTTTTTAAAGTAGCCGTTGAACGGCTAAAAGTGCTGAGGTAGCGACCCGGCTGGAACGACTGGGAGAAGATGGAGAGGACGACGACGTCCCTGTGGCAATGGTGTTAGGGACCGGCGACGGGGCTAGACCGGGCGGGGACGGTCCCCTTTCCTTTTAGCCTTAGAGTAAACTGTTATCTTCAATGATTGGTTTGTTATTGGAAATGCACATTAGAACACCCTTAGTGGCACCTAATTTGGGCGTTTTTCCCATCCACGCCCTTTCACACCTGCGCACCGCCCCTCGAGGCCCTTATTTTGCAATTTTCTTGTTGGGCGTTTTGAAACGCCGGATTGTTAAAAAGTTTCAAAACTTTGCCCAATAACAAATTTTCAACTCATTTATTTGTTTTATTTTTCTAAAAGATAATAATTGGGTAATAATTGTTGGACCATTGTACCACTACACCCTTTTTTAACAAATGCCCATTTGCTGACTAGGCGGCCACGTGTCACTTCATGGCCAAAGGTGAGACATTTATTTCACTCACCACTACACATGGTATCACAGTAAACTACAGAATTCAGTCACCTGTCTACATCATGTTTGGCCATTGATTTTTTTATGACATTAATTTTAGCTTTAAAGTATAAGCATGGGAATTCTCTAGTACGATTTAACAGAAATGTTGTGCAAAATAAAAACAACGTTTACAATAATATCAGACGTGATAAAAAGTAAAAGGTAGAAACATAAAGTTGTGAGTCACAAAGTTACGTGATAAAAAGTAAAAGGTAGAAACATAAAGTTGTGAGTCACAAAGTTACGTTGCGGTACAGTGCGGTACCGGTGTGATACCAGTAGTAAAGAAATGCTGAAATCCACTCTTGTCCAAACTAAAAATCATAAAAATGAATGTGTCAAAGACGGTACTCAAAACTTATTCAATATAAATTGATCTCAAAAAATAACAAGAATCTCAAGTACACTGTACACTTACAAATCATCAACAAGTCGATTTGTATCAATAATACTCTCGCTAAATCTACAAAACTTTCGGTTCTAAAACACGAAGAACTATAATCAAAAGTCCTAGATCTAGCACACGAAAGAATTTGGGCGTACAAGACTCAAAAGAATATAAAATATTGAAACCCTAAATCTTTAGCTTCATGTAGAGATAATAAAAAGTGAACAAGATGTAAAAATATATGGACTCACACCTGAACAACTGAACAAATACATGTTTATATACTACCAGCGTCTCATTGGGTCAGAACCCTAGATCCATCGACTCATTGAGTCAGCAGCCCAACAGAGCACATATTAGCCCATTAGTCAGCAACCCATGTCAGCCCAGCACCACACATATAGCCCATTAATCAGCAAGCCCAAAACATGATTCACCTCTCATTAAAACACAATAAAACCAATAACTAAAAACAAACTTATAAAATATACACTTTATAAAATATAAAACTGGGAAATTTATATTCTTTCAACAACCCCCTCAGTTTTATATTCAAATAGTTTGATTCATCTCAAACACTTGCACATTTCCGTGTGAAGCAAAGGTAGTGAATATACCAGCAGAAAGGTAGAAAGACATAAAGAACAGAATAACAAAATAGCCAACCTTAGCTTCTGCTTTGCGTCTCTGGTGTCTTACCGCCTCTGTATGCATATATGGCAGACCAATTTTAAATTTAAAACCGGGTCACCTAACAAGTCTGAAATCTCAATGTGGCTTTGCTCCAAAAGAATAAAGAATGACCAATTCAAAGCTAGACGCATACGTAAAACTAGAAGAATTCCCAAAACATAGAAGCTATATTGTTTGAGAGAGATAAATTTCACAAAAAAATTATATATGTCTAAATGTAACTATTTGATTAGTTAAACACCTTAGGAGGGGGAGCTCTTGGATTCAAGTACTATAGACAGTAGGAAATAAAAGAAATATGTCGTTTAAAAAATACATATATGGGTCTTCGACTGCAGCGTAGTGGTTGTTCCCATCTCGGTGAAGGCTTGGCCCGGGGTTTTACCCGGGTTCGAGTCCGCCGGGGGGGGGGGGGGGCAGTTTTACCTATTCCACAGGGTTTCTGCGCATCAGGGGTGTGCTACGCTTTCTAGCGGTGGTCCAGTAGTCGGCCTTTGGACATAGCTCCGAAAGGGTGAGTTTACACGTGGAAAGCAGTTAGCTGTTAAAAAAAAATACATATATGGGTAATCTAAATCTCTACAACTGTTTTTTTATAGTTTTGGAAAATCTGTTTCTATAAAAGAAAGTAGCAAAGAGAACACACGGAAAATCTGTTTCTATAAAAGAAAGTAGAAAAGAGAACACATATCATTTTGCATCACTTAGAACAAGCGGTATGGGGGCCGGCTTAGGCCCGGCGAGGCCCGGCGTCGGTCCCCCACACCGCCCCTCTCGCCCCGTCCCGTCCTTTCTGGCTCTCTCTAGACGATCTCGATGGGCCTAGTTTTTTGAAAATATAGCCGTTGAACGGCTATAACATTTAATAAAAAAATTACATTTTTTTATAAAACCATCTCATTTTATACCATTTTTCACCATTTTCTCCCTACTTTCAACCCAAAACACTCTCATTTTTATACTATTCTTTTATAAAAAAAAAAATATCTTTTCATCCACAATGGCATCTAATTCTTGGTGGTCCTCGTCTTCTTCGGATGAAAGGAGATGTTTTTCGCAAACGCTGTGGTAAAGGCAGCGCAGATTCTTATGGAGGAGGAAGAGGAAGAGGAAGACGTCTCGTCTGAAAACGTTATTATCAGACGAATACGGATTAACAGAGACCGCCAAGGTTTTTGTCATTAATAAATTTTATTATCCTTATTCCTTATTTCTTCGTATTTACATATTTTTTACGACAAGAGCGCACGAGAAATTGGTGAACGATTATTTTTCGGATGCACCCCTTTACAATGCCGACATTTTCAGACAAAGGTTCTGAATGAGTCGCCGGTTATTCACACGGATTGCTGATGATTTGGCGGGGCTAGACCCGTTTTTCACGCAACGACCCGATGCTCGGAATTATGAAGGGTTCACCACATTACAAAAGTGTACTGCGGCCATTCGCCAACTGCTGTACGGGACAATGGCCGACGCTTTGGATGAGTGCTTACAGATGTCGGCAAGAACTACGCTGGAATGTTTGTATCGGTTTTGCCATAATGTGGTGAAACTGTATAGCAAACAATATTTGTGGAAACCAAACGCGTATGATGTTCAACAGTTGTACCAAGCTCATGAAGCACGACACGGGTTTCCGGGAATGCTTGGTAGCATTGATTGTATGCATTGGGCGTGGCATAACTGCCCGACTGCGTGGCGACGCCAATACACGCAAGGTGATCACGACCATCCAACCTTAATACTTGAGGCCGTGGCGTCACAAGATTTGTGGATCTGACATTCTTTCTTTGGTCTCCCTGGTTCACTCAACGACCTCAACGTGCTATACCAATCGGCGATCTTTAGCGATGTCGTTAATGGAACCGGCCCGGACACCCGTTTTACAGTTTCTGTGGTTGAGTATAGACGCGGGTATTATCTTGCTGACGGAATATATCCGTCTTGGTCTACAATTGTCAAGACTATTCCATTTCCCGAGGATGAAAAAAGGAAAAAATTCGCCAAGCGTCAAGAAGCTGCAAGAAAAGACATCGAACGTTGTTTTGGTGTTTAAAAAAATGGGTCATCATTCAACAACCGGCACGTGCGTTCACACCGAAGAGGTTGCGCCTTTGTATGTACGCTTGCATTTTGCTCCATAACATGATTATTGAAGACGAAGGTCGGGCGATTTGTGAGTATGATGAGAATGCATCTTACGGGAATACTGTCTCGGTAGATCCGACGCAACAGGATTTAAACTCGTTCGCGCTAACCAACGACTACACGCATGCAAACCTTCAACAGGATTTGACAGAACATATATGGAACAACGTAAACGACAGGGACGGTGACGAAGACGAAGACGAGTAGTGTAATTTTTATAAATTTTTAAATGTTGTCTTTTTTTATAAATTTTAGGTAGTGTAATTTTTTTTAGGTTATGTAATTTTTATTTATGTTATGTAATGGATTTTATTATCTTCTTTTATGTCTTATTTTTATTTAAATTTTGAATTGTTTTTATAAAGTTAAACAAATAAAAAAGTTAAACAATAAAAACTAAACAAATAAAATAAATTAAACAATAAAAAATTATGTGAGGTAGCCCCATCCTCCACCCCCCTCAAAAAGCAAGGAGGTCCATCCTCCATGGAATGGTGATGTGGCGCCTACGTGCGGCCCATCCTCATGGGGATGAGCCTCCCCATACCCACTAGTTTTAGTATATTATCATAGGTAGGACCCACACAAATTAGAAAAGTTAGTTGTAAACTTGTAATCAAATATAAGAAACATATAGAAAAAACTAGTGAGTTGTAAACTTGTAATCAAATATAGAAGAAACAAGAAAGAAACATTTCCACTTGTTTTACAAAAGTCCATTATGAAAACATCATCATCACCCACCATTTTCCTCTTCTTCTTTCTCATTTCTGCACTTCTCCAAGCCTCCATCAATGGAGTCAGAGGCTTCAAATTGGAAGAAAACGAAGCAACCCAGATCAAAAGATCCGATTTTCCACCCGGGTTTCTATTCGGAGCTGCCACTTCTTCTTACCAAGTTAATCTACCCCTTATTGATCACTTTCTTGTTCTTCTTCATAATTCATTAATATTCATCATTCAAACATGATCAATTCTTGCAGGTTGAAGGAGCTTATCTTGAAGATGGTAAATCTTTAAGCAACTGGGATGTGTTCTGTCACTCCATAGGTTATTATAATCAATCATTTAGTTTAATTTAATCCCATGAACATTGTTCTTTATAAGTCATATCCAAGAAATCAAGATTTGAGTTTTTGATTTTTAGTCACTTTTATTAGGCTGTGCAGAAGGTGGGGACAATGGAGATATTGCAGATGATCATTATCATATGTTCATGGTGAGTTGGTTAATTACTGTTTATCTATGATCTATCTAATTGCAGTTGACTTTCATATTAAAAAAGTTTTGTTATTTGAAATATGGCTTTGTATCACAGGAAGACATTGAGGCTATGCATTCTCTTGGGTTAGATGCATACAGATTTTCAATTTCTTGGGCTAGAATTCTGCCACGTATTCTATCCTATCTTACCATCTTTAATGTTATCTAGTACATTTTCAAGTTTGACTAATTTTTTGGAAGTTTTGTTGACCAGGAGGAAGGTTTGGTGAAGTTAACCCTGCTGGCATCAAGTTCTATAACAAGATCATTGACAATCTGATTCTAAGAGGTGCTATGAGATCAAGTTTAAATACTTTATCTGATATATATTAGTTTCCAGTTTATAATTCATGAATGTTTGACTAAAATGATCAGGAATCGAACCGTTTGTGACCATTAACCATAATGATTTGCCTCAAGAACTTGAAGATCGATATGGGTCTTGGCTTAACGCTGAAATGCAGTATGTATAAATAGTAAAACGACATATCTTTATTGTTACTTTAGGGTCTTGGATGTTTCCTAGCTTATAAGATGTGTTATGTATGTTACTGGCAGGGAAGATTTTTTATATTTGGCGGAGGTTTGTTTCAAGTCGTTTGGAGACCGAGTGAAGTATTGGGTTACGATTAACGAGCCCAACATGTACATAGAATTGGCTTTCGAACAAGGGGTTTTTCCACCTTCTCGTTGTTCGGAGCCTTTTGGAAATTGTGTTTATGGAAATTCTGATGTCGAGCCACTCGTGGCGATGCATAACATGTTGTTGGCACATGGCAGGGCAGCCAAACTATATCATGAAGAGTTCCAGGCAATCAATCAACTTTGACCGATGACTAATTATCTAAATTTATCACGAAATCTTAAATTTTTGATTGAGTAGTTTGATAATGGCATGAAAGTATCAATCTTTACTATACTCAAATGCTGATCTTAATGAAATGAGTGTCAATTTTGAACTTTAAGATTTGTCAATTTGACCTTAATTGTCAACGTTACCTTTTTGAATTTGTATGTGCAGCCTAAACAAGGTGGATTAATCGGGCTCGTTGCGCATTGCTTCATGTTTGAACCAATAACGGATAGTGAGCTTGATCGCGAAGCTGCGAAAAGGGCTTTTGCTTTCAGTGTGGGATGGTAAATTAATTTCTGGAACTTATATCCGCCCCTTAGTTACTAAATATAGAAAAATAAATACAAAGAAACATTACAAATGTATATATAATATTTGATTAAATTTTTACCATCAATCAGGCCACTAGATCCTGCAATATTTGGAGAGTACCCTGAAGAAATGCAAAAATATCTTGGAAGCAAGTTACCAAGTTTCTCCCTTGAAGAAAAGAAATTTATGAAGAATAGTATTGATTTTATTGGCATTAACCATTACTCGGCTTTATACGCAAAGGATTGTACCACTTCTAGTTGCTCTGCAACTGGGAATCGTGCAATCCAAGGTTTTGTGGATAGAGTTGGAGAGCATGATGGTGTGCTAATCGGTGAACGTGTAAGAAACCACATTTTTGGCTTAATTTGGTCCAACAACATTTGTTTTGTCTCTTTTAGCTGATAATAACGACGTTTGTCTTTTGTTGCGCAAACAGACCGGGTTAGAGTATTTGTTTGTGGTTCCTAGAGGCATGGAGGAGATTGTAAACCTTGTGAGATTAAATATATAAAATGTAATATTTAATCTTGTAGCCTATATAATCATTTATATTATATTAGATCAAAATATATTTATTAACCTATTAATAATTAGTTGGTAATTGTTGATGGACCATATTACCCTTATTAACTAATTGGGTTTCCTCTTGGGTGTATAAATAGGGGGCTTATTAGAGAGTTAAAGGGTTACACAGTTACACACATTACACAATCACAACCCTCATAACATCAAGAAATCGGCTCTTTCCCCAAAACCGAAATCACCCTACTTTCGGTTTCATCACCATCATAATCTTACACCCTAAGGAGGAACCAGATCATCCTGACAATCATGTCGAACTCAGTGTCTGCATCTCTGACTGGATTCTCTGCTGGCCTGTCTGCTGTAACAGGTATTATTCATGTTTTCCATTACATTTAAACAGAACTGATACAACATGTGGTATCAGAGCATATGTTGATAAACCAGTTCTGTTTTCGTATCCATTATTCTTGGATCAAAATCTGGAAAACGGAAGTTTTTTAAGCCTTAAAATCAAAAACTGTTTTCGGGTTGTTTATGACCGAAATCCCTGTTTTCGGAAACTGTTAATTGATAAACCGACTCGAAATTATAAAGATTAAACTTATTATCACGAAATCCTTTACAAAACCATTAAAATCAGGTTTCGGATTTCCAGATTATGTTCTTATTTTGTTAGGGTTCATCATAATGTTCTAAGAAAACTCGAAAATTCCCTAAGATTTGGAATATAATTTGGATTAGTGGGTGTTTTTTACTGTTTTGATCTTATTTTTATCTAATAAAATTCCGAAAACTGTTAAAGAGATATCAGTTATTATTTTCGAAATATTTTGATAAGTTTAGATCAGCATTAAAACAGGAAACATTATCCCACAATCCCTTAAATTTCGAGTTTTCAGTTATTATCACAAAACAGCTGTTAACGAGGTTGCTACTCGCAACCATGAGGTTGCTACTCGCAACCATGAGGTTGCTACTCGCAACCATGAGGTTGCTACTCGCAACCATGAGGTTGCTACTCGCAACCATGAGGTTGCTACTCGCAACCATGAGGTTGCTACTCGCAACCATAAGGTTGCGACTCGCAACCATAACGTGATTTATCGCAACCATGAGGTTGCTACTCGCAACCATGAGATTGCGACTCGCAACCATAACGTGATTAGTCGAAACTAAGGTTGCGACTCGCAACCATAACGTGATTAGTCGAGACTAAGGTTGCGACTCGCAACCATAACAGCACAACTCGAGACTAAGGTTGCGACTCGAGACTAAGGTTGCGACTCGAGACTAAGGTTGCGACTCGAGACCATGAACTTAAGCTGTTTAAAAGTGAACTCGAGACTAAGTTCGATCCGCGCTAACAGGTGGTTTGCTATTAAATACTTGGTTTTGTTAATACTTAATTCATTAATCAGAATCAGATAATTTTACAAAACCAAAATAGCTTTACTTGAATGAGCTTCTGATGTATTAATTCTGGCCAAAGCTGATTTAATACATCTATTTATTGTTCAAGTATTATAAAAGGCTATGTTAAGCATGCATTACAAACCTGAAATGTCTTAATTCTGGCCAAAGCTGATTTAATTCATTTATGTTTAGCATGCTTGACAAGTGCATAACTAAAGTGATTGTCTCATTTCTGGCCAAAGCTGATTTGTCACGATTGCTTTGCACACATACTTAAATGATTACACTTCTGGCCAAAGCTGATTTGTCTTCGTTTAAGTAGAATTTTTACTAAGTCTATTATTTTGATGTTAGTAATAGACATTATCACAGCTTCATAATTAAAATGGTCATTATTTATGCCTGCCTTAGTATAACATGCCCATTAGATCACATTAGGACTTCTTCTTTTGTATCATAACTTGCTCATCTTATTTCCATTATCAGCACCCAATTGCGGGATTCCACCTTTGACTGGTGATAACTTTGCTGAATGGAAGGATGCTCTCATGCTTACGCTTGGGCTGCTGGATTTTGATTATGCTCTAAGAGAGAATAAGCCAGCGGACCTTACCGCCACCAGTACTGCTGCTGAGCAGATAGTCCATGATAAATGGACTAGGTGTAACCGCATGTCTCTCATGTTCATGAAGCAATCCATTCATAACTCAATCAGAGGGGCCATTCCTGATTCTGAAAATGCTAAAACCTATCTGGCTTCTGTGGAGGATCAATTCAAGGGAACATCAAAAGCACACGCTAGCACTCTTATCCTCAAGCTGGTGACAACTAAATATGATGGGAGGAGCGGCATTCGCGAACACATCATGATGATGCATGATATGGCCAATAAGCTGAAGGGCCTAGAGATGGAAATCAGTGATGGTTTTCTCGTTCACTTCATCATCACTTCGTTTCCTTCGTCCTATGAAGCTTTCAAGATCAATTACAACACTCAGAAGGACAAATGGACGATGAGTGAGCTGATCGCTATGTGCGTGCAGGAGGAAGAGCGTATGAAGATGGATCGCACTACTGATGTTGCTAACTTCACCACTTCCAGCTCAAAGAAGAGGAAGAACTCTTATCCAAGAAAGGATGCTTCTAAGGTTCAAAAGCCAAATCCAAATCCTAATTCAAGTACACCTTCCAGCTCTAAGAACTCCTTAGGCAAACCCTATTGCAAGTTCTGTAAGAAAACAGGACATAAGCAAAAGGAATGCCCTGACTTTAAGGAGTGGCTGGCTAAGAAAGGTAACGATTTTTTCATGATACTTGAGTCCTTTAATTTAAATGTTCCTGCTAATTCTTGGTGGTTTGATTCTGGTTCTATGGTTCATGTAACCAATTCACTTCAGGGATTCCTTACAATCCGGAAGCTGGGAAGAAACCAAAGAACACTTAAAGTTGGGGATGATCGGGAATTAGAAGTGAAGGCCATAGGAACATTACAATTATTTTTGAAAACTGGTTTATGTATTAAACTTTATGATACCTTATATGTTCCTGAGGTAACTCGGAACCTTGTATCAGGACCAAAGTTAGACATGGACGGTTTTGTCGTTTCTCATGGTCATCGCAAACTCTCTATTCTCTATGATTCCGTTGTTTATGGTACTGGCATTCTGGATGGTGGTCTCTATAGATTAGAACTCGATGATAATTTTTCCAAATCTTTGTTGTCATATAATATTAATGAATCACTCACAAAGATGGAAAAGAAACAAATTCGAGACTTAGAGACTTCATCTATGTTGTGGCATCAACGTTTAGGCCACATCTCAAGAGAACGATTAAATCGTCTCGTAAAGGATGAAGTCTTACCTCCTCTCGATTTCACCGATTTTGGAACATGTGTCAAATGTCTTAAAGGCAAAATGACATCAGCGAATAAGAAAGGTGCCACTAGGAGCTCTAATTTATTAGAACTCATTCACACTGACATTAGTGGTCCCTATCAAATCGCTGGCATCACAGGACATACTTCATTTATCACTTTCATTGATGATTATTCTCGTTACATGTACTTGTATCTTATAAAGGAAAAGTCTGAATCTCTTACAACTTTTAAAGATTATAAAGCTGAAGTTGAAAAGCAATTAGATCGTCAGATTAAAGTTGTGAGATCAGACAGAGGCGGTGAATATTATGGAAGACATACTGATGTGGGTCAAGCTCCTGGTCCATTTTATGAGTTTTGTAAGGGCCAGGGGATTGTGAACCAATACACCATGCCTGGTACACCTCAGCAGAATGGTGTCGCTGAACGAAGAAATCGTACCCTTATGAACATGGTGCGCAGTATGTTAGCCAACACTAATTTACCATTATTCCTCTGGACTGAAGCGTTAAAAGCAGCTGTTCATATACTCAATAGAGTTCCTTCTAAGTCTGTCCCTAAAACTCCTTATGAACTTTGGACAGGAAGGAAACCGAGTCTTAAATATATGAAAGTATGGGGCTGCATTGCTGAAGCAAAATTATATAATCCTTTCCTAAGGAAACTTGACCCTAAAACAGTTACCTGTTTCTTTATCGGGTATCCCGATCATTCAAAGGGTTATCGTTTCTATTGTCCTTCCCATGTCACCCGTATTGTTGAAACCAAGCGTGCTGCGTTCCTGGAGGATTTCAAGGTCAGTGGGAGCAGTACTAACCCTTACGAAGAATTGCAAGAAGTACAAGACGCGGGGGGGAGAGACTCGTCGCTTACCATTACTCCGTTTACTCCTCTTGTACCACATGCAACTGCACCTGAAGCCACTGCACAAACTCCAACTCCACAACCAGAACCCATTATACCTCATAACGAAGGCACATCAAACGCTCAAAACCAAGACAACGCTCAACCCGAAAATCAGCTCAGGAGGTCATCTAGGCAAAAACGGCCTACTAATTGGGATGATTATATTACCTACCTGACTGAAATGGATGCTGGAAAGCTCAATGATCCTATCTCTTATAATGAAGCCATTAGCAGTGATCAGTCTTCTGAATGGAACAAAGCAATGATTGATGAGCTTGAATCCATGAAGAAAAATGACGTTTGGGATTTGGTAGAATTACCCAACGGTGTCAAACCTGTAGGTTGTAAATGGGTGTTCAAAACAAAACTGGATCCGAATGGGAACGTTGAACGCTATAAAGCGAGATTGGTTGCAAAGGGCTACACTCAGAAAGAGGGAATTGATTATCAAGAGACGTTTTCACCTGTCTCTCGTAAAGATTCATTAAGGATCGTTATGGCCCTAGTAGCTCATTTTGATTTAGAGCTGCATCAGATGGACGTCAAAACTGCTTTCCTTAACGGAGACTTAGACGAAGATGTTTACATGAAACAACCTGAAGGCTTTAAACCTGAAGGTCAGGAGCATCTAGTCTGTAAGTTGAAGAAATCCATTTATGGGTTAAAACAAGCATCACGTCAATGGTATCTCAAGTTTGATGAAGTCATGAAGAGGCAAGGTTTTATGAAGAATCAAGTGGATCAATGCACCTACCTCAAGATGAGTGGGAGTAACTTTACTATACTTGTCCTTTACGTAGATGACATTCTATTGGCAAGTAATAGTTTAGACATGTTGCATGAGTCGAAGCGGTTACTCTCGCATAACTTCGACATGAAGGATCTCGGAGATGCTTCTTACGTCATTGGCATCGAAATTTACCGAGATAGACACAAAGGGATCTTAGGATTGTCTCAAAAGACTTACATAGATCGTGTCCTTACACGTTACAACATGCAACAGTGCAAACCCTCCGTCGCTCCAGTAGTTAAGGGAGATGTTTTCGGTTCATTCCAGTGTCCGACAACAGAGGTTGAAAAGGAGCAAATGAGCCAGATACCTTACGCGTCAGTAGTCGGGAGCCTGATGTATGCTCAAGTCTGTACTCGCCCAGATATCGCTTATATTGCTGGAATGCTAGGCCGTTATCAGACTAATCCTGGCCTAGATCACTGGAAAGCAGCTAAGAAGGTCCTCAGATATCTGCAAGGGACGAAAGACTATAAACTGACTTATAGAAGAAGTGATCACTTAGAAGTGGTAGGTTATTCTGATTCTGACTTTGCCAAATGCAAAGATGACAAGAAATCCACTTCGGGCTACATCTTTATGTTAGCAGGCGGACCTATCTCATGGAAGAGTCATAAACAACAGTTAACTACAACTTCCACAATGATGGCAGAATACATTGCTGTTTACAACGCAACCTGTCATGGAATGTTGCTTAGAAATCTGATCACTGGACTCAAAATTGTTAATTCCATTTCTAGACCATTGAAGCTTTACTGTGATAACTCAGCTGCCGTTAGTTTCTCGAACAGTAACAGTTCGACTGGAGCTGGTTTATATCTCGATACAAAGTACTTGTTCGTACGTGAACGTGTTGAGGAAAATAATCTTTGTATAGAGTATATTAGTACTAAAGATATGCTAGCGGATCCGATGACTAAAGGTCTCCCACCTAAAGTTTTCGAAGAACATGTATCGAATATGGGACTTACTAAAGACCTTGTTTAATGGCATATTGTACTAGCTTATGTTTTAATTAATAAAATTTCCTCAGTTTGATTTTGTATGTCTCTAACATATGTTCTGCCGGTGTAATGACATATAGACAAATATAAATACAAATCAGACGCTAAAGGGCTTATACATATTTTGATCGTAACTGTTAGGTTTTAAATTGAGGCTATAGTATGACTAATGGGGGTCCTGAGTCGAATGATGATTCAACGGCTGTATTTCTCTGCTATAGTTCTTGGTTTAAAGCTAAAATGAGTGTTAACTCCTGGCCAGGCTTACCTAATACTCATGATAAATGATTACTTGGCTAAGTGGGAGAATGTGAGATTAAATATATAAAATGTAATATTTAATCTTGTAGCCTATATAATCATTTATATTATATTAGATCAAAATATATTTATTAACCTATTAATAATTAGTTGGTAATTGTTGATGGACCATATTACCCTTATTAACTAATTGGGTTTCCTCTTGGGTGTATAAATAGGGGGCTTATTAGAGAGTTAAAGGGTTACACAGTTACACACATTACACAATCACAACCCTCATAACATCAAGAAATCGGCTCTTTCCCCAAAACCGAAATCACCCTACTTTCGGTTTCATCACCATCATAATCTTACACCCTAAGGAGGAACCAGATCATCCTGACAATCATGTCGAACTCAGTGTCTGCATCTCTGACTGGATTCTCTGCTGGCCTGTCTGCTGTAACAGGTATTATTCATGTTTTCCATTACATTTAAACAGAACTGATACAACAAACCTTATTAAGACTAGGTACAATAATACACCCATGTTTATTACTGAAAATGGTAAGTGTCACATTTTTTAGATTAAACAAATTATGACTATGTTTTTAGCCTTACTTGAGTTACTTCCATATTTTTGTTTCTTTTGCAGGGTATTCCTCACCTGACTTGCAGGAGCAACGGGTTAACGAGCTAGTGAATGATGTCAAACGGGTCGAATTCCACACATCATATCTTGCTTCTTTAGCCAAGTCTATGAGGTAATTCACCCTACAATCTTGATCTAAGTCAATTTGACTTTTGAAAGGTTAAAGTGTACCATTATAAGTTATTTGAATAATGTTATTTTATACATCAGGGAAGGGGCGGATGTACGCGGATATTTCGTGTGGTCGTTGATGGATAGCTATGAATGGTTGGAAGGTTACAATGTGAGGTTCGGGTTATACTATGTGGATCGACAAACGCTAACTCGGATACCAAAGCTTTCTGCAAGATGGTATAAGAATTTTTTAACAAATAACAGTCTTGTTATTGACAAGAATGCATCAAGAACCAAAAGATTATTTACAAAGGATGTTATGTAAAAGATTTTGTTCAAGAAACTTTTAATTCTTCTGAATTTAATTTATTTTATATTTTTTTGTGTATTTTTGTAATTAAACTATTCCAAGAACATATTATTGGTGTATTATTTTTGTGTATTTTTAACAAATAACAGTGTTATTGGCAATCAAGACTCAAGAGCCAAAAGATTATCTCGAAAGGATGTTGTGTATAAGATTTTGTTCAAGATACTTATAATTCATCTGATATTATATATAGGTAGAGGATCCTGTAAAAAGTGCTCAAAGTGTGAGAAGTGTATTATAACACTATATATAATATTATATAACATCATATAAACACCGTATAACAATATGTAACACCATATAATACCATATAATACCATATAACACTATGTAACACTATATAACATTATATAACAAATATAACACTATAGTTTGTCTGATAGCATGTATATGATAGATGTATAGTGTTATATTTGTTATATAATGTTACATATTGTTATACGGTGTTTATATGGTGTTATATAGTATTATATATACTGTTATAATACACTTCTCACACTTTAGACCTTTTTTACACTATCCTTACCCTTATTATTATTATTATTATTATTATTATTATTATTATTATTATTATTATTATTATTATTATTATTATTATTATTATTATTATTTTGTATTGTGTATTTTCGTAATAAAACTATTCCAAGAAAATATTGTTGGTGTAATTGTTATCGTGGGGCTGGTGACAATGTATTCGTCGCTGTCTTGTTGGAGGGTAGGTGCAAGGATATAATTTAAAGAATGTTGCGTGTAAGAAACATTTATTTCACACCTTGTGACCACAGGATGATTAGGTTCAATTCATATGTCTATTAATTCAACATTTAATATATTTTGTCTTTTTTGCCCATGGCTTTATAGCCTAGTGGAATCTTGGTGGTGGGATAAAGCTTTGGGGCCAATAGGTCCTGGGTTCGATTCTCATAAGGGGGTTTTTCCCATGTTTATTGGGTTTCCTCCTAAATTGGTGTGGCATTATGCCTAGTGGAGATGGATATGATCGGGTGGTTTCTCTGGTGGCACGATGATACTCCAGTAGTCCGTCAGTGATCCAAGTTTGCCGTTCAAAATATATATATATATATATATATATATATATATATATATATATATATATATATATATATATTTTGTCTTTTATGGTTTGTGTTTGGTTTTTTCATTTATAACTTTAGGGTTTTTTTTTTTCATTTTTGTTTTACAAGATTATTTCTTATTTTTATAATTTTGTCATAAAAAGTTATTGACTTAATTTTTTTTATTAGTTTGTGTTTTACGCTTTTTTTCTAAATTTGGTTGTCGTTCGGTTGCTACTAGCACAATGTTTGGTGATAACATTTGGTCTCTTAGTTTTTTTTCGTTCGTTTGCTATTTGGCACAGTATTTGGTTGCTTTTACATCACGTGAGTCACTAGCTTGGTATTAAAAATTCGTGTTATTTTATGTTTTTTTCCGGTTTTGGTCGTGGTTCGGCTTCTACTTAACACGGTTTTACCCCCGGCCCCACAAAACTGGTAACATGGTTTTACGCCTCCGCCCGCAACGCGGGAAGGTTAAGACTATTTAGTGTAATTTTTCATGAAAGTTTTTTGTATTCGTTTTCTTGACACTTTCTAGCACCTTGTTGAGTTCGTAATAATATATTATGGACTCTTTAACATGTAATGGTTAGTGTAAATTTTTTATGATAGTTTTTTGTATTCCGTACTAGAAAACTAAGAAATTGCGACCAAATGTTGCGACCAACATAAGGCGGACGCAAAATTAGCAACTGGTTTGTGACCAAAATCAAAATAGTCGCACAGTTAAAGACCAATCCAGATTCAGTCGCAAAACGGTCGCAAGCTTTGTGACCTCGTATTCGCAGTCGCAAATTAGTTGAATAGTGTCATCAAACGGTCGCAAATACGAGAAAAGGAAAAGTTGCGACTACTTAAATAGGTCGCAAATACGAGATATATAAAAAAGGAAAAAGTTGCAACCGTCTAAAGCGGTCACAAATAATGTACATAATTGTATTCAACCTATTAAGTTTTTGTGGTGAAAAAATAACATTGGGAAAAATTAACATAAATATTCCAATTTCAATATACGTACTTTAAAAAGTTGAAAGACGACAAATTGGTTTGACCTGCTATTCTCTTTTATTATATTGCTTTTATGGGAAAAGATCAAATAGGAAGTTTATTTTGGCTAGGAAGTATAGGAAGCAATCTTAGCCGTTCATCATCTTTTTCTAACTTTTTGGATGCGTGGGTTTTTTCGTCTTTTTACATTATCATATCTTCGTTCTAATTCGATTATAGATTCTGTTACCTCTTTTCTTAGTTCATCACTCTCATAACATAATTGAAGATTCTATAACCCTAAATCGCCATCGATCGCAAATTCACCTCTTTTCAAACATTAATCTTGTTTCGTTCGTCAATTCGATAACTTCAATGTCTTCTTCAGACTCTGCTGGTATGTTTAGCTTCAATTTTGAGTAAATTTTTGTTATTTTTTCCGAATTTTATTGTTTTACATTTTATAATTCGTGTTTCTGTAATTAATATTTGATTTTTCATAAGTTTAATTGTTATTGTTGTATAATTTAACATAATTTGTTTGTTTTGTTTCTTCATCATTTATTGCGTTTTAGTGAAGAGTTGCGTTTTATGATATTAGTTAAATTACATGCATTCAAACTTTTAGTTTAAGATTTATGTAATATAAAGCTATAACTGTTATTGTTGTACAATTTTTGTTTGTTCATCATTTGATGCGTTTTACTGAATGTATTGCGTTTTATGCTTTTATTCATAATAGTTCATATACAAACCTTAAAGGTCTGTATTTCTAAATTATTATTAACATATTTTGAGATTTAACACTAAACACATTATTATATAGGTTGTATTGCATTTTATGATTATTTGTTAAGTGTTTCAGATCACATGATGCGTTTTACTGAACGTATTGCTTTTTATGCTTTTATCCATATTAGTTCATATATAAACTTTAAATGTTTGTATTTTTAAATTTTTATTAACATATTTTTAGGTTTATCACTAAAAACATTATTATGTAAGAGGTATTGCGTTTTATAGTTTTTTTAATTGTTTCAGATAACATTTCCAAGTGGGAGGAACGTGTATGCATAAAGAGTGGAAGAAAGTTTTTCAAACCTAAAGTCAGTGGATCCATTACACATGCTGTTGGAATGTTTTTTAAGTCATTTGATGAGGCTTTTGCGTTTTATCAGAGATATGCACTTGCTGCAGGTTTTTCTGCAAGAAAAAATACCTCTTGGAAAAATGGTGGTGGTTTAGTGAAAATAAGATATATTGTCTGTTCAAAAGAAGAATTTCATGTTAGCAAAGAAATAGATTCTGGTTCAGTTGAGAATAGTAAAAAGATTGTTAGACGTAATAGAGGTTCAAAAAGAGTTGGATGCAATGCTCATGTGAAATTAATATTAGAGAACAATAATATGTTTAAAATCTACTACTTTGAAGAAGAACATAATCATATCTTTGTTGAAGATGAAGATATTCATTTCTTGCTGGCTGCCAGAAGTATCGATTATGTGAAAGAAAGTTTTATATCTGGATTGTCTGCAATCAATATTGGACCTGTTAAAGCATTCAATATTATGAAAACAATGTATGGTGGTTTTGGTGAAGTTGGTGCTAGTAAAGTTGATTGTAAGAATTATAGAAGGGATTTGAATCTTTACATCGGAGAGTATGATGCAGAAATGGTAGTTAGGCGTCTTATTAGGAAGAAAGAATGTTGTCCTGGTTTCACATGTGATTATGTTATTGGTGAAGATAGAAGATTGAAAGGGCTTTTCTGGGCTGATGAGCAATCAAAAACAAATTATACAGTGTTTGGTGACATATTTGGTTTTGATGCTACTTATAAATCAACAAGTAAGTTTTTTTCATTTATTGCGTTATATATTCTATTGCATTATATATCCTGTTCTAATTTTTCAAATGCTTTTTTAATTTGTTTTTTATGCAGGTATGATTTGGTTTTTGTACCATTTACTGGTATTGATAATCATTTTAGGAATGTCACATTTGGTGGTGCATTACTTGGTTCGGAGACTGCAGATTCTTATAGATGGCTTTTAAGGTGCTTTGTT
The DNA here is from genome assembly GCF_002127325.2 of Helianthus annuus. Lineage (NCBI taxonomy): Eukaryota > Viridiplantae > Streptophyta > Magnoliopsida > Asterales > Asteraceae > Helianthus > Helianthus annuus. The sequence continues at coordinate 130,155,400 of NC_035435.2, read as the reverse complement.
AATGCTTTTGGAAGTGAGCCTAAAGTTGTTGTTACTGATCAAGATGCTGCAATGAAGAGACCTATTAAGGATGTACTTTCAAGAAGTAGGCATAGGTTATGTATGTGGCATATATGGGAGAAATTGAAGACAAAGGTATTAACTGCGTTTTATGATATAACAAACTGCAATTTTATATTGTTTTATTATTGCGTTTTATGTATTATACAATAAGATCCCCAAACATTTTTATCAATAGAATTACAAAACAATTGCGTTTTACCATCAATGCATTATGTTTATCATTTCAATATATTGGGTTTTAAATTATTGCGTTTTATGTTTAATAATTTTATTACTTTTTATTCAGGTTGGTCCTGTTTTGTCAGCAAACACTGATTTTAATACAAGAATGACTCATGTTGTTTGGAATGATACTATTATTCCAGAAGATTTTGAAACTGAGTGGCATTCTATAATGTCTACTTTTGGATTGGAAAATCATGAGTGGTTAAAAGATATGTACGATCTTCGATTTGATTGGATTCCTGCTTATTACCATGGAGAGGATTTGGCTGGTCTTATGCGTACTACGTCAAGATGTGAAAGCGAGAATTACTTCTTTGGTCAGATTTGCAATCCAAGATGTACACTTGTTGAATTTTTCACTCATTTTGAGACTGCAATGGATATTCAAAGGCATGAGCATAGGAGGAATGATCATGATACAAGGTATATTGAGTGTAAGCCCTAGAGTGACTTTGTATTGGAGAAACAAGCATCAGAAATATATACCAAAACAATTTTTAAGGATATTCAGATTGAAATTGATGCTGCCATTACAAAGTGTATGTCAAAGTCTCTTGATACTGTGGGTGAAGTTCAATATTTTGAAATAAAGGATTTCAGACAGCCACGCACATCTTTTTTCAAGGTATTTTTTAAATTTATATTGTTTTAAATATCTATTGCGTTTTATTTTTCCATCTTTTTTTGCGTTTTATCATTATATGATCATATAGTTATATCTGTATTCATTGCGTTTTATATTACATTTCACTAATTTTATATAGCTTTTTAATCTTATTTACAGGTGCAATACAGCAAACAAGAAGATGGTTTAAGTATAAGTTGTTCTTGCAAACGGTTTGAACAATTTGGTATATTGTGCCGCCATATATTTTACGTATTACGGTATGATGATATAACTGAGTTTCCTAGAAGATATGTTCATAGAAGATGGATGAGAGATGTTGTTTCAGTTGGATCAAATCATTCCAATATTCGGTTTGATGAAATTGGTAGGAATAGTGAAATTGAGAAAGTTTATAGAGAAATCGTTGTTGCAAATGAGTATGTGGTTAATAGGCTGGTTGGCGATTTAGATGAGCTGTGTCGTTACAGGGATCATATTAAAAGTTATATTGATAAAGTAGATGAGGTTATGGTTGTTTCGCCGCCTCCTAGTCGCAAAGAAAGATTTGCTGATATTGGAGGGAACTTAGAAAAATCAGATTCTATGATTCGTGTCCCGATCAAAATAAGGACAAAAGGATGTGGTGTACAAAAAAGGATCAAGTCTAATCGTGAGATTGCAATTCAGAAATCATCAAAGATCCAAAAATCGTGCCGTGTATGTGGTGGAAAAGGACATAACAGTCGCACATGTAAAGATAAGGTTTCTTCTAATGCTATAGGTTCTAGCAATGCAATGTAATTATGTATACAAATTCTGTCAAAATCAGATATCAATAAGTAAAAAAAAAAAATTTGTCATTGCGTTTTATGATGTATAGGTTTCATCTGTTTTTGTTACTGCGTTTTGTGATATCCTTCATAAATATCAGTTTGTTTTGGTTAATTGCGTTTTATGATAACAACAATATATTTTTTTATTATTGCGTTTTATTGTAACACAGATCATAGATCAAATTAAACAAGAAATGCAAGTGGATATCATAAACATTGCGTTTTATACATAGAACAATATACTCTAAATTGTATTTTTTGATTATTGCGTTTTATTGTAACACAGATCATAGATCAAATTAAACAAGAAATGATGAGAACCCTAAGCTTCCATCAGGGATTTCCAAATCACTTATCAACTTTTTTTGGTTAATTGCGTTTTATGATAACAGTATATTGTTATTCCGTTTTATACATAGAACAATATACTTTAAATGGTATTTTTTGATTATTGCGTTTTATTATCACACAGATCATACATAAAATTAAACAAGAAATGCAAGTGGATATAATAAACATTGCGTTATATAGATGATGATAGTTTTAAACAAAGATGATGTTTTCAAACCACAAAACTAAATAAAAATTACTAACATGATCAGCTTCATGGATCAAAGTTTGTTTCTTCATCAGATGAGAACCCTAAGCTTCCATCAGGGATTTCCTCATCACTTTCAGATTCAACCCAAAGTTCAACCTGTGAGACTACTGCGTTTTGAAGCTTCTCTGCAAATTTGCTAGCAGAGTTGTTGATGATTGGTATTTCAGATAACTGCTTCAAAAAATTTAGATCCTCACTGGTAGATATGTCCTTTGGGTCATACATCTCCACATCACCATCGTCCCAAGTCACTGAAACTTTGAAAGTTTCCTCAATGAACTCCCAAGATGTAACCTGGGCATCTTCAGTTGCAGTTTGATTCGGATTACCATATCTTTTGTGTAGAATTCTGAACAGTGCGGTTGTTTGATCTGTGTAAAAAGAAGGTGGTATACCTATTTCATTCATCCTTTTCAAAACATTTTCATTGCTGATGTGTGTAAAATGCAACATATAAATCACATCAATTAAGGCATAAAACTAACCCTTTTTAAGTACTAATGTTGGAAAAAGAGTGTTTTTGTCTTCCTTTTGTATTTTCAGGATGAAATGAGCTCAAATTCACAAAAGAAGCAAAAAGACAACTAATTCTAGCATAAATACAAGAAAAGGAATAAAAGTAGACTGCCCGGACCCTCAACGGCATCCTCCAAAGCAAAGAAGAGAAAACAGAAGCCTGAACACGCCCCGTGCTCAGCCAGCACGGGGCCGTGCCCAAGAAGCAGCATAAAAGACAAACTGGTAGAAGCTTCCATTGCCCACCACGGGGCCGTGTCCAGTGAGCACGGGGGCGTGGCGAAAGTACAGCAGGCGCATTAATTGTAATTGCGAATTACAATTAATGAGGAGAGAGACTGTCAGACGGGCACGGGGGCGTGTCCAGCGGACACGGGGCCGTGCCCAGCCTTTTGTTCAGCCTATAAATAGGGGTGCTTGGTTTCATTCCATCTCATCCCTTGGCACACCACCTCTCTCACACTTCATCCACCACCCACCACCACCATAACACCATCATCCACCACCATCATCCATTGTCCATCGTAGAGTGTGTGAGTCGTCTCGGGATCCAAGATTGATCGTAAGAGTTCTTGACAATCAATGCCATGTTTGCCTAAGTCTCTTACATCACTTGGTGAAGACAAGTGTTTAGTATAATACTTTTTATTTTTAATCTTTTGCACTTTTTATTTGGTTTTGTATTAATGACTTTAATAACTAGTTGCTTATGTTGAAGGTGATCTTTCCTTATCGTTTGTCCGTGGTGTCTTAGCATTATTTTACTGTCTATATAAAATAAAAGATTTTCACCATTCATATCTCCACGGTCTATATGGAGGTATGTTGGCTACCTGGTCGGGGGTTAAGGGAACGGTTTGGTAAGGGTCTTGCCCTTGTTCAGCGTTTAGAGGTCCTGCAAGGGACCTGGGTCAAATTTAGTAGGATCTCCTTCAATGCCCATAGGTATTGGATGGCGGGGATCCAAACTCTTTGACCCCCTCATAGGTTAACTACTATTAATACTATAACCCGGCTATTTAGGACTGTATCCCTGCTGACTCAGACTACTTAGTCGAGGGTAACGTCACCGCCAAAAGCGGGGCCTACCATAATTTGCATTAATAACTTAATTCATTATCTTCCAATAATCCGACCCTTTAGGATTGTATCCTTGCTGACTCAAACTACTGGGTTGAGGGTAACGTCGCCTTCAAAAGAGGGGCCTACTACAATAACTAAGATAATCTCTTAAACAAGTGCAAAAGTGCGAAAATAATCAAAGGTTATACTAATACACGAGTCGGATCCAAGTGATTCATCTTGTCTATCTGTTTTTATTTTATTTTATTTTTCAGCATTTAGTTAGTTTTTATTTTCTTAGTTTAAAAACATTTTTTTTCACTTTTTGATTTGATTAGACGTTGAGGATAAACCGGTACTAAAAGCTCTTGTGTCCTTGGACGACCTCGGTATCTTACCAACACTATACTACGTCCACGATGGGTGCACTTGGCCATATGTGTGTTTAGTGTTAGTGAATATCGTGTTTTTATAAATTTAAAACTTGGCTAAAGGTGTAAAAAGGGCTTAATTATACATCTAAATTATATATACACTACACACGCATCAATTGCAGTTTTGAAGAACAGAAGCAACGGAATGGTATTTTATTTTTTTTTCCATCAAGGAATTGAAGAACGAAATTGCCTCTTTTAACCCACCAAACTGATAGTTGTTGGTTAGCCATTTTAGGGTTTGTGTGTGTTGGGTATTTGGTGTATTTTGGTGTATGATGAGAGCAATGTGAAAATAGTTTAGGGTTTCTGTTCTTATATAATCGATTGGTAAAGGAATTTGAATCAACTGTGTTAATAATAAAAATGATTATTTTTTATTTTTTTCTTTGAATTGATTGTTCAATCATACAGTATTTTATATCAGGAATCCAAAAGGCTTTTTAAGGCTTTTTGTCTAATCAATTTCTTGTCATTAAGCTATCAGTTTTTTTTGTTTTATTAATTTGTTTTTTGTGTTATAAAAAGTGTAAAACAAAAATTCATTGCGTTATAAATTATATTGCGTTATATGTTTGGAAATGAATAATTAGAAAAAACATTGCGTTTTATAATAAGTAGCATTCAAAACAATGTAATAATTTAAATAGACAATGTTGAGTTATAGCATACTATTAAAATGTTGCGTTTTATAAATTTTATATATATTTTATAAATTTTTTTCAAAATAATGTTTAAATAATTTTAAAGGATACATATTGCGTTTTAAAATAATAAACAAATAAGTGCATTTTAAATATATCATCAAACTATTGCGTTATATGAAAATTATCCCAAAAGAAAAAACATTGCGTTTTATAATAAGAAGCATTTCTAAATCAAAGTAACTAGCATGATCAAGAAAATAATGAGTTATATTAAAACCATGCTAAATGAAAAAAAACATTGCATTTTTGTAATAAGTAGCATTTCAAAATCAAAGTAAACCAGCAAGAGCAAGCCTGTCTTTAATCCTATCTAAACTAGTGTCATAAGATTGTTTTTTAAGTTTCGCACTGAGGTCTCAAAACTTCTTTGAGTCCTCAATAACATAATCTCTTTGTTCGTTGATTTCATGCAATAATATCTTTGCAATGAACTTTCTTCTTAAATCTTCAAGTTGTGCGGTCTGCTTGTTGACTGGTTTTTTGTTTTTACCCTTCTTGATAATTGCAGGTTCTTCATATTCCACGTTAAACCCACAATCCCATTTTTCGACCGGTTCTCCATGAT